>NC_139028.1:89567935-89843356 GCF_964662115.1 Mustela nivalis | reverse complement strand
GATTTAAAAATTTGTTTTTGGTATTGAGCTATATGAATTGTCTATATATTTTGGATATTAATCCTTTTTCAGATATATCATTTGCAAATTATCTTCTCCCATTTAGCATATTGCCTTTTCATTTTGTCGATGGTTTTCCTTTAACTGTTTCCCTTGCCTGAGGAGACAGATGCAGAAAATATTGTTAAGACTGATATCGAGGGGATTGCTGCCTATATTTTCTTTTAGGAGTTTGGGTTTTGGTTCTAAATTTAGGCCTTTAATCCATTTGAGTCTATTTTTGTGTATGGTGTAAGAAAGTGGCCCAGTTTTGTTCTCTTGCATGTAGCTATCCAGTTTTCCCGACGCTTACTGAAGAGAATGTCTTTCCCCACTGTATATTCTTTTCTTCTTTGTCATAAATTAATTGACCATGTAATTGTCAATTTATTTCTGGCCTCTCTGTTCTGTTCCATTGATGTGTGTGTCTGTTTTTATGCCAGTACCATACAGTTTTGATTACTGCAGCTTTGTAGTATATCCAGCAGCAACAGATTACTAATAACATCTGTAACCAATTTTCAGTGTATCAGCTTGCTTTATTCTGATAGTTCCCAATTTCTGGCCTACATGACCTCAACTCATGAGACTGAGAAAATAAAAACCTGGAGCAATAGCTCCCGCATCTTTCTACCATCAAACTGACAAAACTACCAGTTTCTGAACCCATCTTTTTTCCTTATCATGTTGGAAAAACTGTCCCAACTTCTGTAAAAAGCCTATCTATTTTTGTTTGATCCCACTCTCTCTGGCCTTGATTGATTGATTGATACATATACATGCCCATAAGTGCATGTGGGCCTACCATGTGACATGTTTCTACACACACATACACACACACACACACACACACAGACATCTGTGTAACCACTACTCGGACTCAAATGTCTGCCCTACAAATTTAATGACTTTTCTGACCTCTCCTCACTGATTAGTTTTGTTTATATTTGACCTTCATAGAAGTGAGTAATATAAATGGAATCATATAACATGTATGGAGTCATACATCTTTTGTGTTTGTCTTTTTCACTAACATTGTATCTGTGAAATTTATTCATGTTGTTGCATGTAAGAGTATTTTATTCCTTTTCATTGCTGTGTAGTGTCCCGTTGTAGGAATATACCAAAATTTACTCATTGTCCTAATGGTAAGTATTTGGGTTGTTTATAGTTTCAGGATATTATGAATAAAGCTACTATGAAAATTCTTATATGTGACATTTAGTGATTCTAAATGTCTCCTTCTGTGGGTATATGTTAGGACTGCCAAACAGTTTTCCAAATTAGTTGTATAAATATATTCTTTCACTAGCAATGATGGTTCTAGGTGCCCCATATCTTTTTCAGCTTTTCATATTATCTTTGCAATTTTATCCACTATGATGGTTTTATGGTAACATCTCTTGTAATCTTCAGTTCCATTTTTTATCAGCCAACTGGATAGTCTCTTCTATGAAATCTCTGTGTTTGTTGCTTAAGTTTTGTTAGGTTGTTTTGTCTTTTATAAAATGATTTGTTGGAATTTTCTGTGTACTCTGGATATTCCTTTTCCAGACATATATCTAGAGATCACTATATCTTTCTATACAGATAGAAATATTTGCTCCCTGGTTTGGGGTTTTTTTTTTTTTTTTTTGCCTTTTTAAAAATGGAGTTTTTTATGTATAGAAGTTTTTAACTTTAGCAAAATCAGATTGATCCCTAGTCTTTTAGGGTTAGTGTTTTAGCCTTACCCAAAAAGTATTGAAGGTAATCTCCATTTTCTGCTAAAAGTATTATTACTTTACCATTCATAAGTTTGTCTAATCTCTCTCAAATTAATTTTTGTACTTGATGAGATTAAGGATCAAGTTTTGTTTTTTCCTCCAATATGTGTATCATTGACCTAGCACCAATTATTAAAAAGACTGTCCTTTTCCCACTGTAACCTTTGTTATAAATCAGGAAATCATGTAAGTGTAGCTCTGTTTCTTAATTCCATTCATCCGTTTGTCTAGATTTACCACATATAATATTCTCTTACTGTAAACTTATTATGAATCTTGATATTTGAAATAAGCTTCTCCAGTTTCATTCTTTATAATGTTTGCCTTGGCCAATCTAGGACTTTTGCTTTTCTCTGTATGTATCCTAAAATGAGTATGCCATTTTCTACTGGAAAAAAAGTACTCCACTGGAATTATATTAAATATATAGACCAATTTGAAGGAGACTTGATAACGCTGGAAATACTTCAAATCCCTATAGTGTATCTTCCTGTTGTTTAGGTCTTCTTCATTTTCTCTCAGCATTTTAAAGGTCTTACATGTTTCCTTTGACTTTGCCTAAAGTATTTGGAGCTTTTTAGTATTGCTATATATGGTGTTTTATTATTTTTTAAGTAAGTCATTTATGGTATTTTAAAATTTTGTTTTCTAGTTGGTTTTTGCTAGTATGTAGAAATTCGGTGATTTTTTGCATACTGATTTATATCAAGAGACCCTGCTAATGCATATGTTTATTCTTTTTTTATGTAGAGAAATCCTATTTGTTAGTGATGATCTTTTAACTTCTTCCTTTCCAGGTTTTATGTCTTTTTCAGTGAATTGTCATGTCATTAGTTCACCATTAATATGATGGGGGCTGTAAGACTTGGTTATTGTTCTTTATTTGTTATTGTAGATAATTCTTATAGTTTTTGTTTTTAATTATAAAAATTTTTTTTCAAAGATTTTATTCATTTATTTGACAGCGAGAGAGATCACAGGCAGGCAGAGAGGCACGCAGAGAGAGAGGGGGAAGTAGGATCCCCGCCAGGCAGAGAGCGCAACACGGGGCCCGATCTCAGGACCGCGAGATCATGACCGGAGCCGAAGAAGGCAGAGGCTCAACCCACTGAGCCACCCGCGCCCCAATAATCCTTACAGTTTAAAAGAGGTTCCCTTCTATTCCTAGGTTTATCAAAAGAAGTGTTGAATGTTATCAGAAGCCTTTACTGAATGAGCATGGTGGCCACATGATTTTTTCTTTTTTTCTTTTTACTCTATGAATAAATAATTGATTTTAAAATGTTATGCTGGGGTACGTGGGTGGCTCAGTCAGTTAAGTGTTGGGCTTCGCACTAGGCACAGAGCCTGCTTGGGATTCTCTCTCTCCCTCTCTCAGTCATCTTTCCCCCTTAAAAAAATGTTATGCCAACTTTTTATTCTTGGAATAAACTCCATTTGCTCATGTTCTTTTTTAATATACCATTGTATTCAGTTTGCTGATTTTTGTTTAGGATTTTTTGTATTTATGTCAGTGAGAGAATTTGTTTTGTAATTTTGCTTTCCTGTTATGCCCTTGTCAAGTTTTGGTATCAAGGTTATACTGACTGCATAAAACCAGATGGGAAGTATTCCTTCATTATTTGTTCGTTTACAGAGTTTATGCTTGAGGTTATTTCTTCCTTAAATGTTTGGAGGAATTTATCAGTGAGGCCATCTGGGCCTGAATTTTTCTTTGTGGGAATATTTTTAATCACAAATTAAATTTCTTGAATGGCTCATAGGACTATCCAGATTTTTAATTTCTTCTTTCAGTCTTGGGAAGGTTTAAAAAATGTTAGAATTATTAAGCTAAAGTTTTTTTTAATATTTTTAAAAAATATTTTATTTATTTATTTGACAGACAGAGATCACAAGTAGGCAGAGAGGCAGGCAGAGAGAGAGGAAGGGAAGCAGGCTCCCCACTGAGCAGAGAGCCGGATGCGGGGCTCCATCCCAGGAGGACCCTGGGATCATGACCTGAGCCAAAGGCAGAGGCTTTAACTCACTGAGCCACCCAGGTGTCCCTAAGCTGAAGTTTTTTAATAACATTCTTCTGTGATCTTTACGTTTGTCAGATCTCTAGTGTTGACTCCTTTTTTAATCCTTATACTGATAATTTGGGTTCTCACTCACTTTGTTTTCTCTTTGATCAGATCAAGGCTTGCTATGGTTTATTAGTTTTACTAATTTTCTCAAAACTTGTTTTCTGAAAATGTTTTTTATTTTACTTTAGCTTTTAAGGGATTTTTCACCCAAGTATAGACTGACAGATGGGTACTTTTCAGCACTTGAAAGATGATATTGTATTTTTTTTTCCTGGTTTCCATTTTTCTTATAAAAATTTAGCCATTTTGTTGAATAGTCAGAATTAGTCATTTGAAAATATTGAAAATAAAGTTATCTCTATTTCTGACCACTTTTAAGCTTTTTTCATTGTCTTATTTTTAAGTCTTTTTTCTTAGAGCAATTTAAGATTTATAGCAAAATTAAGGGGAAGTTACAGAGATTTTCCATTTACTCCCTGTCCGAACCCATGCATGACCATGCCCATTATTAATATCCCTCTCCAAAGTGGTATATTTGTTATAATTGATGAACCTACATTGACACATCATAATCACTCAAAGGTCATAGTTTACATTACAGTTTATTCTTGGTGTTGTATATTCTTTGTCTTTGGACAAAAGTATAATGACTTGTATCCATCATTATAGTACCATATAGTACCATAAAGATTTCACAGCCCTAAAAGTCCTCTGTTCTTTGTCTCGTCATACCTTCTCCAATCCCTGACAACCATTAGTCTTTTTACTCTCTTCACAGTTTTGCCTTCTCAGTCTTAATTTCAAGTAGTTTTACTGTACTGTGCCTAGATGTATTTTGTTTGTTTCTTTTGATTTATATTGTTTAGGGTTTGCTAAGTTTCTTGAATTTGTAAGTTAATGTCTTTTATCAGTTTTGGAAAGCTCTGTACCAGTATTTTTTCAAAATATTGCTTCTTTCCTATTCTCTTTTTCTTTGGATCCGTGATTATACTTGTTTCCTATATTGTCTACCAGTTTTCCTTTCCGTGCTTCGGTCTGATTACTGTCTTCCAATCTACCCTCTATTTTACTTCTGTTAAGCTGAGTCCAATCTGCTAATAAATGTAATGAATTTTAAATTTTAATTTAGTCTGTCTTTTTATCTTATGTAGAATTTTCATTTAATTTTTTAATACTTTGATTCTCTGCTCAGCTCTATCAGCCTTTCCCCCATTTTTTTGGAATGTTAGTAATAGTTATTTTTGTCTATGTATTAAAATAACTATCTGAATCACCTGTTTTTTTCTGTTGGAATTTCAGCCATTTTGTTCTGTTTTATAACGTACTTTGATTGTAAGAAGTCACTTGGTCATATTTTATAGCATGCTTATATTCATTTATTGCATTAAATGAAAAATTATGATAACCCAATTTAAAAAAAAAATACTGTCAGGGGATTGAATAGATACTTCTCCAAAGAAGATATATAAATGACCAATAAGCACATGGGAAAGCTGCTCAGCATCATTGGTTATTAGGGAAATGCCAGTCAAAGCCACAGTGAAATACCACTTCACCCTCACTAGGATGGCTCTAATCAAAATGTGGACAACAACAAGTGGTATTGCTAATAATGTGGGGAAATTGGAATCCTTATCCATTGCTAGTGATATAAAATGGTGCAACCACTTTGGAAAACAGTTTGGCAGTTCTTCCAAAAGTTAAAAACAACCCAAATGTCCATCAACTGATGAGTGGATGCAGAAAAATGATATATCCATGCATTGGGATATTATTCAGTCATAAAAAGGAATGTTGTGCTTGCTGATGCATGTTATAAGTATGAACCTTGGAAACATGCCAAGTAGAAGAAGCCAATAAAAAAAATCCACATATTGTATGATTCCATTTGTGTAAAATGTGTAGAATGAGCAAATACATAGACATGTGGTTGCCAGGAGCTAAAACAAAGGGGAGAAGGAATGGAGAGTGACTGCTAATGGATGTAGGTTTTTTTTGTTTATTTTTCTTTTGAGACTATAAAAATGTTCTGGAATTAGGCAATGGTAGTGGATATACTAAAAACCTCATGCCTATACTAAAACTACCTTCAAAGAGTGAATTTAAAGGTATATGAATTATATCAATTTTTTAGACGACCTTTCTACTCCAAGGTTATAAAAAATATTGTAGGAGTTCTAAATAATGTTGTGTTCTTTCTATGAAAATTAAGGGTTTTAATTTTGTTTTGTTTTTCCCCAGCAGGTAGATAGTGTATGAATGAGTTGCTTTAATCCTGTCTAGGGCTGGTTATATTTTTTTGTTTAGGCTGATCTGTTTCAGTTTTGCCCTCACTCCCAGTGGTAACCTTACTGAAGTCCTAACAAAGATGGGTGAACTTGGAGGGTCTTGAAGTCCAGCCCCTATCTCCTTCACATTGTGTGATTTTCTGTGGTTGCTGACATCTTTGCTTAGGCTTCTAGCCTTTTTATCTACTGCTTTCTGGTGATATTCTGGGAGTCACACACTGCTCAGTGGCAGTTTAGGAGTTGGCTAGTACCTCATGGAGAGACTGAATGCAGACTTGTGGCCCCTTCCTGTTTGCAGCTTGACCCTCACATGATATCTTCTTTGATAACCACAGATTCCAACCTCTGTCTTGGCTAAGTGGGACTGCCACTTTCTCCTAAAATTCTTATTTTCCTGTGCTGTGAGTTGGCCAGTACTCTCAGAGAAAAGGCCAAGTGAATGTGGAGCTTACCTTATGTTCTTCCCTACTTTCATAGATCCTAGCCCCTCACATTCTGCCTAGATTGCTGCCTAATGCATCTAAATAGCTATTTTGTATATTTTATACAAATTTTGTAATTGTTTTCTTGTTTTCACCAAGAAGTGTAATCTAGTACAAACTACTGTGTCAAAACTGGTTGAAGTCTTCCTCTTGCCTCCATTCTTCAGTGTTCAGTCATCTATTTCCCCATCCCTTTCCCTTCTCTCATCAGTGATTGCTCCTCATCATTAGCCTCTCTCCCTGTGGGATTCTTACCTTTGGCTCTCAAAGCGTGCCACTGTGTTTCTATGTTTTTAAAAAAACCTGTTCAGTACCATATTTTTCCTATTATTCCACTGAAGTGGTTCTCAACTGACAGTGGTTTTTGCATCCCAGGGAACATTTGGCAATGTCTGGAAATGGTTTAGATTGTCATAACTGGGGAAGGGGATACTGCTGGTACCTAGAGGCCAGTTACTAAAATCCTACAATATATGAGATAGCTGCCTGCAACAAAGACTTGTCTGGCCCCAAGTGTTAATATTGCTGAAGACAAAAACCGTGCTCTACGTTTTAGCTTTCCTGAAAAGCCAGACTTTTCTGAAGAATTGATTGTTTATGTTGTCTCCTTTTCCACATCTCCCTTTCATACTTTTTAAAAAGTCTTAATTTTTTTTACGTAGTACCCAGATGATTTTTAAGGGTAAAATAGTGCCATAACACTTATAAAGAAAATAACAATATTCTCTCCTAGCACCCCTTAATTACATAGTTTTAGCTAGTTAGATGTAAATGGAATGAAGGTGTTTTTTTCCTAGATAAAAAAACAAAAAATTAGTAGAAAGTAAGCTCTTAATAATTTTTTTCGGCTTATAACTTGGATGTAACAGCTTATGTTGTTAGGAAATAAATATCTTCCGGGGTACCTAGGTGGCTCAGTGGGTTAAGCCGCTGCCTTTGGCTCAGGGTCCTGGGATCAAGTCCCGCATCGGGCTCTCTGCTCAGCAGGGAGTCTGCTTCCCTCTCTGTCTCTCTCTGCCTGCCTCTCTGCCCACTTGTGATCTCTGTCAAATAAATAAATAAAATCTTTTTAAAAGAAAAGAAAAGAAATATCTTCCTTGTTTAAATTACTGTTACTCTAGTTTTCTCTTGTTTGCAATAGAATAAAATCCTCACTGAGAGAGGGATTTTTTTTTGAAAGATTTTATTTATTTATTTGACAGAGATCACAAGTAGGCAGAGAGGCAGGCAGAGAGAGAAAGGAGGAAGCAGGCTCCCCGCCGAGCAGAGAGCCCAGTGCGGGGCTCAATCCCAGGACCCCGAGATCATGACCTGAGCCGAAGGTAGAGGTTTAACCCACTGAGCCACGCAGGCACCCCGGGATTATTTTTTTAAGACCTGTCATGTATAAAACTCACTTTGAGCTCCAGAGCTCCAGTCTCATACACATCTACTTGAATATATGGTGAATATATCAAATTTAACATGACCAAAACTGGGCTGTTTTCTGTTCCAAATATGGGTATGAACAAAACCATGTGCATAGACCTCTATTTACCCACTCAGTTCAGAAACTTGAGAGTCATCCTGATTATTTCCTTTTCCTTGCTGTTTATTTTGCCTGCTAAATTTCTCAAATCCATTCATTTCTCTCCATTTCCACTGCCATCACTGTGGTGAGTCCAACCCAACTGACCTGCCAGCATTTTTATTTCAGCACCATTCCAGTCCTTTTTCTGTATAACAAGGAGAGTGATATTAAATTGAAAATCAAGTCATGTTATTCTCCTCTTTACTGAAGATCTTTCAGTGGTTTCCAATTACTCTTAGAATAAAATCCAAAATTCTACAAGACTTTGAATAATCTTGCCTATCTCTTTAGTCTCATTTTATGTCCTTCATATAGGGCTCCACCCTTCTTTTAGTTCCTAAAGCACATGCATTCTGTTTCTTCTGCTTATAAGGTTCTTCCCATCCCCTCCATAATTGTGATTTTCTTGCCTTTTTAGACCGTAACTTCAGTGGTATTGCCTTGGAGAAATTTTTTTTGATTCATCCTAAAGAAAATATGCCTCACCCATCAGTCTTTATCGCTTTATCCTAATTTTTCCTTTTGGAAAGTATTTGATAATACTTATAGTGTTTATTTCTTTACTTGTATGTTTGTGACATCTGTCCCAATAAACTATAAGCTCTATAAGGATAGGTGTCATGTTCAGTATTACATTTCCAGACCTGAATGCAGTATCTGGCATATAGTAAAAGCTCAATAAATATTTGTTGAATGATTGAGTGACTAAATGACTATGTGAATACCTTTATCCCCTGCAAGTGCTTCTTTTTGAAAAGTTATGTTCTATAATAAAATTGAAAAAAAAATAGTACTATACATATCTGTTTACACCCCATCTGGATTTACAATGAACATTTTGCTACATTAGTTTTCTCTGTTATTGTTGTTCTGTATATATACATCTGTATGTGAATATTTGTTTATGTCTGTATAGACATTCATGTGTTTGTGTATAAACTTCTATCTACATCTACCATTTCTCTCAGAAGTAAACTATATGAAAGAAAGTTACAAACAGGACATTCTTCTCTAAATCAATATTTCTCTCCTATGAACAGGATTGTTCTCCTGCACAGTCGTGATACTGTTAAGAAATTTAACATTGTGGGATGCCTATGTAGGGCAGTTGGTTGAGTGTGTGACTCTTGGTTTCAGCTCAGGTCATGATCTCAAGGCTTTGGGATTGAGCCCCATGTCAGGCTCCACACTCAGCATGAAGTCTGCTTGAGATTCTCTCTCCCTCTCTGTCTGCCCCTCCAGCTCGTGCTCCTTCTCTCTGTAAAATAAATAAATGAATCTTTAAAAAAATTTAATGTTGGAACAACATATTGGATTTGCAAACCGTGTTCAAATTTTCCATTATCCACATAATATCTCTTATTGCCTTTTTAATTTTCATTCCAGGGTCCAATTAAGGTTTTCATACTATATTTAATCATCATGTCCTTGTATTTTTTTTGCAATTAAAATCACAGTTTTATTATTTTTTTTCTTTCATTAAACTTAAATTTTTTTAAGAGTTCAAGTTGTCATGTAGAATGACCACAGAGATGTATGGAATGGATATGTCTCATTATTCATAATTAGACTTAGGTTACACATTTTAAGGAATAATACACAGATGATGTATTTGTCATTGGATCATGTCAGGAAGCTACATCATATCAGTTTGTATGCAGCTAGATTTGCTCATTTAGTTATGATAATGTTTGCCAGATCTCTTGATGTAAAGGTATTTTGCTTAAATAATAAGTTATTTACTTTAATACTTTGCACATATCCTGTTTACCAACAACATTTACACAGTAATTTTTAGCATCTATTAATGACCCTTGCCTGAATCAGTTACTACATTGGTAGTAGTTTTATTATTCCCTCTCTATTTATTTGCTGGCATTTTTTGATAAAGGATTCTTCCTGTCTCCAACAGATACATTTTTTAAAAAAAATCAGTATGTACTCAGATTTTATTTTAAATCTAATGTATTATCTATTACTTTTATTAATTTTTTTTAAATCCCACATTTGGCCAGTAGGAGACCTTTTAAAATGGTTCCTATGTCTGCATTTGTCTTAGAGCACATACTTGCTTTCCGGCACAAGATTGTTCTGCCATAAACTATTTTTTCTATTGGAGAATGATATTTGGAACCCAAAAATCTGAGTGCTAAGTGTGCTTATTACTACTGCCATGTCATTGCTTCTGTTCAGTGGTCAGAGCTAGAATGAGATTTAATATAGGCAGACAAACAGACACATACACACACACACATATATTTATTAAGTAACTTTTTTTTAATGTCATGCTATAGTTCTTTTATTTATTTTATTAACATAAAATGTATTATTTGCTTCAGGGCTACAGGTCTGTAAATCATCAGTCTTACACAGTTCACAGCATTCACCATAGCACATATCTTCCCCAATGTCCATAACCCAGCCACACTGTCCCTCCCTGACCACCCTCCAGCAACCCTCAGTTTGTTTCTGATACCTCCAACTCATCCTTAACCTCGCATTCTGTATTTCTAGTTTCTTTCTCTCTAACATTAAGTCTTGCTTCCAGTAGTTTAATGCGTACTCATTTGTATTATCTGAAATACACATAAAAGAACAATAAACCTACTAAGAGAAGTTTGAGATTTCATTTGCAATTTTTTTTACCTTAGACTTTATCTTTCTATATGGTGTTCAAAAATATTTGAATTACTTCTGTTTGGTAGTGTTGCCATTTTGAGTATACAGATAGGCTTATTTTTCTTATTTGTTTTCAATTTTAAAATTCCCATTTTAAATCTTTGTTTACTTTTTTTTTTTTTTGGGCTGTATAAAGCATTTGACTCAGAACTATATACAGAGGTGTATTTATCCGTATCCCTTTTACACTATTCCCACCTACTCCCTTTATAAATGTAGCCGTTTTCATTATTTTCTGGTTTCTTTTTTAAAAGATTTTTATTTTTTGAGAGGAAAAAGAGAAGAGTGGAGGTGGGAGGGAATGAGGGAAAGCAGACTCCCTGCTGAGCAGGGAACCTGATGCAGGGCTCAGTTCCAGGACCCTGGGATCATGAACTGAGCAGAAGGCTGACACTTAACTGACTGAGCTACCCAGGTGCCCCTGGTTATTTTCTTTATGAAAAAAAAAATTAAAAAGTATTCTCTTCCCTTTTTTCCAGAACTGTTAAATTACTATGTATACTTTTTTGAAATTTTTTTTTTTTTTTTAGCTAGTTTACCTAGAAATCATTTCATATCAGGTCATAGATTTTTTCCCCCATGGGTTTATAAAGCTCCTCTGTGTAGATATACTGTAATTTTGTTAACCTGTTTTCAATCGATGTGTATTTGACTTGCTTCTGATTTTGCTATTTCAGATAATGCTAATATAAGGAATCTTGTGCACGTGATATTTGAATCTTGGAGCTGTATTTTTTTGGATAATTCCTAAAAGTGGGGATGGTTGGGTCAGAGAGTAAAATATATGTTATTACAATAGCCACATTCCTCTTCTTAGGGGTTGTCTGGTTTGCATAACCATCAGCAGTGTTTCAAATGCCTATTTATGAGAATTACTTCATTAATATCAAATATTGTAAACTTCTACATGATGGATTATTTCTTTAGCAGGTGGTATATTATATCATCGGGGTGCCTATGGGAAACAGTTGACATACTCAAAGTAGGATAATTTAAGGAAGGTTTATTTACAGAAACTATTACAGAGGTGTGTGCAAGATACTGGAGAATCACCAGGCTTGGTGTTAACAGGATCCAGCATCAATAAGTCTGTTTTCACTCCTAAGCATGAAGGGACCAGGGGAAGGAAGGGTTATAGGAACCTGGAAGAGCAATTACTACATAGGAGACTACCTTTGTTCCAAAGACATGGTGAGCCTAGGAAGAGTCCACAGGTAAGGAACCAGGAAAATACATAACTCTTCCTTCCTCTGACTTCTTGCTGGAGTCCAGTTAAAGGGTACAGGAGTGCCTTGATGTATTTCATCTAGGTCAGTTTTCCTAGGGCAGAGAGTAGTATGGAGAAGGGTGGAGAGAAATCTGAAGGGGACAGCAGAAGTGATCCGGTACATGTATGCACATACCGATTCATGAACCTTTGAAATAACTGTGTAAACCATAGGTTTAGAACCTCTGTCTTAATCTTTTCTCCTAGTAAGTCTACTGCATGCCTGCAATGTGTGGCTTATTTGTGTCTTATATGAATGCTACTTTCCACTCTGAGATTACTCTTAAAAAGAAAAAAATTCATGAGTTCTTATTCTCAATTTCAGTATTTGTCAACAGTGCTTCTCAATGCACTTTTAAAGTATAGGGCAAAATAGTCTATCAGATTTCGCTCTAAGTAGCTTCATAGCTCTCTTTTCCCCCTTAAGAGACTAATATCTGAAGTAATTTTAGATACTTCACACTCCATCCTGTTGCCCATATCTATTGGGAAGAAACAGTGTAAGCGGTGTATGTTAACCTCTTTCTTCTGATCACTCTCATCTATTAATTTTATTATTTTATGAGACCATTTCATTACAAGCATTGTATTTAGAGTTAGGCATTGTCTGTATGATTAAAAAAAAAAAAAAGGCTTTATGGCCCCAGTTACTTCTGAATGGGAGTTAATAACAAGCCTTCTCAGTGATTCAGAACCACTGTATAGTTACGGCATCTTTGTATTTTTGAGTATGTTTTTTAACCAAGTGGATTCTATTGCATAATCCAAATGTTTTAAATTTTGATAGGTTGCTAAGTGATTTACCTTCTAATTTCACCATTCATCAGTGTTAGCAATAGTTTCTTGGTAAATGCCATATGTTTCCTCTTATTTAATGTATCTCCTCTCTAATATCAGGTAAGCCCATTTTTATTTTAGTTTTGAAATTTAATAACCATCTCACTACTTTTTAGGATTTATTATCATGGATCCCATTTTCAGAGCTAAGCTGTAGGACTTATCCCACTTTTCCCTAATTTTATAGTTAGAGCAAAGTAGTTCTTAGGCAACCTAATTAACTTTATTAACTTTATATAAAATTTACTCTATTATTGTTTCATTTTTCCTCTTAAGAGTCTGTTTGAATTAATAGTTTCAGTTATAAAGTTTTTATTTTTAAATGGCACTTCTTATTTTTTGAGCTCTGAGAGTTAACTAATTTTTAAAGTACAACAGTTGTAACTAAACCAAATTTCTTATTCCTCCCTCTGCATGAGAGAAGTTATTTTTCCATATTACCTGAATGATTTAATGAGAAGACTTCTTAAGATGTTACTGAGAATTTCTTTTGTCAGTGAATATGACATTAACATGTCTCTTCATTAACTGAAATCTCCAGTGGTCTTCTCATCATTTTGAATATTATAACCATTCTATAATAATGAAGATATGGAAGGTGATAGGAGACTGGGTTCAAAATTTGTTCATTAATTTCCTCAGATAATCCTTCTGTTTACTATCTTCTTTGGTAGGCCCAATGGATTCAAACATGATTAGCACAGTCATTGCCCACAGACATATAAACAAATGTAGTGTAATAAGGGAAAAAATATAAACAATATAGTGTGGTAAACATTTTAATCAGTGTATGCCTAGGGAAGGTGAGTGACACAAAAGCATAGGTAACATTTCGTGGAAGGGTGCCAAGGAAGACTTGTTAGAGGAGGAGAGAGTGTAAATGTTTAATAGGTGAATGAACACTAATAAGTAATATAACACAAATAAAAGATATAGTCCTGTGCTGTAGGCTATAAAATTCTATTATTTGAAGATAAGTTAGCAAGAAACTTAGATAATTGAAAATGCAACTAATGTTAAGAGGCTGTAGAGCATATGTGGATTGCCAAGTGAATAATACAGCAACTAGCATTTATCAAAACACTTTGCAACACAGATTACATGTCTGATTGCATATAATTCTCACTAACTCAGATAGGTATTAAGTCCATTTTACAGATAAAGACATTGAAACTTACTGAAGCATAATAACTTCCCGGAGGTCATACAGCTAAAATGGTGGAGCCAGCTTCCAAATTCAGGCAGATCAACTTCAGAAAAGGGTACAGGAGTGCCTTGATGTATTTCATCTAGGTCAGCCATAAATATATGGCTCTCAATGCCATATATTTAAAACAAATAAACAAACAAACAAAAAAAAAAACATTAAGACCCATGGGAACCGAGAAAAGAAAGAAAATCTTGCCTCTTGAGAGCATTTGAAGAAGAGTTACTAATTAGATAGATGATGGATATCATGAAGAATATTCCAGGCATGGGTGTTGACGTAAGTGTTCGCTGGCACTTGTTTACTTGAAGAACAAACCATTATTATTGACTGGTCAGATCATGTAGGAGTATCAGGGAAGATCAGGCTGGAAACTGAGGATGGGATGGGAGCCATCTGTCATGGATCCTCAAAATGGGTCTAAGTAATCTGTACTTCATCTAGGAGAGAGCCATTGAGGTTATGGGAACAGGAGAGTAATTAATACAGAAGTCAGTGTAACATTATGATTAAGTTCTTGACTCTATCATTTTCCAACTTTGTGATATTGAGTACATAAGTTTACTATTCTTAGCCTCCTTTTCCTTATCTGTAAAATGAGGATGGTAATAAAATCTGCACAGATTAATTTGTAAAGCCTGAAATATAGCAAGTATTGAGCAATGTTACATGTTATTATTACTGATTTGTTTCAGTAAATTTAATCTGAGAACAGTGCATAGTAGTCTAGGCCTATACCTTAGGCCATTAGTTGAGAAATTCTTGAAACACAGTTGTAACAGGTAAATGGAAAGGAAAGGACAGATTCGTAGGAATATTTTAGATGAATAATATTAACTATAATTTATGGAGCTTTTTAAAAAATCTATATAGTTCTTTATATTATTTCATAGTATTCATGTGCTCATTATTGTATCAATAATCAATACCTGACAACTGAATGTAACTGTGTAATTTATAAAGCACTTTGACATGTTAATGGATTTTATTCTCAGAATCATTCTATAAGATATTATTTCCAGGCCAAGGGAAGTTAAGTAAGTCATTGAAGATCACGAAAGTTAATGAAAGTATCAGTTTACTACTTGAATTTCCATATACCTATTCTAGTGCTTTCTCTTTCATGTTGTATTATATTATGGCAGGAACTGATAAAGTATAGCAGACAACAGTATGAAAAACTATTATTAGTACTTTGAAAGAGTTAGGTATCTGTATTAATACCAAGAAAAAAAAATCAAAGCATGAAAGGAGACAGATAAAATCAGAGTTTACTAGCTATCTAATTTATCTGTAAACCCAGTCATATTATCTGAATATAATCTCTATTCAGTAGATCAAAGTATTAAGTGGTTTTAATTTGCCATTTAAACTATTGTTAGGACAAATGAAAATAAGCTCTTTTCTGCACCAAACTGCATTAGGCATTTACTACATTCTGGGTGATTGTAAATATTTTACAGTTGAGCTGTTTCATGTTTTAAATAGTATTGATTATGAAACTTTTTGAAATTTACCATCAGGCCAGTGGTGGCAGAGTCTGCATAGAACTATGCTTCGTGGTGTTCTGGGAAAAACCTTTCGACTTATTGGCTATACTATTCAGTATGGCTGTATAGCTCATTGTGCTTTTGAATACGTTGGTGGTGTTCTCATGGTAAGTTTTTACATAAAAGAAAATAATAACTTTAAATATGTACTTTTTTTTAATTTAAGGAAAATGTATTTTTCCTTTATTTTAGTTGAAGTCATTTAATGACTAAATTGTGACTGTTGAAACATAAAATCTTTCTAAATTTTGGGATATAAGAGACTATGTTGGAATCAGCACTGGTATAAAATTAAGAACCATTACTTCAGATGCAGTTCTGTATTATGTTTTATTCTGACAGGGGTCCTATTAAATAATAATCTAATAATAATAGTTTTTTACCATTTATTGAATTTTACTTTCTGTGTTCCAGTGATGTTTTATGTTTTATATTTATTAATTCATTTAATCTTTTCTACTCTGTGAGATACTTTATTAGAAATCTATTATACATATGAGGAAACTGAGGCTCAGAAAGCTTAAGTAACTTGCTCCAAGTTCCACAGTTAGTAAGTAGATTCGGAGTTTCAACACAGATTCTTCCAATTTTCAAAACCCCTACTCTTAACTAGTTGTGTTTAACTGTCATTAAAAAAAATAATTATTCTGCCTGGTGTCAATATTAAAATATTAAGGCTGTTCCCTCGCCAACCAATGCTTTTTCTAAATATTGCATCATAAATCCATCAACTGTGACTGTACTAATCTTTTGTCATGTAAGTGAAAGAATAAATTGAATGTCTAGTGAGTGGGTTTTGTTGGGTTTTATCAGGTTTACCCTAAAGGATTCACAGTCACACAACCTCAAATTTAGCTGGAGAAATGCAAATAAATATATTTAACTGAAAGTCTCCTTTTTGATTTTTTAAATTTACATTAGTACTTCTAGTGGGCTACAGAGGTAGCAGATACAAACTTTCATTGTGTTTTTTGTTATTTCTGCCTTAGTAGATATTTTTGAGCAAAAAGTTTTTTATCAATGCCCAAGTGAAATCAGTGGAGACTGCTCTATTTAGATATTTTAAGTAACAGTGATGATTTATTATAGTTTTGAGGTATATATGAAGATCATTGTTTTAACACATACTAATAGGAAGTCTTTAAAGTGCATGTCATTATGCCACTATTTTTCAATAGAAAAACTAAATTGCAGCCCCATTAAATGAATAAGTTATTCTGTTGGAAGAGAACTGAAGGCATGAACTTATTGAGAATAGTATGATACTACTTAGTAAATTACCATCATGGGCAGTGAGTATTTGATAATAGCAAGAAGATAAATAAGTCATTCATTTATTTATTCAAATATTTATTATCAGCTTTATGCCAAGCACTGTTTTTGGCATTGGTTATGTAACTGGGAACATGAGTTTTAAGGTCCCTGACCTCATGGAGCTTACATTATACAGGGTAGTCAAAATTTGGAAACATAGATATTTTATTCATGTATTGTAATGTATTCTCGGTAAACTATTTTTAATATATTTGCCTGTGTTTCCAGATTAGGTCGCCACTCTGTAGGGTTGAACTTATAAACTTAAAAATCACCTCTAAATTTGAAGAACATTTGTTTGATTTTTTTTTTCTTAAAAGTCTGCTCATTGATTTATGTTACATTGAAAAAGGGTTTCAATTCAAATTAAAAAAATTACCTCTCTTTTCAGTGTTCTGGACCATCAATGGAACCTACAATTCAAAATTCAGATATTGTCTTTGCAGAAAATCTTAGTCGACATTTTTATGGTATCCAAAGGTAAATTTCTGTCATAGATATATTAAAGTTATAGTGAAACCATGTATACACATTGTATCTTTTTTGTAGCTTATCTGTAAAAACCCTTTCGCAAATAACCAAATTAATGACCAGCTAGTTAAAATCTTGATTCACATATTTTCTCTCAGTTGAAGAAATTCTAATAGTTTCCATAAACATGCATAGTCATTGTTGGCTAAAATAGAATAGCAGTCCCTTTTATAATGTACATTCAAGCCTACTTTACTTTTGGTGGGGGGTGGGTGGCTCTACAGCATTTTGAGTGAAGAACCTAGGGACTTAGGAACATTATATACCAAACCAGTGATTGGCTTCTAAATTTTTTGAAAATTTAAAATGATTATTCTTAGATGATAGAATCATATATAGCTGGGACCCAGGAATCTTATCTAATCTCAGTCTCCTGATTAATTAAGTTGAAAAACTCCTTGACAAATACTGTTTGCCACTAAGTTTTTAAAAATCCTATTCTAAATGGTGTTTCCAGTCCCTGTGATACTTTTTATTCTACTTACATATGTTTTATTCCTTCTGAACAAATGTCAAATATTAGTAATTTAATGTATTTTTTAAAGGGCACCTCTCTAATTCCCTAAAACTTTGGGTTCATTAGTTTTTCATAATTCTGAAAAAAATAATACCACTTTTTAATTTCCATAAACTTCAAATTTGACTCACTAGAGTTGGTATTTAGCATATGGCTTAAATAGGTTTAAGCACTCCTCTTTCGTTATTTGCCTCTTCTGTAGTCTGTTTCACATTACCTAAAAGTCATCAAGAATGGTGTAAACTGTTCTTTGCATTTTTGATTCTGTAGATAGAAGTTATCTCTTGGTCAAGCTGTATAGTCTAGCATCGTCCTACGTAAAATTCTTCAGATATTTTACTCATAGCAACTTCAAGACACCTAATTGATAGTTACGGGTTTATAAAATAAGACTTACATAACAGGATGTGTTCTAGCTTTCTTTTCTTTTTAACTTATATCCAAATCACTTCATACAGTCTTTGGATTAACTAGAGACCTAGCATCACTGTAGCATGAAGATAGGCTGCTGTTTTCCATGCTAATAACATGATTTTACTCTCATACTCCTTAAGCATTCTTAACAAGGAGATGAACTTGTTGGCTAAATAGATTTTGAATGAATAGCTCAATATCATCTTTTTTTTAAAATAGATAATCTTTGCACCCAGATGGGTAATATAAGTAACTGCACTCAGTAACTTAATTAATATTCTTAGGAGGTTTCATTTTATATTATTTTAGTCAAGAGGGCCCTTAGGTTGAGGGACAGCTTAAAATCTTGCATTTATATGACATATACCAAATAACTTTTACAATCAAGGTTGTCAGTTGGTAAGTTCAACTTTAAAAATATTACTATTCTGAATATTCTTTTTCTTTTGTCTGTAGCATAGAACTCTGAGATTTCAGGGGAATCTCTGACCTTTGGCAAGAGATCTGTTAGCTAGCTGCTTATTTCTAAAGCTAGAGTAGGGGTGCCTGGGTGGCTCAGTGGGTTAAGGCCTCTGCCTTCAGCTCAGGTCATGATCCCAGGGTCCTGGGATCGAGCCCTGCATCAGGCTCTCTGCTTGGCGGGGAACCTGCTTCCCCCTCTCTCTCTGCCTGCCTCTCTGCCTACTTAGGATCTCTGTCAAATATAAATAAATATTTTTTTAAAAAAGGCTAGGATAGCCATCCATTTAGGCAAAAATGAAAATCTGCATTACTGGTGCCTAAAGCACATGGATCTCTTCAGTTAAATGCACACAACACTCATATTTAAACCAATCAGAGTTTCTTATTACTATTATTACTACTTATTCTTTCACCAAATAATGAGCACCTAATTTATAAGATGTGCAGTACAGAGAATGTTAAGATGAATAAGATATTGACCCTTTTCAAAAGCTTACAATTTAGTTGGATAATAAGCAGGTTTATAAGTATAAATGAGAGGAATATTTAAATCTTTGTTCTATTAAGTTCCTTCTAAAAGCCTATTTGAAGGAGTTGAGAAACCAAGGAATAATTATTTCGATCTAAGTTCTATGCATATATCTAGTTATACCACCAGAAGTATAGCCTGCATAAATATTGGTTTCCATGAAAACTCCTTAACTGAGGGGCACCTGGCTGGCTCAGTCAGTAGAGCATGTGACTCTTAATCTTAGGGTTGTGAGTTCAAGCCTCACATTGGGTGTGGAGCCTACTTAAAAGTAAAAAAGTTAAAATTAACATTAAACAAAATTTTTTTTTAAATAATTAAAACATTAAGAACCATGAGAGACTGTGGAATCTGAGGACCTAACTGAAGGTTTTAGAAGGGAGTGGGGTGGAGCTTGAGTGAGCTTGGTGGTGGGTATTATGGAGAGCATGTATTGCATGGAGCACTGGGTGTGGTGTGTAAACAATGAATTCTGAACACTGAAAAAAATGAATAAAAATTAAAAATAGAAAACCATCTTGACTAAATTATGGTTTTTATGTTGCCATGTAAGTTCAGAATTTGTTTTAAGGATCATGTTGATTATTTTGTTGAAAAATGTAAGCTGAATAAAACACCCACAGAAAACATTTCTTTCCCCAAAGCTAGCCCAAATCAGCTTTGTTTAGTATGATCTTTGCAGACTTACTCATCTGAAAGTTCCATTGGCATGATTCCATTTGGTTGAAAAGAGACCAGTTTATCCCATTTCAAAAAAAGGGCAGCCTTGTATTACCTGCAAATATAGAATTTAGTGTTTATTTTATTTATTATTTTTTTTTAATTTTAAAAGATTTTATTTATTTATTTGACAGAGATCACAAGTAGGCAGAGAGGCAGGCAGGAAGAGAGGAAGGGAAGCAGGCTCCCCGCTGAGCAGAGAACCCAATGCAGGGCTGGATCCCAGGACCCTGGGATCATGACCTGAGGCAAAGGCAGAGGCTTTAACCCACTGAGCCACCCGGGCGCCCTAGAATTTAGTATTCTAATAGGTTTCAACTCTAACCACAAGAAATTATCATTCCAGTGAATACTAGTACTGTAAAATTTCTTAGGAGTATGGATGGTGTCTTTTTTTACCTTACATCAAAATCCTTCCTGTATATTCCTCTTTGATTTAGTTGTTTAAGATAATTGTTTTACCTCCCAAACTAAACTTTATTAGTTAATCATTCTTGTGTAATTAATCAGATTTTCATTTTTAGATGAAAACAAAAAGTTTAGAACCAAGAAGCTTAGAATTCTTATTAATACTTATATGTAGTGATAACTAGGTTTCTGATTTGACTGTTATTTTCCTTTTATTTTTATGGCTTTTGATATTTTGATATATTCACCTTTTATTATAAGTGACATCAAATTATTATGGAACTATGTACACATAATATAGATAATTAAATCCTTTCAAATACGTGTGTTAGTCAACAGAATTCACTTATTCATTTTTTTTCAGAAAGAGTATTGTGTTCTGTTTGGTTGGGGTGCTTAGTCTTATTTTGTTTTTCTTTCATTTTGACTCCTTCATTTATACTTTTAAAGATCTTTCTTATTCTTCTAATACATGTATATTTTTATTTCTTCCATGAATCGTGCCTTCTACATGTAATCATACCCACCTTGTTAGTATTATATATTTGATATACCAATTTATTTTTTGTAGTATATGTTTGGGCAGCTTTTAGCATTTTATTTGGTTGTGTCTTCTGATATTGTTCCTCAAAAATAAGTTTTTTAACTATACTGTAAATTATCTGGGTATGCTGTATACATTCTTTGAGCTCTAGAGATATATTTATGCTGTCCCTATGTTTTTATGTGCTCTAGAGGCAATCAGTACTAATGGCTGGACAGTAAAATTTACTTAGTTAATTTGTTTGTACTTACGTGGAATTGCTTTTCTATACTGTTGGTTTTGAAAATTTGGATACAGAAGTTACACATAGTGGATAAAGTATAAGAAGATGGTTGTTATGGTATTGCCAGAAATTTTAAAATCTTCAAGAGCTTTTCCACTACTCTTGGCGGATTTTGACCCATAAAACTCAGTCACAAAATTTCTCAAAGCTGGTAATATGAGAGGGTCAATATGTGAGAGGATAAAGGGTTTGGCTTTAAGTTATACAAGTATTATAGCAGTGCTGTCCGTGTATTTATGTTTAATAAATAACATTGACCTTTCTTTTGACTTTTTTCCTCTCAGAGGTGACATTGTCATTGCAAAAAGCCCGAGTGATCCAAAATCAAACATTTGTAAGAGAGTAATTGGCTTGGAAGGAGATAAAATCCTCACCAATAGTCCATCAGATTTCTTTAAAAGTCATAGTTATGTAAGTAACATTTTAATTGTTATTCATTGATTAACATTAACTGAACACACTGACAAAATAACTCACTTTTTGAATATAAATTAAAATGCTGCATTCAGTAGAATTTAAGTATGTTTGTATCCAGAACAATTTGGCCATTATATTTTATATATTTTAGTTTCTTTTAAAACTCTTCTTAAAAACATACAATATAGGGGCGCCTGGGTGGCTCAGTGGGTGAAAGCCTCTGCCTTCAGCTCAGGGATTGAGCCCCACATCAGGTTCTCTGCTCAGCAGGGAGCCTGCTTCCTCCTCTCTCTCTCTCTCTCTCTCTCTTTGCCTGCCTCTCTGCCTACTTGTGATCTCTGTCTGTCAAATAAATAAATAAAATCTTTAAAAAAAAAGAAAAAGAAAAGCATACAATATAAATATCTCGGTAATAATTGTTGTTGGCAAGATTCACCAACGGATGTCAAACTTTTTGGCGAAAGTTTGAGAGAAATCGTTTATTTGCACAGTCTCAAGGTATCTCTTTCAAGATATTTATTACAAAGGGACAAATAGTAGTTGGTAGAGGAGAAACTGTCAGACACCACCTTAATTGAGTGATCAAGGTTAAGTTCACCAATAAGAAGACATATCAACATAATATAGCTCCTGAAGTGAAGCACTAAGAAAGGTGCGTATCACTTTTGTTATATTTTTGCAAAAGTAAGTGTAACCTCAGTCTAATCATGAGAAAATGTCAGACAAACCCTAAGTGTCATTCTGGAATATAACTGACTAAAACTCCTCAAAAATGTGAAGGTCATGAAAAATAAGGAAAGACAATTGTCTTAGATTGGAAAAGACAAAAGAGACATGCCCCTATATGCCAACTGGGATCCTGGGTTAGCAAATTTTCCACTGACTTATAGCAGCAAATCTGGTAAAATCAAAGTCTGCAGTTTAGTCTTTTTAAATCCTACTTAAATTTTTAGGATAGAAATTGTATATACCTTGCTCTGGTCAACTTTACTGTCCCGTTAGAAAAAGAGAGCAAGAATAGCAGAAAGGAAGAGTGAAGAGCAGATATAATTTTAGCTCCTCACCAGTCACGTGGCTGCTGTGACAGAGGTTAGGGCAGGGGGGGGGGGGCTTTTGTTTACTCAGCCTATACTTGTCTTACTTTAATAATTTTAACTTAATTTTTTACTTTTCTTTCAATTTTCTGTGTTACCCTCAAATTACTGATGCAGCTGTTACATCTATTAACTAAATTTACTTCTGTTTTTATCCCCAATTTAAGCAGATAAATAGGTTAATTTGTCTCGATCATTGTGTATTTATTTTGAACTATAATAGTCTCTGATTGCCTTGTAAGTTTGATCAATGGATTACTAAATGTGTTATTTATGTACCATCCATAAGAGACTATGGTTCAGAAGTGCAGATGTTTTTAATGTTTATTACCACGGTGCTAAACATATTAGTAATTGTTAGCTGATGGTAAAAAGGTTGAAGGTGATAGTGTGGTATCAGGTAACCTATTTTTCTATGACCTTCATCATGGACATTGTTTCCCTTTGTTCTTTAAAAATGTCAGAGTTTTACATAATGGTTTCACCTTCATATGACTGTTAACATTTCATGAGACATTCTAGTCACTTTTGAGTTGTTTTAGCAACAAGCATAAACTTGAGACCAGAAATAATTTTATAATGGATAGAACAACAAAACATGTAAATGAAGGCATCGACTATCTGTACTTAAGCACCACATAATTGTTATTTTCTCTTTAAGGGTTATTAGAGGAAGAATATCAGGGGATTAGATATTTTCTAAGTAATCTGAAAAGACAATCAGAGGACTATAAGATGTAAATTTTTTTGACTATTCTATTAAAGGAAGATATTCTTTGAATTTTTATGTTCAATGAATGGATAAATTAGAGGACACTGCCATATTGTTCTAGGTATATTCCATTCACCTTGGTTTGCATATTTATAAGTGACAGACATAATTGTAATACTTTTGGTCAATACTTATTATATACTTCATCTGTATCAGATACTGTTGAAACTCTTCACAAGGATTAATTTATTTTTAATCATCACAACAGTGACCCAATAACATAGGTAGTGGTAGTATTTGCCAGATGAGAAGACTGGACAATGGGGAGGTTAAACAGATTGCCCAGTTTCAAACAGTGAAAAAAAGGTTGGAATTCAGACATAAATACCCTGGCTCCATCCAAAATTTGTACTCCTTACCATGCTAATACTGCTTCTCCAAAATATCCCCTACTGATTATTATTATTTATACTCCCATCTCATCGAATTGTGCTTCCCTAAAAATTTTTTGTCTTCATTATCCTTTAAAAAAAAGGGAATATTTCTGATCAGGGATAGTATTGGTCGTAAAGAGAAGCCAGTGATTTTTTGAAAGTCCCTGCCTCCACCAGTTTTTCTAGGCTGAGTTTTTTGAGCAATAAGAATTGTGTAGTTATTACAGAACCACTTTAGCAAATGTGTTCCATTAATCAAGGTGATTTATAACAAAAATTCTTCCAAGTTTGGAGCACTCTGAAGAGTGGGTCTCCTCCTCTAGAGGGTTCCCTTTTTCAGTTCTCTTTGAAGCACACTGGTGCAGTATTTTATGAAAGGGATTCTTTCCCTTACCGATGTATCTTAGAAAAATCATTATTGTTTATGATGAAGACATTACTATTCAGATCTTGATTGAGCTGCTTGGTAAAGATGATGAATGTTAAATGTGTTTTGAATTCCGGGTCCCCTCCCCCACCCCTTCACCCCCTAAAAATGTTTTTCTAAGTAGGTGCTTCAGAAAGCAAAGCACCAAAATCATCATTTGGAACCTAGAATGTAGAGTTTAGCATATGAAAGAAATAGCATTGTTCCTAAGTTGGCGAAAAAGAATATAAACAGATCGTTGATTAAGTGATGTGGAATCATTTTATTCATTCTGGAGTTGTAAAAGTCCATGTGGCGGCAATACTTACAAACCATGATTTATTTTTTGCATTAAGCATTTGGAAACTAAGCAATCCCTATCAGGTGCTGTTGCCGTGGGCTTTGCTCATTTCAATGATATTGAGGCCAGTAATTCTTGCCTTGGGTTTATGGGCTAAGCATTAGCTACTAGGATATAAGCTTAATTTGTGACTTTCAAAAGAAATGTATTCAGCTCAAACATCTTGAATAGCCTGCACAGTACCAAGGTGTGGTATGAAAACCTATATAATGTAGTTTCCATTTGCCTAAGGAAAGTAGAGCCAGGGCTCAGGTAATAGTGAAATTTTGTTATAAAGTTTAATGAGAAGATGAAGAAAAACACTTTATAATTTTTCTGAAGGTAACATTGTGTGATAGTCCAGGGCTATGATTTTAATCTGTAGTGTAACCTATGCCTAATGTTTAGGCATCTTGTAGTGTAGTAAGTTTGCAATATAGTAAGTTCTATCAGCAAACAAATATCCTATAAAATTTACCAATGAACAAACTCCTTTGACACCACATCCTCCTGTAGGAAAGACTTGCATCTGTTTACTCACTTTGCCTGAACTTTGTATTTTTTTCTTGAGCTCATTCCTGTTAGGTTTTGTTCCCCCACCACTTCATTGAAAGTTCGTCAGGGGTCCCCACTGTTATCTATCCAGTGGTCAACTTCAGGCCTCATTTTACTTGACCTGTTGTTAGTATTTGAAATATTTGTTCTCAAAACCTGGTTTCACTTAGTTTGGGGAGCAGCACATTTTCTGGGTTTTTTCCCCTGTCTTTCTGTTTCTTCTGAGATTCCTTTGTTGGTTACTCTGAACTTTGGAGTAACTTGGGGTTCATATTTTAAACTTCATCTCTTGTCCATATACACTCACACATTAGGTTGCCTCATCCTGTCTCATGGTTTTAAGTATTACCTAACTTAATTTCCAAATTTATATCGACTACAACCTCATTCCTGAACACCAGAATCATAAATCTGATAGTCTGCCTACTGTCTCCACCTTCGTACACAATGGGCACTTTAAACTTAGTATGTCCAAAACCAGACTGCTAATCATCTTTCCCAAACTGGCTCGTCCCACACATATCCCCATCGCAGCAATGGCAGCTCCATTTCTCTGCTTGCTCTGCTTCTAAAACTTGGAGTCCTCCTTGACTCTTTTTCTCTTGCATTGCGCATCCAGTCCATTAGCAAATCTTGGTGGCTTTATCTTTTAAATATAATCAGAATTACACCACTTCTTGCTATTATATCTGTTACCTTGGGGTGCAAGACAAATTCATATCTTGTTTTCCTGTAGTAGCTTAGAACTGCTGTCTCTGCTTGTACCATTCCCACGTTCTTGTATTTTTCTTTTAAGAATTATATGTGTGTCAATAACATCATTGTTGTTTTGGCAGAGATCTAAGCAATAGAAGCAGTTTTACATTTCAGAAAGAACTGATTAAATGTTCTCAGGATATATTAGTGGTAGAGTGTTTTTAAAAGAAGTTGTAAATGGGGCAATATGTCAGTGATAAAGGTGTTTGACAGTAAAATGGAAAATATTTTTGAAAAACTGATCAGCAAACTGAAAAACTCACTAATTGGACAGCATTAGAAAATGGTCAGTGTATATAGTTAACACTAATAGCCCCTTAATGTGTACTGTGTATTTAGGTTATAGTTCAAATCCTTGAATATCCTAATGCTGTTTTTCTGTTTGTTTAAATGTCATTTACTTTAGCTAAAAGTCATAACCATATGGTGTTCTATTACCACTTGTATTATAAACACAAAAAGTACTCATGTGTAGGGAAAGGAGTCATCAGATTGAAAGGGCTTGTTTATTATAAGCTGCTGATACACTAAATCCTTATGTCATTTAAATAGAAGAACTACCTAATAATGTCACTCATTACAACTAGGATATCTAAACAAGGGACTTGCTTTTTGCAGACTATAGTGATAAAAACCTGTGCTACACATTCATTTCTCAGCAACGGGTCCCAGGATAATCAATCATGGCATACTGCTAATGCCTTGATTGCAGCTGATGTGGAGGAAATATGTTTACTCTCTTGCTAAAGTGAGGTTCACTGCGGAGATGACGTGACTTTTTCATCCTATAGCTAACACAATTCTGAAGATAAATTTGACTTATTGTTTACAATTCTGAGGTTTTTTTCTTCTGATATTAACATTAAATAATCACCTTTGAGGTCTCCACAACTTAAACATTTTCTGATGTGTTCTTTGAACATTTTCAGAACAATTTATCTTATTTTAACAGTAACATGTAGTTTATAAAATTTTATTTTGTAGAAATGTATTTTATCTTAATATGTTTGTGTGTATATACATATATATATTCATATACATATGCACAAAGATTAACATTTCTGCTAAAAGAATAACAAGTCTTCCTGAAATGGTTTTGTTCACCTAAATATATTTTAACCACTCAAAGTTGGAAAATCAGTGTCATTGCTGTGAGTTGAGGAGGGCAGTTTTGAGTTCAGTAAAATGAAAATATTTATGTATGTTTATCTGAAAGTTTTATGAGACCTCTCTACTTTAAGGTTGCCTAAAAGGAATTGGGAGAAATTAAGAAAACTGAAATTATAATGCTGCTGTTTAGTAGAAGGATCTGAAGCAGACTCCATCACTGATGGTAGTAAAAAGAATATATTCCAAGTGGCATGTGGCTTCCCAATCTGATAGAGTGATCTACTGGAAAGCTGCTGTTGACTAGGTGGAGTATGTTCAAATGCTTTAAAATAAGCAACTAAATGAAGGTCTTGTGTTACCGCTTGGCGTAATTCTTTGGGTTTCAGTGACTCACTTAATGTTAGTCCATAAAAGCATTCTCATTCTACTAAACTATGATCTAGTTAAAATATGACTAGAAAGGAAGAATAACATGTAAAAGTAGGCATGCATGGAGTGCCTGGGTGTCATGCTCAGCAAGTAATCTGCTTGGCATTCTCTCTCTCCCTATGCCCCACCCCTCATTCACACTCGTGCTCTCTTTCTCTCAAATAAGTAAATGTTCAATAAACAAAAATAAGTGTGCATGTTATAAAACAGTTGAAAATTATAAATTAGCAAGAAACTGTTGGCATTACAAGCCACTGTACTGCTAACCTACAAAAATGAGTGCATTAGAATTGTCATAACTATTTTAAGACAGTATAGGAATTGGGGTGCCTGGGTGGCTTAGTTGGTTAAGCATTGGACTCTTGATTTTGACTCAGGCCATGTTCTCAGGGTTGTGGGATTGAGCCCCATGCCAGGCTCCACACTGGGCATAGAGCCTACTTCAGCTTCTCACTCTCCCTCTCCCCATCTCTAGTCCTCTCTCTCTTTAAAACAAAACAAAACAAAAGAAGAAGAAGAAGAAGAAACAAATGTAAGAATCATTTAGTTTGTTATAGCTACTGCCTGTGTCCCCACTAAAGACACATGAGGGCCCAACAGATTTGTCTCCTTAAAACCTGTAGGGTGAGCAGTTTAAAATTTTAAGATGCAACTTAATATTCTGATCTATTTCCTGTACATTGTATGTATGAATCTCCAAATCAGGAAGGATTAGAGAAACTTTCTGTCATCCAAAGACACTTGAAATTTGACCTGACTTCCCTATATAGAGAAAGTCAAAGTAGGTGTAGGGACATAGACCAATATGGACTTGTGACCCTAAGTGCAACCGTTGTACCTGACCCCAAACCAATCCCAGCATTTAAGCATCTTTAAGGAGGCTGTGCTCAGGAGCAGCTAGAACCACTGGACGTAGGGGGCAGGGAGTTGGGGTGGAAGAGAAGACTTGAGTACCCCTTAGCAAGCTGGGGGGGGGCAAAATTGGCCAGACATTAACGTCACAACTTTCCTTTTATTTTATTTATTTATTTTCCTTTATTTATTCATACACTTATTAATTCCACAAGTACTTCCTGAGCACTTACTTGAGGGCCAGAAGCATGTTAGAGGAGGTAGTGCTGCAAAAGCAGACCTTTTGCAGACCTTTCTGCAAAAGCGGAATATTCTATATCTGTACTGTCCAGTACCGTAGCTAGTAGGCATATGTGATGGCTGAACACAGGACACATGTGTCTGATAAAGTGTCTGAGGAACTGAATTTGAATTTTATATAATTTGTAAAACTAAATAGCCACAAATGTTACTACTAGATACCATAATGGACAGTTCAGGTTTAGAAGTCTATAGCCAAGTTGGAGGAGCAGACAAGAAATTATAATATGATATAATAGAATTATAGACAGGGTGCTGTGATAAGACATAAGATGAAATTTATCCAAATGGTGGTCAATAGGGTTTTTCCAGATTGAGAAGGTAAAACTTGAGTTGAAATTCTGAAGGATAAGTAGGACCTGATCAAAGCAAGCCGTATATTCATAAAGTCTAAAAGGGAGAGTATAGCATTGTGCTTTGGGCAACTGCTAAAAGTAAGTTCTTATGTCTGGAACATATAGTGGGTAGGGGTGGGTAGTGAAGAGAGATAAAAATAAAAAGGTAAACAGGGCCCAGTTCCTTGTATGTCTCAAGCAGGGAAATAACATTATCAGACTTAGCTTTTTAAAAATCGCCCTTAAAATTTATTTTAAAAACTTTTAAAAATAATAAATATGTGTGTGTGTGTGTGTGTGTGTGTGTGTGTTTCTTGTGGTTAAAATACCCCCAATATTATTAAATTATTTTAAAGGAATAAAAATAAAAGATCACTCTGATATTAGTAATAGATTAATAGAGGAACGTTTGGAGTAGGAGGGACTCCTACGAGGAGAGAAGTTTTGGAGGCTGAGAGACCCATTAATAGGCCATAGGACATAATTAAGATAATAACATTAACCATTGAAAGCAGTACAAATTTTGGAGAAAGATTAAAGGAAATATCTAGACAGGATTGGATGCTGGAAGAAATTGAATTGAAGGGCTTAAAATTGAGCCGGGTTTCTGGCTTTAGCAATAGGAGTAGATGGTACATGAGGAGATTCTGGGAGAAATGTTAATTTGGGAAATGGAGAGAAGATATAGCTTATCTAATAAGCCTAACAGAGACTGTATTTTATTTTTTTAAGATTTATTTATTTATTTGTCAGAGAGAGAAAGAGGGAGAGTGAGCAGGAACAAGGGAGCAGCAGGCAGAGGGAGAAGCAGATTCCGCACGAGCAAGGAGCCCAATGTAGGTCTTGATTCCAGGACCCTGGGATCATGACCTCAGCCGAAGGCAGACTCTTAACCAACTGAGCCACCCAGTTATCCTGGTATTTTAAATTAATACAGTGGCAATTAAATTATTAAAAGAAGTGGAGGAAAAAGACAATACTTTTCCAGAATGACATTTGGATGCTGTACTATGCCCTCCTTGATGTCCATAATGTGTTTTCATAATCTTAGTTAAAACAATGTTTTGGTGCTTTCAGCCCTCAGAGATCAGTCTTATTTTTTAGAGGTCTTCAGCTGTTCTCTTTGTACCTTACATCATTACAGAAAAATGTCATCAGTCATCCACTTGTCTAAATTGGAATTTTATATTCAGAAAGTCAGATTTCAATCTAAATAATTTTCAGGGTATAGTGCATTAGAGTTGTGGCTTTGATAAATAAAACACAAGTAAAAGAAGTATCTGTCAAAAACATGGAGCAAGGGCCACGTGGGTGGCTCAGTGGGTTAAGCCTCTGCCTTCAGCCCAGGTCATGATCTCAGTGTCTTTGGATCGAGCGGGCATTGGCCTCTCTGCTCAGCAGGGAACCAGCTCCTCCTTCTCTCTCTTCCTGCCTTTCTGCCTACTTGTGATCTCTCTCTCTGTCAAATAAATAAATAAAATCTTTTTAAAAATGGAACTTCATGTTTTTTCTTTTTTTAATGGTTTATTGGTAGCAAATACAACAGATCTACATATTTCATTGTAATTATTTCTTCTTTGGAGTAGAGAGACTCTTTTCTACCCCAGATCTTCTATTTTTAATACCATTTCACGTGTTTAATCAGCTTTTTTAGCCAATCTCTATATGAAGCAGTTATGTATAGGAGCTGTAGGAAATTGAAAAGAGGTACATTCATGCATCTATGAAAATAATTCCTTTTAGGGATGAGTTTTGACTTAGGAAGTATTATTTGAAGTCCCATGAATCAAAATTTTCATGGAAACATCTGCTAGTCTCTGAAATAACCTGTGTTTCATTAAGTTAAGCTCATCTTTTGGAATACAACAACCAAAGTGTGGGTTGCCTGGGTGGCTCAGTCTGCTGGGTGTCCGCCTTTGGCTTGCATCATGATCTCAGGGTTCTGGGATAGATACCCATGTCAGACTCCCTGCACTGTGGGGAGTCTGCTTCTCACTTTGTCCCTCTTCCATTTGTGCACTCATTCTCAATTAAATAAAATTAAAAAACAAAAAACAAAAAACCAGAGTGTACATTAGGCTGTATTAAAGTGAAGCTAGAGAGAGAGTCTTGAAATGAAAATATAAAATGCTGCTTTTCAGTACTAAACCAAAAACAGATAGGTAAATTATTTTACAAATAGAACAAAAAAGAAGTCAGAGAAAATAATCCATTGTCCTGGGGAAAAACTACTGTAGGATTGGTACATTAATATTAGATGGCTATGATGGAAAAGCATATTCATTGGCTTCCGTCCCAACATATTCCCTCTCCGTATACCTTCTGACGAGTGAGTAGACGGTTTTGAAGAAGTGAATGCTTCATAAGGAAGAGCCTAAGCATTTGATATTTAATAAACATTGCTTAAGATGCCTGTTAAAAGAATAAAAATGGTAGTCTTTGCTACATAATTAATATGGCATCTATTCACAGTTAATGTACATTTTTAATAACACGGAATTCAAGTCTTGGCTAGTACCAGAAATATATAATTGAATACAATGTAAAAAAAAAAACTACTGAAACCAAAGTAAAATTGCAAAGCACAGTTCACTTTGCGGAGAACTGGGTAGACAGGATAGGAAACCAGGAACAAAGAACTCCCAGCAGACACCATTCATACCATTAGTTGGGACAACTGCTAATCACAATAGCTAATATTTAGTGAATGCTTACTGGGTGCCAGGAGCCTTATGTGTTACTTCATTTGGTTTTCAGAATAATTTTGTAAGGGATTTATTAAACCCAGTTATATAGATGAGGTTTAAATAATCTGTCCAAGGCTCTTAATTAGTAAGTGGGAGAGCTACATTTTGAACTCAGGACTCTTCTTACTCTTTGGACGGTATCTTTACCATGCTTACAGAGCCCATCAAAAATTCCTCTTCAGGCTGGATGGAGGTATTGAGTACTTGCAGGAAAGATGAAGGAGCTTAGCTTGCAATAGCTATGAGAATGACCAAGTCTTAGATTAAGCTCTAAACCTGTTCAGCAGGGAGATACTTGATAATGAAAGAACCTGTTAGTAAAAAGCATTCCCTATCGTTACTCCAACCCTAGTGCTGGAGTTGTAGCCTATTGGAACTTTTGTGAAATTTCTCTTTGGTGATAACTGGCTAATGAACCCAAGGTAGCACCACTTTTAGATAGGGGATGACAGTAACAGTCCCTATGAATTATGCAGATAGGAGAATAATAAGACTACACAGAAATAGCAGGTATTGAAATAATCAGTGCTAACTGTTCCAGCTTGGTCCTTATAAATGTTACTCTCTTTGTCATGCATCTAGCATTTGGGGGTAATACCATTAGGACTCCAGATATTCTACTCAGATAGACAAATGTGGGCAAGAAATTGTGCCAAGGACAATGTCAAACAGAATGTTAGTGAAACTATTCCTTGGGTTTTGCTTTGAAAGGTACTCATAACTGAAACTTGAGACTCCCATTTTTTTAAACTAAAGACTACTAATGTTTTCTCCGCCTTGTGTTATCAAGAGCTCTTCTACTTGATTGCTTCTAGGAGGATTCACTGTTTCACTTTTTGACAAATGTCTTCGTAGCTTTTATTGGTGTTACAGCAACTCCAACAATTACTGACTTTTACATGAATCATATTAATACTGAGTTTTATGAAGTTCTTTTAGAACTATATAATAAATTATTTCATTTTCCAGTTATCCTCTCCAGTAGTTGGTGTGCACAGCATCTTACCATGGCTGCATTTTGGTTGTGTAAGTCATGATTGAACAATATGCATTAAACAATAGCATAATGGTATAGTAATTTGACTTGATCCTGCTTACCTGGAAGATAGTAACATAGTAACATAAATAACAATTTTATGGGCATTGTTAGAGTAAAACAACATATAAAGTGGGGACTTTTTTCCAGGGTAGGAAAATTATGCATTTTTGTATTTCACCTTTATCATTTCATGAGACCCAAAACAAAAACCTTAAAATATGTGTGGAAAATGAAATACTCTAGGGATTAAATATTATTACTGATAGATCAACCCCCATGTGCTTTTGCCAAAAAATCCCAAAGCTTTCTCTTAATTGCTTTCATAATATTGGTGTCCCTCTCCTTTTCCTTATAATTCAGAAAAAGGAAAAATAATCATGTCAAAAAAGGATCCCAAAACTTTGCCCCTCTTCTTGGCTTTTTCTTTGTTTCTTTAATAACTACTGTTTCTTTTTCATTCACACTTGTTTTAGAAACATTAAAGAGGCATGAGTAGTAGCAGGGCCAGTGCACACCCTACCTTTGTTGGTTGTAAATTATAAAATATCTGGCAAACAAAGGGTTAATTTAAAAACTTTCACCTGTTATTAGGATTTTCTGTTTTTTGAAATTTTTGCAAGGTCAGACACACAAACATCTTATTCTTCAGTGGGAACTTTTTCTTAATTTAGGTATTTTTGTTTAAATGAATGAGTTTGATTGCAGTTTAGTAAATGTGTTATCTGATACTGTGGACTCTTGCATCAGATTTCACTGGAATCAAGAAAAGTAACACCTGTGGGTTGGTTCACAAAGCCTCTTTTGTTAAATGGACACCCGCAGGCCATGAGGCAATTACATTTGTTGCTTGTACTATAAAAGAGGCACTTAACTAGACCTCAGTAAGTATACTTAAGAACTAGAGGCTTGATTCTTTTGTCCAGCCCTGAGATTAGGTTTTATCATACATCAGGAAGTAAACCTCTGACGTAGAAAGGAAAAACAAGAATGATTTAAAGGTTCTTTTAATGCTTTAAAATTTAGCCCTTAAAGTAAGTTCTATCTGAGATCCTGGGAAAACTCAGAGCCAAAGTAAAAATTTGTGATATTCATATATTCTTACTCAGTTGACAGATTCATTCAAGTTGGCATGGCAAATTCACAAAGGTATGAAAAGGAAAAGTAATTAGCCATTTAAAGTTTTGGTTATGAGAAGTAACAAAGGCATGAAGTTAGGGATTTCCATTTTTGGTAATTTGCAAACATTTATTACAAACGAATTTTTATTGGAGTTCTTTCTACATTTTAAGCTGCCATTTAATCTATTAATGTTATTGCTATAGAATTTTTTCCTCTTATCTGGTTTGGATTTTCTATTCGGTGATAATCATTAGGTTAATCCCACAGACAATAACTGCATTTTGAATAAGAAAGGGAATTTTTTTTAAGATTTTATTTATTTGACAGAGGGAGATACAGCAAGAGAGGGAACACAAGCAGGAGTGTGATAGAGGAAGAAGCAGACTTCCCGCTGAGCAGGGAGCCCCATGCAGGGCTTGATCCCAGCCTGATCCCAGGATACTGGGATCCTGATCTGAGCTGAAGGCAGACGTTTAAAGACTGAGCCACCCAGGCGCCCCAAGAAAGGAAATTTTTTTTTTTGTCTCAGTCTCAGGTCAGGTTTTCAGTTTCGGACTCCTCCCAAAAGTGTTGTACTTTGTTTATTTAAAGCAGTGAGTTCTTAGCTAGTCAAATATTTTGGTTATCCAGAGATCTGGTGACAATACTGCTAATTGCAGTCATTTACTTGTACTATATGTAGAAGCAAACCTATCTAGATTGGAAATTAGGTCTTTCTCTTTCCACTCTACGAAAGGTTAAAAAAAATGAACAAAACTCTTCATAACCTGTATTGTGATGGACTGTGTTCTTTATTAAAAATAAAAAGTACAAGTATCACTTAAAAGGATAGGCACATTAAGATAACATGTGTATGTGTATATGTGTGTATGTATGTACACACCGACGGTCCCTAATTTAGGATGGTTTGACTTAACATATTTTTTAGTTTAGTGTGCTATAAAAGCAATATATATTCAGTACAAACTGTACTTCAGAATTTGAATTTTTATCTTTTCCTGGGCTGATAATGCAGTATGATACTCTCGTGTTGCTGGGAAGCAGCAAGTGAGCTACAGCTACCATTCACCCATGCAGTCAAGAGGATAAAGTGACCATTTATAACCAACCATCCTGTACCCATACTGCCATTCTGTTTTTCACTCTTTCAGTATTCAGTAAAATACTTGAGATATTCTACACTTTATTATAAAAGAGGCTTGTGTTAGATGATTTTGCTCAAGTGTAGGCTAATGTCAGTGTTGTAAGCACATTTAATACAGGCTACGCTAAGCTATGATGCCCAGTAGGTTAGGTGTATATTATATGCATTTTTGACTTAAAATACAGTTGACCCTTGAGCAACAGGGGTTTGAACGGTATGAGCCCATGTACACGTGGATTTTTTACATTATAGTATTGTGAATATATTTTCTCATCCTTATGGCTTTTCTGAACATTTTTTCTCTAGCTTATTTTAAGAATATGTATATAATATATATAAAAACATATAAAAACGTGTTAATCGACTATGTCCTTAGTAAGGCTTCCAGTCAACAGATTATTGTTTGGGGGGAGGCAGAAGTTATATGAGAATTTTTGACTTGGCGTGGGGTGGGGAGGTATCGGCACACCAACTCCCATGTTCAGGGGTCAACTGTATTTTCCACTTAATGATGGCTTAATCGGGACAGAACTCCATTGCAAGTTGAGGAGGTTTATATACGTTTTAAAATTATCTAAGTAGTATATACTGACCATAAAAGTACAAATTTTGATATATGTAAGTTTTGTGGATTTCTTTTAAACATTTATATATATTGCCCTGCAACTTACTTTTTTCACTGATGGTATTCACGTAAGTCAACTAGTTTTTCTTTGTTTTTGTTTTTGAGCAACTGCCTACTATTATATAAATGAACCATATTTTATTTGACCTGTACCTACTGGGGAATATTTATAGTTTTGTTAATTTTGAGATACAAGCAATACCATAGTGAACTTCCTTATTTATACATACTCGCATGCTGTGTTTGGCAGATCTTTTCTAAAGATTTTGATAAGGAAAGAGTAGAACAAAAACATGTAGGGGATGCAATGGAAAGGGATAGAAGGTGGAGAGAGATGCTATAGGCACACTTTACTTACATCAAAAACTTTCAGTTTTTACTAAAAGGATTCTCTTCATATTGTTATGAGGTATGCTAAGAAAAATAATAAAGACATTAAAAATGAGATAATTTGAACATTTGTTTCTAGTAATGATGAAATAACTGATGCTGAACTTGCCATCCTGCCATAAAGAACTAGAAAATTGGACAAAAATGTAAAATAGCTGTTCTCAGAGAATGCACAGCTGGAAGTATGGGACAGATCCCTGAAAGAGAAGAGACAAGGCAAGCCCTATACTTGCGCCAACTCAGGTGTTTCAGAAGGTACTGAGGTAAAATTCAAGTCAAAGAGTAGTGATTTTGCTGAGCTGAAGAGACAGACTGGGATAGAGAGACGTTTAAGTGGTTGGAACTTATTGATCAAACTACCTGGGAAAACAAAGCTACCCAACGATCACCATGAATCTCCTCCTTAGGTGTTCTCTTGGCTTTTGAGCTGAATTCTAAATTGTGCCTGTTAACAGTGAAACCTGGAGACTGAGCAAAGACTGAATGGGGAGGTGAGCAATTCCCAGAGCTCACACAGGGCTGAGAGCCACTGGAGTTCTGACCAGCCAGAGTGAACAGATCTCACTGAATATCCAGGACATTCAGTAGAGATCCCTGAATATCAAGCCTTACTTAGTAGTAGGCTAAAGTAGCCCTAAGAGTGTGAGATAGACCCAACCTGACAAGCTTAAAAACAAGGTTTGAAAGGACTAAGCTGGGCCATAGCTAACTTACCTGCCTCCTCCAAAATAAGCTCACCTCAACATTTAGCACACTGTAAAGGAAACAAATTCCACTCAACAAATCAATGTCCAGCTCAGTCACAAACTACAAGATATGTGAAAAGGTAAGAAAGTGTACCCATAACCAGAAGAAAAATCAGTTAAATAGATCCAGAAATAATAGAAGTAATGGAATTAACAGACACAGCTTTAAAACACCAATTCTAAATATTTTCAAGGATCTGCAGGATGAAAATAATGAGAAAAGAAATGGTAAATATCAAAAAGAACCAAATGAATATATAGAACTTAGAAAACATTGTATAGCTTTACAGTACATTAGAAATGGCAAAAGAAAAGATCCCAGGCTAGGAGGAAGTATTTGTAATATCTGTCACAGACTTATCCTCAAGGTAAATAAAGGATTCTGAAGGGGGGCGCCTGGGTGGCTCAGTTGGTTAAGTGTCTGCCTTTGGCAGGTCCCAGGTCATGGTCCCAGGATCCTTGGATTGAGCCCCATGTTGGGACTCTCTGCTCAGAAGCTCTTTTTCTCCCTCTGTCTGCCTCCCCTTGCTTGTGCACACTCTTTCTCTGTGTCAAGTAAATAAGTAAATATCTTAAAAAAAAAAAAATCTTAAAATGAGTAAGAAAACAACCCATTTTAAAAATAAGCAAAGTATTTTAATAGACCCTTCACATAGGCATAAGAAAAAATGTTCATCAGAGAATTGCAAATGAAAACCACAATGTGATACCAGCAATTCACTAGAATACTCAAACATTGCTGCTTAGTATAAGATGATTCAATTATTTTGGAAAAGATTAAGGATAGGCATACACTTATGGCCTAGAAATTCTACCCCTTGGTATTTACTGAAAAGAAATGGACTTACATATTAATGTTTAGAGTGCTTTATTTTTAACAGCTCCAAACTGCAAAGAAAAATATCCATCAACAGATTATGGACAGACATTGTGATTTATAATAGAATACTACTTAGAAGTAAAAAGGGATGAATGACTGATACATACAACTGGATTAATCATAAAAAAATGAACAAAGCCAGAAACAAAATAAATATAGTACTATCTTACTTATATGAAGCTTAGGAACAGGTAAAACTAGTTTCCAGTAACAGATCTCACTAGTTGCATGGTACCAGGTATATGCATGGCAGGTTGACTGGCACAGGAGGGAACCTTCTGGCATGATGAAAATGCTCTCCATCTTGATTATAATCAGCAGTTACATAGGTGTGCACATTTTCCAAAACTAGTGTCAAACTTGAAATGAGTGCTTTTTACTGTATATAAAGTATACCTCTAAAAAACTGATTTTTAAAGTGTAACTTTAAAACACTTTACTCTCTTACCCTATACCAAAAATAAGTGGAATTATTTACTGGACACTGAGTAATTGACAGGTAGGTCAGCAAAGGTGACTGCTTTGATTTTTAAAAATCCAACTTAGAGGTTTTCCTGTTTATAGAGAAGTTCTTATTAAAGGTTCCATCAACGATGAGGTTGTTTCCTTGCTTTGTGTACTATCAAGCACTGAAGTCTGAGAGGTAGAGCATATTCCTTTACTGTAAATGGATACATGGGTATTAGAATGTATAGGCTTAACATAAATGGGAGTTAGCATGTCCCATATTGAACCTACTTCTATTAACTATCAGTAATAGTACTTCACAGCTTGTTTTAAGGATAAATTGCGTTCTTAATTTATCCTTAAATTAAAACAAACTAGAGGGGCACCTGGGTGGCTCAGTAGGTTAGCCTCTGCCTTCAGCTCAGGTCATGATCTCGGGGTGCTGGGATTGAGCCCCACATCAGGCTCCCTGTTCAGTGGAGAGCCTGCTTCCCCCTCTCTCTCTGCCTGTCTCTCTGCCTACTTGTGATCTCTGTCTGTCAAATAAATAAATAAAATCTTTCAAAAATAAATAAATAAACTAGAAAGCCATGTATATACACTGGCTTGCTCTACTATTCCCTTCTTTATATTCCACCTGTTGGAATCAAGGATTAGGTCAAGATAGCCTGAGTCACTCTTCCAAAGGCTTCTGGTAATATGTTCTGGATTTCTCTGAGCAGATTCCTTTCTGTACTTGTTAATTTTATTATACCAAAAATAACACTTCATCACTTTATTTAACTAATTTGGAAGAAAGTTGGGTCATACAAAAGTGATTGTACTTTATAAGAATTCCTACTTACATTATAGATAAAAAAACCACCAAATATTTGGCTTAGGTGTTGTAAAGAATTAAGATCATGGTATGATTACTGTCTGTTGGCTTATTTGGTCACAAAATAATAGATTTAAAAGCCAAGCAAGCTAATGTTATAATCTAGGGCCCCAGGCAAGACAGACTTTGTATGGTAAATGCTCTAAACCATCAAGAGTATTTGGTATGGGCAGGCAAGGTTGGGGAAAGCTTCATGAAGTGGAATATATATTGGATCTTGGTTTATTGCCTGTTTTTTAGAACTCAGAAACAAACACACATTAAGGAGAAACTATGGAAATTTAAACATAAAAGTTGTCTGTATTATAGCTTCTCCCATAGTGGCACTTGAGACTATGTTAATGATACACGGTTTTTCCAAATATACTATTTTTGGGGTGTTGTTTTTTTTTTCATCTATGATCTGAGATGGATTCACTTTTCTACCTGAACAATATTAAGGTTCATTGCACATAAATCCACTTAAACAGATACGAATTAGTCTTGCTCTTAGCCCTATAACTGGTTCCACTAATAGTGGGGGGAAAAATAAGTGATCTTACAGCATCTGATACTCTTTCAGGAAATTTTTCTCTACAAATAGATTTAACATTTAAGTGTATGTAGTTAAAATAATTGATTTGTTTTGAACAAATATTCCTACATAAGACATTCCAAAATTATATAATCTCTGATACAAAGTGAAATTCATCTTTTACATGCTTGTATACATTTATTTTTCCAAAAGGTAATAGAGGAGGTAGGGGGGGAAGACATGAATAAGGCAGCTCACACAAGGTTCACACAAGGTTTTTAGGGCAGTGAAAATATTCTATGATACTACAGTGGTGGACACCTGTCATACATTTGTCCAAGCCCATTGAATGTTCAACATCAAGAGTGAACCCTAAATTAACTCTGGACTTTGGGTGATTATGATATTGATGTGGGTTCACCAAGTATAACAAATATACAGCACTGTGGTAGGGGATGCCAATAGTGGGGAAGGTCATGAATGTTTGGGGGCAGGAGATGGGAGGGAAATTGTGCTGTTAGCCTAAAACTACTCTAAAAAATAAAGTCTTTAAAAAGCAGTAATTTGGAAAATAAAAAATAAATAAATAAATAAATAAATAAATAGCAGTAATTTGTAACATTTTGAAAATTTGCAGTCATTTCTTATTTAACCCAGTAGGAGTATTTTTCTTCATGTAAAGTTCCCAAGTCATAAAAAGCTAGTCAAAAGAAAAGTGAAAATAAATTCCTTCCCAGTAGATCATCTTGGTCTGGTCAGTAATTCAAGTTTTCTTGGGTAAAAGAAACTATAAAATAACTTGTATTGTAAAGTGCTACTTTAAGGATTATTGCTGCAGAGTAATTTTTTAATGGGCAAATATTTCATTTCACAGAGCTCATTTTTTTTAAGTTAACATGTTATGTTATAAATATTTTTATGGTTTACATTGAGTAAAATTGTAAACGTCATTTACCAGTTAGTATGTAGGACAATATAGGAGATAGGGTCTTTGATTTAGTAGAAGGTCACCATCATTAATTTTACAACTGATGATTTTATAATAAGTCCTTCTAGTTCCTGATGGTCATTATTGAAGTATAATGCATTGAAGATATGGCCTGTACAAAGGCAGAACAGGGATCTTAATTAGAATTCTGACAAGCCCACTCCAATAAAATGATGAGATTATTTGTAATTGATGTCACAATCAATTACCATTTAGTTCATCATGAGCACTCTAATAGGTCTGGCCTTGGTACTGGCCCCAGGATGTTGCTGAGTGAGTGGCTGCCCTGCTTATGCTGTTTTAGAGACAGGAGGGCACATTTTCAGTCAGCATCCTAATGACCTCTTTTGAAGTCTATTAAATTAATGACCCTGTCACACTGTTTTGATCTCTTATAACCTCAGTTTGGGGTTTGTGTAACAAATTAATGTTTGGGAACCATGTGGCAAAAAAGATAGGTCTTTTAAAATGACAAAACCTTAACATTACTGGTATTTAATAAAAGATATTTTATTGTGCAGGAAATAAAAGCAAAAATACAAATCATATGGTGTGTGTTTTATAAACAAGAACTTTAAGACATTTCTCCCTATTACCATATTTAGTTTTTTGTTTGTTTTTTTAAATGGGCTGTTTTCTTCTCTAAATCTAGGTGCCAACAGGTCATGTTTGGTTAGAAGGTGATAATCTACAGAATTCTACAGATTCCAGATATTATGGACCTATTCCATATGGACTAATAAGAGGACGAATCTTTTTTAAGGTATTATTTTCTGGTTAAAATGTAGGTTTTCTTCTCTGAGCTGGAAGAAAAATATTTTCTTTCAAAATGAGCTTTGAAATATTTAGGCTGTCAATGGACTTAACTGTTACAGCAGCTACATTTTATGAACATGCTGGCCTTCGTAGCTATTAACATTACCTTTTTCCCTACTGAGACAGGTAATTAAGAGTAATTGTTTGAATAATAAAGTTCAAATAACCTTAGCTATAAGAAGCCTTTAATTTATATCTCCAGAATATAATTCTTTCTCATACAACTTGTACAACGATATTCTATCTTGGACATAAGTATGCATTTGCAGAAGAGCAGTGTAGTCAAACTACACTGCTAAGTGGGGATATCCCAGTTATGTACATGGTTATAATAAATGTAGGACTCTTAGGAAAGATGATTATTTTCACTGGCTCCTCCTTTTTAACACAGCAGTAAGAAGAAAAACACATGAATGCTATTGGATAATCTGCAGGATTCTTTACTTACGCAGAGGTTATACTTAAATCCTTGGGTTTATAGTTAACTTTGAGGGTAGTTAAAAAAAACCCACAGACACACATAATACATTCATATACCACATAACATATAAATTCTTGTATAACATATGAGTGTTCCAAAGTTTAGAGTTTAAATACATATACACATACAAATTTACTTTGTAAAGTCTCATTTTGTATAGAAAATTTGTTCTTGACTAAAAATAAGGAGAAAGTGTTTAATTACATTGCACAGAGAAAAGGGATGAATAAAAGGAATGATGATGATGTAACACTTTCATTAACTGTCTTCAATCACATTTCAATTTTACAGATTTGGCCTCTGAGTGATTTTGGATTTCTCCGTGACAGCCCTAATGGCCACAGATTTTCTGACGATTAGCAAGCATTTATTCTTTTGATTATTCTCTCCAAGTGAATTTATTATTGCCCCTGAATCCATGTACTTAACTAATAAACTATTTGCTACTTAGTTTTTGTCATTTGTAATTGTTATATGGAAGAATAAACAATACATATTGTAAGTGCTATTAGTTCCAAATATATGGATAGAAATGTAATCCAAGAAATCTAATAGATATAAAAATATTTTTAGGGAAAAAACCTGGATGACCACCTCACTTCTGAATTTTTGGTTTAATAGTTCTAATAAAAGTAATCTTTTCTTGACTGTGCCTCATACTTTTGCTACATTTACACATCAGAGTAATAACTAGTCTTTCAAGTCCAAACCAGTAATACCATGAATTCAACCAATAAAAACCTGCTAAGTCACATACTTGGTTCACTCTTTTGAAATTACAGTTCCAGTGATCCCATAAAGGATACCTCAATCTTTTAAAATGATTCCTGACTTATACTGTATATAGAGTATCAAATACAGATAAAAATAAAATCCATTATAATCAATAATAACATTATAAAAGTCCATTTGTTCATACCAGCAATGCAATGATTCCTTATTCTTAAATACAGGAATTAATACTTAGTACTTTGAAATAAAAAAGGAAGTAATGTGACAGTTTCAGATTATTATTATTTTTTAGAGCTACCATTCCTAAGTTACACTTAAAGTTGAAGATGGCATTGTTTAAACTTTATTCCCTTTAATGTAGCCCCATGAAGAATCTGGAAATAGAGTTGCCAGGACTGGAGTCAAGTCTTTACTCCAAAAGCTCTCTTTTCTAAAGTTGTCATTTCACCTTCTTTATCAACTTTGAAATAACTTCATGAATATCCATATCCAGCCCTCATTATGGGAGTACTAGGCTCACATGTTATTTACAAAGATTACAGTTTAATCTTAATGACTTGAAACTTTGAGATACTTGTACTGTAGGCCTGTAACTTTAGCAGCTAGAAATGTCATGTTTACTTCAGAAACCCAGTAACTATAAAGGAACATTATAATACTGTGACCCATTATAAGAAGAGACATACTTAAAGAAAAGGAAAATTCTTATTTTATACCAAGGAGAAAATGGACCAAATAACAAAGTTCTCAGATGGGAATTCACAAAATAGAACTTAATAATTCAAGTCTTTTGGGGGGGAGGATCTATAAATAGAAAGTATAAATACATATAAATAATTAAATGAATTTTCTGTTAATCTGGGATAGCCCTTGCTTGACAGTCTTATACTTTCTCTGCAAATAAAAGCTGACCAAAAAAAAGAATCCTACTTCTTTTTATCAGCTTTATACATTTACTTGAATGGGCTCTCTTCAACATGTCTGAATCCAGAGTTAAAGGATCATTCAGTGAACAATTTCAGCCATAATGAAGGAGTTCTATAATTAAAGAACATGTATCACAAGAAATCAGGGTAACTTCTTCTGCTTCATCCTTGGAAACCCTGTATTTTCCACCACATCGGCAACTCAGAGAAAAAGAGTTATCATCTGTAAAAAACAAAACAAAACAAAATACTTCAAACACTTGCAAGTAACTATTTTAACAGCTTTTTAAAAATGCAGTTTATCACAGAAATTCCAAAATGAAAGAAGTGCCTTAAGTATAAAACATATTTAAATGAGAACTTGAAACGAATTCTTGTATGGGGCAGTGTTTCTAAAAATTACCTACTAAAAAATCTTGATATGTATAAGAGAGCTGTAGAGGATTATGAATCAACAGCCCAAAGATCTTGAGGGGAGAGCAGAAGCTCAGAAGCGACCCAGGACATTTATCTGAAGTCTTCTGTTTTCTTAAGATCCACATAAATTTTACATTCTTTTCAACAATATATTTGTCAAAAATACTACTGTGAAGGAAAGAGAAATAGCCCTACATGCTTATGCCTGGAGTATATTCTTTTAGAGAAAACTCTGTTTGTTTGTTTAAGATTTTATTTATTTATCTGAGAGTGAGAGAACTTGAGTGGGGGGAGGGGGAGATGCAGACGCCCCCTGCTGAGCAGGGAGCCTGATGCAGGGCTTGATCCTCATTACTGGAGCTGTTGCTTGTGGATGCTTAACCAGCTGAGCCATCCAGGCGTCCTGCTAACTTAACTGTTTAAGTTCAACATTAAGATACTCTGTTCTAGTATCATACTATTTCTGTGAAGTGAGATGCCCAACAGAGGTGATACGGCGCAACATTTAGCCTACTAATGGTGGAAATTTTATTAAATCTACCATTTTCTTGGGAAGCTGAAATGCTTATGTCCTTTAACTGAAAGAATCTGATCCACTAGTCATTCCATTTCACTGTCACTGAGAAGTGACTGTAAAAGAAAAATAATTACTGATCACCTTATTGTATGACGGTCATAATTTACTAGAGGTACATCAGGTATCTTTATTCAGTGCTCAGACTTCATTCTTTAACACTCAGATCTCATTATATGCCACTAATAGAAAAAAAGAAAAGAAAAAATTCAACTGCCTTGTATTTGTTCTCTAATCAAATTTGGCCTTGGAAAAATTAAAATTAAATAAGCTAACTTTATATGTTTCTTTTACCAGTAACAAAAACATGAATTCATTCACCTAATCTTCCTTTTTGTTCACCACAATGCCTTTTTTGTCCATAAAGAAAAATAATTTAATCTTGGAATTTTAAAATGCTAACATCTTTCCTGTCTGAGCCAACATATATATTGTAGTAGCAGGCTTTCAAAAGTGATCGTTTCATTATTAAGTTGTCTAAAAATGCACATATTCTAACCATTGGTTTTCTAAAGCTAAATGTCCATCTTATTTTTTTACCACCTCAGTGAACACTCAGAAACAATTTGAGGTGACATGTGCTCAGTAAATGATGCAGAGGCCACCATGGGCTACTGAGGAGTTTTGTCATAGATAATTCCAAATGTTAATGCTCACTAAAAATTCACATCTTGTTACATTTCTTATATTATTCTATTACTTAGCAAGTGATATCATCACAGAAATCATTTTAAAAACACTGAAGACAAAATAACCAAGCTGTACAACAAGGGGACTAAGGAGAAAGGTTAACCACTCTCTCAACAGTTCTTCAGGGATGGCTTTTAAGAGTAATAAAAGGTGGGACGCCTGGGTGGCTTAGTTGGTTAAGCAGCTGCCTTCAGCTCAGGTCATGATCCCAGCGTCCTGGGATCGAGTCCCATCTCGGGCTCCTTGCTCGGCAGGGAGTCTGCTTCTCCCTCTGCCTCTGCCTGCCATTCTGTCTGCCTGTGTTCACTCTCTCTCCCTCTCTCATTGTTTCATACTATCCTTGGATCAAGAATATGGTAATCCAGCTTTATCTATCATGTTGGGTTTCATCTACTTTTCTCCTGCCTCTGGATCTTCACTTTCCAAGGTTACTCTGAAAATGGCCACGAGGGAATCTTCAAACAATTTTTTTTTAATTTGCCCAGTTGACCGTACTTTTTATTGAATTTTCATCTTCCAAGACTACAAAACTTATATTACTAATTTATAAATACCCCTGCAGAAATAATGGCTTCATGCAGCTATTTGCTGCTCACAAAATTAAGGATTGCTTCCCTCTTTATTAAAAAACCCTTAATTTAAATAAGCATTGAAATAAATAAATAAATAAATAAATAAATAAATAAATAAACAATAAGTGTCAAAGGATGTCCTATACTTTTAAGAGTAACTCTAGCTTCTAATAACTGATTCATTGGCTATGGTTAGGATTCTTCTGTATCTTCACTGTCAGGTTTATTTAAGGAAATTCCAAGGATAGTAACACATAACATAACAATTTCATGTTGTACATTTCCTTCACCATCTTGGTTTTTTTTCACCTGTATCATAAAGCTGAGGGGCACCTGGATGGCTCAGTCAGTTAAGCATCTGCCTTCAGCTCAGGTCGTGATCCCAGCGAGCCTGCCTTTCCCTCTCCCTCCACCTGCTGCTTTCCCTGCTTGTACTCTGTCAAATAAATAAATAAAATCTTCTTTTTTTTTTAAAGGAAGAAACCTCATAGTATTTGTTGACTGGACAGATGTTTGAACCACCAATCCATATTAACTTAAAATAAAAACTTATTATTTGTATTTTTTTAAAAAGCTACTAAAGGAAAAAATGCAAAAACCAGTTTTGACTATTTTCATATTATCAGGAATCACTAGGAAACAAAATGTGTTAATCAACTACAGTAAAAAAGAACTAATTTGTCCAAGAAGAGATTAAACACATACAATACTAGCTGATGAGGTAGCAATACTCTATTTTCAAAAAATGTATTTAGTTGGGCAGGTCTCCTTGATAAATTATATGTTCTGGTCTGTCCCCTTCATGAACTGGAAGCCTTTCACCAAAGCCTATGTCACTAGTATATTCTACTTTCATAGTAGTAGTTCCCTTGTTTCCACTGATGAAACTATTATAAAACCCTGGGAGCCCCAGTTATACAAACTTTAAGTTTCTCAATCATTCACTGCAAATAAGAATTTATACTCTAGGATTTCATTTGGCAGTTGAGGAGCTGAGTGACCCATAAGCAAAAATGTGATGCTCCTCTTAAAGTCAATAGCCTATCACCCACCTTCCTAACAGCACTATGTTAAAAATTTGCCATAAAAAAATATTCCAGGGGAGTCTGCGTGACTCAGTTGGTTAAAGCTTCTACTTTGGGGACAGGTCATGTTCCTGGGGTCCTGGGATACAGCATGTCAGGCTCCCTGCTCAGCAGAAAGCCTGCTTCTCCCTCCCTCTCTGCTGCCCTCCTGCTTGTCCATACTCTCTCTCCCCACAAATTTCTGTCAAATAAATAAAATCTTAAAAAGAAAAAAAAAACCAGTTCTTTAAAAAAAATTCCAATATACTTGGTTTCAGGAAGGATGATGAACTGTTTATTTTCTGCCTATCCACATTCATTAGTCAATTTTTATAAAGTGCTAGGGAATTTTTACTCCAGGCTGAACAACAGTTACAGGGTTAAAGTATATAAAAATGCTAAGAAATAGGAAGAGTTTCTTCATTTTCCCAGAGAAACCTAGATGTGTGACATTCGTGGGCTCTATACGGGCTCTACCATTTCTAGCCAAAGCAATTCACAAAATTATCAGAACAGGAGAGAAGTTAAAGTTGTAAAATTCTAGTAATAGAGGGCACTTACACAGTTCAGTTGGTTAAAACGTCTGACTCTTGATTTCAACTCAGGTCATGAGATCAAGCCCTGTGTCAGGCTCAGCACAAAGTTTGCTTGTCCCTCTCCCTCTATGTACACTCCCTTTCTCTCTCAAAATAAAATAATAAAATAAAATTTTAATAATACAAAAGGGAAAAAAGATAAGATATGGTGGGTGGGTAAAGGGAGTGACAAATTTTTCTTTTCCAAATTTTTCCAAAATTTTCCTGCCCTGCCATGTAAAGAAATAAAAATAAACAAAAATTCTAATAGAAAATTCATCTCCTATGTCAACATAGGAAGGATGGAAAATATTAACTTTATTTTCCCTATTGGATGGAAAGTAAACCAAAACCCAAGTAATTTAAAAAAAGAAAACCACATGAAACCTTCTATACCTAAATCTACTTAGACTAGACAAATAACTGGAAATGAGTCATATAGAGGACCATCAATAACTGAAGTTTAGAATGAAATTCCTAAAACCACCCATATTTATATATTTAAAAAGCCAAGCTATTACTATTTTTTTTTAAGATTTCCAAATATCCCAGAAGAGTTTTTCTTCTTAACATCCCTAATGTTTTCCTTTACTGTAGTCAAGAGAAAAAATTCCAACCTTCATTCCAACACATTTCTTCAAGATATACTTGAGCATCTACTGGTCCCACATTTCTTAGATCATCTTCTGTAAAATACAAAATGCAACATTTATTTGACACTTTAATCATAACCACGAAGAATGCTGAAAAGGCAACTGCAGCCCATTGACTACAGCTATAATTTACTTGCCATTTAAAAACTTAAAAGTTTACTACTTTTGACAGCAGTTTTAAGGCTAACTGACTTGTAGTCCACTTCTTACGAACCTCAAAAGTCAAAATCTGTCCCATTTTCCACAAATATGCAACATGCAAAAACCATGGAGTTGATTTGGTGATTCCTTGTGATTAACTAGTAACCCCTATTTTTGTGAGAGGGGAATTTTTTTTGTCAAGCTATACCTATAACTAAGGAAGGCAGCATGGGGTTGGGCAAAAATAACTGTATTTGAACCTTAGCTATAATATTTCACTAGCTTTCTAACCTTAGAAATATACCTTAGATACACTTAGTTATCTCCTATCTACTTCAGAAGGGTTGTTATGGACTGAACTGTGTCCCCCCAAAATTCTTATGTTAAAGTATTTAGAGATAAGCCTTTTATGAGGTAATAAAGGTAAAGTAAGACCATAAGAGTGGGGTGGGGCCTTAATCTGATAGAGTTGGTGGCCTTATAAGAGGAAGAAAGTGGGTCTCTCTCTCCATGCACAAGTACCAAAGAAAGTATCAAATAAAGACACAGTAAAGAACAAGGCCATTTATAGCCAGGAAGAGAGCCCTCACCAGGAACCATACTGACTGGCACCTTGATCTTGGAATTCCAACCTCCAGAACTATGAAAAATACGTTTCTGTTGTTTAAGTCACGCAGTCTATGGAATTTGCTATGACAGAACAGACCAGTGTGTTGTTCTAATCAAATGAGATCAGTCTAAAAGTGTTTTATTTATTTATTTTAAAAGATTTTATTTATTTACTTGATAGGGATATAAAGAGCACAAGCAGGCAGAGCAGCAGGCAGAGGGAGAGGGAGAAGCAAGCTCTCCACCGAGCAAGGAGCCTGATGTGGGCTTGATCCCAGGACCCTGGGATCATGACCTGAGCCAAAGGCAGACGCTTTACCGACTGAGCCACCCAGGCGCCCCATCTAAAAGTATTTTAAAGAACAAAGCTCTAACCAATGTAAGGGTCACCTGATTTTTAACTGCTTGCAAGAGAGGAATTGGTAACTTCAAGACTTACTTTTAAAAGGTTTCAATAACCATGTAACTGTATTGTGTTGATGTTCTATTGCTATTTCCTAGGCCAAAGTTTTCCCTGCAGGTGGAAGGTTCAAAGAAGCTTGGAATTTAGTAAGCATATAGTTTAGGCAGTAGAAGCATGTACTCTTGCTTAAAACAAGTATACTTTGGGACAAAGAAAGCAACTATAGATAAGCACTTGTCTTTGTTTTTAAAGGCATGTTATACTTCATGTATGCTTGTATTGTTCTTCTAGAAGTCGATGCTTAAAAGAAACTAATAAAATCCACCCCCCACCCCAATGAAATTTTCTTTAGCTGTCTCACTAGTCTCTTGTTCACTTGCTGAGAAATGCTTTCCATTGTTCCGTTGTGTGAATGCCTACAATTTAATTATATTTAATAACTGCCTGTTCAGAATTTATTGGTGAGTTACACAATTTTAAAATAGATGAAAAAATTATACAATATTTTGAACTCACTGTGGTTTTCTATTAAGTATGTCAAATATTGTATCACTTCATATTTACTAGGTCCCAACAGTCTATTATACTGACCCTAAAATCCAAAGATTAAAGACTCTGCCCAGTAGTCGGAGGGTGGGGGAGTTCCTTCATCTCTGTGCCCACTGAATAGCTTATGCAGACTGTATTAGTATGTGAGGTAATCTCTGAACAAAACAATTTCTACATTCTATATAAAGCACACTTGGCTATAGATTATTCAGTATTTTAGTTTTTTAAAAAATTCTCCCTAAAAGTCCCAGGGAGAGAAAAACAAATCTTAATCATATGTTTCAATTTCTTAGAATGACTAAGGTAAGTTTGCTTGAATGGAGAAATGAAACACTTTTAAATTTATGAATGGGGGTAATTGGCACTTAACAGACTGTTGTTAGAGGAAAAACAGATGTAAATAATTTACAATCAAGCTGACTATATTCCAGGGTATCTGATCGATATCTTCAGTAATTTTGGAAATCAATTAAAGCAAATCAGACAAGGCAGAGGTAAGGACAGATGAACGAGCCTTAATTTAACCTACCTTGTACACCTGCAATACAGCAATTACACAGAAGGACAACCCACTCGTATATGTCCACTATGCTATTTTTGAAAATAATAAATGAGAAATAACTGGCAAAGAGAACTGCCCAGGAAGTCAGCATATTGCTGTGCTTCTCCACGAGGAAGCTACTGTCATGCTCACCTAGTGTTTCACGTGGAGCATCTCTCTATTATTCCACTTCCTCAAAAAAAAAGGGCCTTTATATTTTTATTATTTTTTTCTTTACATACAGTTACTTTGGAATAGTGACCTATTTCTAAGATGACAGATCAACTTAGATGATATCTCATAATAAGAGGGAAAATAATGCAAAATTGGTTAGTACTTTCCCCAAGGTCAGAGTTAAAAAAAATAAAAACTATTCTCATGTTCTGGGGCTATCTAAACATCTAATTATTTGATCTGATTATTCAATATTATGTGGATACAGTCCAGGTTTCTGTGAGGTTCTGGTTTTAAAAGTCCTATCTGACACAAGAGAGAGCATACTATATGATACCCCGTTACATAAAATCTAACAAGCAAAACTACCCCGAGTTGTTGCGTGACACCGTGGTATTGGGTGTGGGGGAAAGTGGTGGCTATAAGGAGTCACAAGGGACCTTCTGGGTGCTGGTCAGATGGGTGTATTTATTGTGAAAACGCATCAAGCTGGACACTTAGGATTGGTATACTTCTCTGCATGTATGATACATTTCAACAAAAAGTCTTAAAGTAGTATGCTGAGACTCCAAGAGCTATACTTTTTAATAGAAATAAAAGTTAGGGAAAAGAAGTTAAAAGCCTAAGAAAGTGTGTATTCCCTGAAAAGATGGTAATCTAACAACTTCTGAAAAAGGCTGGGGGTGATTAACTCAGGGAAAATTGGATTCCTGGAGAACTGTATAATGAGCAGAAGGGGTACATACAAGTAAAAGGTGAATCTAAATGTAGGGGGTGGGGAGGTGACCACAATCCTTTGTTGAGAGGCAGGTGTCCAGGGAATGGGGCAACAGCAACTTCCCCCTTAACTACGATTACAAGGAAGGAGCACAAACAAATCAATGTTTTTTTTTTTCTTTTTAAACAATGATCTCTGCTTGTCCACCATTGTAGTTATAATTAGAAAACTTAATTCCTCCCTAGCCTGTAAAGTAACTCACAGGAACCCTGTAATTAGCTTTGATAATTGTCTTCTAATCAGGCATGGCATCTGTAAAATAGGTAAGTTCCTTTTCTTTTGAGTATTACATATTACAAATATTTTTGCTCATTACAATGAAATATTTCAATAGGTATCTGAAAATATAAATTCTATCTCAAAGTTTTCCTGTTAACATGACACTACTAAAAATAGTGAGAAAACATAAATTGACTTCTGCAGCGACTTAATTAAAGGAATAGGTACCAAAAAAAAAAAAAAAAAAAAGGAATAGGTACAAGATTTGAATCTGGAATCTTAGCTCCAGAATGGTAATAACTTAAAAACAAACAAACCCAGCCATTTGGAAAGAAAACGCAATGCGTGGTATTTGGGTACTCTATCTTAAGTCCAATTACACTACAAGATTCCTAATTCTTTTGAAGTAAATGGGCTCAGCTTTTCCTAAGGTATGTAGGTCTATTCACACCCTGTGCTATACCCAAAGCTTAGCTAAATACGGAGACCAGAAAAAGATCCAAATTTCCTTATATATAGAAAGCAATGCATTATAAAAGGAAATTCCTGTGGAATATAATGATAAAATCAAATAATTTATGTGGTTACTTGGAAAAGAATCTTTCAACCTTCAGAAGTACAGGCCCTTCTGACCCTGTGTTCTATTGGATTTGTCTGACAACAAGAGGTGAAAGAATTCTGTAGCTCCTTTGTCTCAACAGTGGGATCTAAGAAAACACTGGCAGGACTCATCAGAGAGGTTTATGAGCCTGCAATTCAAAGAGATTAAAAGGAAAATCTAGGGAGATTCTTTCACACTGAAGAATAACATTAAATAACTATTAGCAGCTTGGTTCAGTAAAGCTTACTAGAGCTCTCGCTGGGTCATTCACAACTTTCTAAAAGAGGAAAGGTTTTTTTTTTCAGCTCCATTTGGGAATCAATAAATATTTCTTACTTCTTACAAGACAATGGAATTCCAGCCTTTTAAAGCTTCTTCCTAATGATAGTAAAATTTCTAAAACAACTTTTTGCTGCCTAAATAATTACACTTCCTAATCCCAGGAAACCTGTTCTAACCGTAGTTACAAATCAAATAAATAAGTAAAAATAAATAACAGCAACAAAAAGCTACGGTGGAGAGGAATTTAACTTTTATTCATTATGGCTGAGATATCAAAAGTCTCATTCAACCCAATATTGGCCAAAAGATCTAGTCCATCTGCAGTTCTGTCCCTACTATTCATGTGTAGCAATGTTGGAACTTACTCGAGCGATCAAAAGCCCCCACGACACTCTCATTTAGCAAGTAGTCTGTTGTATTTATTTTTATGTCTTTTAAAATAAGATTTATTTCACACTTAAGTCATCTGTGTGTAAAAAGCAAACTGTTTTTGTTTAGGTCTAACTTAGTATCGTGCTATTTTAAAACTAAGGAATTTAATTGTATATAATCACCTCATTCTTAAAAATCATTTCACTATACATAATTAAATTTTTCATATAGAAACTAACTTGAAGGAAATCGGTTTCCTTCTCCTTTAAACTCTCTGTTCTTGGAACAGTCTCAGGCTACCTTGATAAGAGATTGTGAATCAGGCAACATTTAACGTGAAACCTGCTCATTAAATCAGAAAGCTCTATAATCCTTTCCCAGGTGAAATTAGAGAGTCACAATTGCAAGGCTTTCCATATCAAAGAAAAATTACAAACTTGGAGTTTAATTATGGACTTCGAAGAACTGGGGCTTTTATAAACTGAACGTATATGCAGTGCTCATAAAAGGTACCAAATAAAACCCGGAACCTGAATTTCATGTTTCACTACACAACAGGTAGAACAGCAGCAGAAGTAGGCCTGGCCTCTCGTTCTGACCCTCAAATGTAACTTACTCCTGCCCATCTGGAACTGAAAACAGGAGGCTGCACATACCTATTCAAAACTGGACAGCGTACCACAATATGACTAAAAGTCAGAGAATGGCTCTGAATTTCTCCTCTATCAACTATTAGCCATGTGGCCTTAGGCAAATTACTTAACCCCTCTGAATCTCGGATTTCTTTTTAATATCTTCCTTAATAGGCTATTAAACAATGATTGAAAGACAATTATCACAGATACAGTGCTCAATAAATGGCAGCTATTTTAACTGTTATTATCTCAGAATGTTTTGTTGACCTGTTTATACCTCATCATAAGAAAATGACTAAACACCAATCTATTCTGAGAGGGGAAAGCCTCAAGTACCACAGTGTAGGAAGGCAGCAGCTACTACCCTGTCTGGATTTGTGACAGTGCTAAGAAGTTTGATGTACTTTGCTATTGTCAGTCCCACTAAAATCGACCTGTTATTACCAAAGCCATAGTCCATCCGACGTAGCAAACAAAACTGCGAGATAGGAACCACAGAGAAACAATTCAAAATAATTCGTAGATTAGATTCAGAGATTAAAAATGATGGTAGATTTGAGTGTGGGGGGAAGCTTTCTTTGGGAGTTGGGGGTGGACTGGAGCATGAGTTCAAACTTAAAAAATAAATTGTGACAAATCAGAGTGGGAGCGTGCACTGAGTCATGACAAACAACACAGGCATATGTGTTTGGAACCCCCTAGGTGAACCAGGGGAGAAGATTCACATCAGGTTCGTGATGGGTGATATGACTAGAAAAAGTAATTAGGAACAAAGTTCAAAGCTTCTGTCCCATTTAAATTCTACATGAATGGGCAAATGTGTTGGGGAGAGGGTGGTTATAAAAGTTCTTAAACAGAGGAGTGAGAATAAAGAAAGCTAGACCAATCAAAATGTAAACGACTATAGGAGAAGGCCAATTAGCAGCTATGGGTATGTGTAATACTCTGGGTACAGCCTACGGTGATAGCTGTGAGAAGAAGATCACACATTAAAAAAAAAAAAAACCCTAAAAAAATGTCAACACTCATTTCTAATTCATTGGTTATACATTGAGCAAAGGAGAAGTAATCAGAATGTAGTATGAAATGAAGATTTCAAATCTGAGGGAAAAAATAAGCAATGAGAAAGGTAACCAATCCTGTTTTGGGTTAAGACTCATTGATTTTGGGGTGCCTGGGTGGCTCAGTGGGTTAAAGCCTCTGCCTTCAGCTCAAGTCATGATCCCAGGGTCCTGGGATCTAGCCCCACATCAGGCTCTCTGCTCAGCGGGGAGCCTGCTTCCTCCTCTCTCTCTGCCTGCTTGTGATTTCTGTCTGTCAAATAAATAGATAAAATCTTAAAAAAAAAAAGACTCATTGATTTCAATCAGCCAAGTACCCGAGTAGAAATTGGGAGAGACATTAAAGTGGGAGACACAAACTTCCTTAAATCTTCCATTTTCAGTAGTAGTAAATCAGAACTCCCAAATGCGTCCAAGTGTGTGTATGTGTGTGTATAACTATAATCTTGACCATAGGTTTCTGTAACATTCTTTGAAACTAGCCAAATTTTAGGCAAAACCACTGAGAAAAGATCTTAAAATACATTTTCACTGCAAAAACAGATACCTGCATTCAAGTAAAAGAAAAAGGGAACATGAGTAGTCACCTTCTTATGACAAATAAGATGGAACAGGAGGACCCTCACAGAAAGTTTTCTCTATACTCTCTTCTCTCTCTGAAGAAAATGCCAGTCCCTAACTGTCTAGATGGATTTTCTGCATCATTTCACATACGTACTTTGCCCAGAAACAGTCACTAAAAAAAAACATACCCCCTGATGCTTATCTTCAAGTTTTACCTGAAGCACATTTTTACAGCCAATTTTCAAATTCCTAAAATCAAATAGAAATACTGATATGATCACAGATGGAAACTCTAATCTGATTAATACAATTATTTTGTAAGGGTCAGTTTAGCACATAACCTACATAAATATCTACTGGCCTTATGTCATTATTCTTAAGTTAACTCAGATTCATATTATCTACATTTGGAAGTATTATTTCCCTTCTTATGGAGTTAATCAGTCTTTAGTATTAACTTTTCAGGAAGCATCAGCTTTTCAGGAACGATTCTTATTTTGGGCTTAAGAAATTACATGTTGGGGTGCCTGGGTGGCTCAGTCATTGGGCATCTGCTTTCAGCTCAGGTCATGATCCCAGGGTCCTGGGATCGAGCCCCGCCATCCGGATCCCTGCTTGGCAGGAAGCCTGCTTCTCCCTCTCCCACTCCCCCTGCTTGTGTTCCCTCTCTCACTCTGTCTCTCTCTGTTAAATAAATAAATAAAATCCTTTAAAAAAAGAAAGAAAGAAAGAAAGAAACTATATGTTAACCCATTAACACTGGTGGGGTTTTAAAGATATGTTTGTATTTGGCCTGCAATTTATTTGCTTATCTCCCATTCTCAAATATTTATCCTTATAAAAGGGACAATGTAAATTGTATAACACAACACCAAAAATGACCTTTTGTATCTAGCTAAGGGAGAATAGCTGATTAGCTTTGAGTAAAAATACAATGACTGTACAACGTCTGGCCCAATCTCCTGAGCTAGGCTATTTTGGGTATCTGAGTACTTGTCTGATTGTGTAAGGTGAAGACTCCACATTACCAAAACAATTCACTAATAGAAAACCAAGATACATCTTAATATAAAATAATATACCATGAAGGATTCCTAACACAATCCACTTATTTTTAAAAAAACATTACTTAACCTGACTGATTTCATTTGAAGGTTTATTTTACGTCAGGTCACAAAGAAGTAAACCTAACTCATCAGCGGTGTCACTCTGTAGAGCCACTGAGACATTGGACATCTGTGTGACTGTCATATATTACAAAGCAACTGAATCATGATCCCTATTATTTTCCCACAATATACTTCTGATGCAATTTTTAATGTGCTTAATATATAAGAAAACTCCCCATATATTTATAAGGGCACCAAAATCTATTTGACAGATATTACTCATTTAAACATTTTATAAATCCAGAAAAGATTTTCTAAAGTGCTCATCTGGTTGTCTAGAAATGCAAAGCCTAATCTTGAATAACTACATGCCTTTCAAAGGAATATGGGAAGCAAGCCTTTGGAAGCATCCTTAGAAACAAGAAGGTAAATATGCCAACTGGAACTAATTGATTAAATTCACTAGTTAACACTGCTTTCAAAATGTATAGTATCTGGGAACTGAATATTACTCATCCTTTTTTAGATTTGCTTTTCTTCAGCCTGGCCAACATTGCCCTAAAAATATCAACTAAGACTAGATACGTGGAAATGGCAAAGAAAGAATATATGTACTTTACTGGGGTTATCTACCCTAGACTTTTTCTTTATTAGAACTCATTGGATAGTATCTTTTGTGAAGCAAAGAAATATGGACGTCAAGGACCCCCTTTAAATGATCTCTTCGGGAAATAAATGTTTGTGAGCAATACTGATGAGTTTTCTTACAACAGCGCACCAACTTTGAGCTGTGAAATATGAGAAAGCATTCAACATATAAATAAAATGTCTCTTGCCTCCTTCCCAAGTATTACAGTTAATGGATTTTATACTCCAAGTAATGGAAGGCAGGAAACAAACATATTTAAAGCACACCCTATGAAAAGAAAGTTCTACAATGAACTATCACCACATGCAAAAAGAGTTCTGTATAACAAAGCTATTTCCATGTCCCCAGGGGGTGACCCAGAAAAAAAGAGTGCTTTGACCTGGTTATAACAAATTCTCTCTCTCTTGGTAACCTATCCAGGTCTTTAACAAATTATCACTCTCAAAGGTTTTCCTTCTATCAAATCTAAATCCTCACTGTTAGAAGTTCAAGTTCATTTCCTTCTTTTGAGGAGCCAATTACTGAAGATGGGTCAAGAAGGAAAAATTAATGTCAGCATTCAAAAGAAATGACAAGATGAAACTAGGTTTATTATGAGATTTTTAAAAATAGCTCTAGTATGAAAGGCTTAAAAACAGCAAGTTATATTTGGATAAGAGACTTCTACTTCTTATCTGAACAGCAATCCACTCTTGATTTAAAACAAAAGTAAAGCATTCTCACCATCTGGAGCTGCTGGTAATGAAGGAAATACTTTGTACTTAGATCTGACATAGTAAAAGGTCAGGAAAAGCTGCATTTCTACTGTCCTAGAACCTGCTTAAAAAACTTGCAAAGCAAACCGAACATTATATGAATTCCAAGCAGATCTGCTGATTTATCAGTTTATGGAACAGGCCCATTTCTCACTGTATTCAGTTTGTCTAAATGTAGTTGTGGCCTCATCAATGACCTACAAGAGTCCACTGTGATCCTGTAGGCTGCAGTTATCTCCATTAAAACCTTAAAACCAAGGACTAAAAGCTCAAAAGAAATCCTCATTTCCAAGGACTTCCCAAAGACAATGAGAAAGGGTTAAAGCTGTTGATCATTTGTTCTTACATTTTTTTAATGCAATTCTACTGCTTACTTTTAACACTGTTTCCTATTTATCTCCATTTCTTGTCTATCAATACCCTATTCCCTAGCAAGAAAGATTAGTTTTTTATTCCTGTTTTCTCCTTCTTTTCTCTTTAGGTAGCAGGCTTCTTGTCAGTTTTACTGACAGGTTCTTAACAGTACACAGGCTGTGGAGTGGCAAAAATGCAGAGCCAGAGGGCGAGTATGTACCTTATACCCCTCAAAGTACAGTTTTGTGGATTATCCTTATCTTAAGCAAACTGGCACCCAGAAAGTAATGACTGGTAAAGATGGGCAACAAGCACAGATGTAACTTCTCACGCAACATATTTGTGTATAGCTTCAGTATTTTTCACAGAAAATACTATCATGTGAACCAAGGTTAAAAAGATAGATCTGTGAATAGAATTCATCCACTTGTACATTCTTCTGCCAAAAGTAAAACATATTTATAAGAGAAATACAAGATACTTACATATGCACCAAATAGATAAGACCCAATATTCAAGCCATATTTGAAAATTAATCCAAATTCATTGCAAAGGTACACTCATCAGTTCCCTAATATTTTTAAAAATCTCATCAATCTTAAAAACGTAGGGCTTTAGAGCTGTTTAGTATGATGAAAATCACTCTTAAGTTCTCCAGTATCTGAACAAATAGCTCATGAAGTCTTTATACACGCAGATACACACACTGCCTGTAAGTTATAAATACTTAATTTTATCAGGACAATTCCCTCCGAAAATAAATGTGGGCATTCCATATATACCACTGGCTTTATCCTCTAATGCTGTGTTTTAGAAGTAAGCCTCGTTTCTCAAATCAAATTTTCAGAACCATAGTCGCTGGAGCCTTAAAATCATTTTGTTAGGTTTGATGATGTGCCGGTGTAGGGCCTGGGAGGGGATTCAATAATCAACTACAGAGACAGTAAGCTTTTATCAACACATTCGAGTCGATGTTGAACCTGGTGCGCTATTGCAGAGTGCAATTGAGTGTTTTCCCCACAGGCTGTAACTGATTATTGACTCCCCCCCATTAGCATGCAGGGTGCATACTGAAGGTTCAAATAGAAGACTGAGGGACTCCTATCCCAAGGCCACTGCTGAAAGACAGCCTATCACTTCGTGTAACTGCAGTCTATGTGTGACAAACCTGACCTACATTTTTCCCTTTCTTTCTCACAAGAGCTTGTCACTGTTTTAAGAAGCTATTTTCTAAAATGCATAATAGAAATGACTTTTAAAACTGCTCAGGAAAGGTGCATTCCTAAAATACCATTTATGGCAATCTTATAAAGAATAGTTTATTCGGGAGACAATCATGAATCCTAGCCTAAAACAAGTTGGAAGACAGCAGAGTGCTTTATGATGTTATCCCCTATAGTTCCCTCCTTTCGATTGTCATTTATATAGTACACTTTGTTAAAAGTGCTACAATTAAAATTTGAATGAGTACATAATTAAATTTAATGAAAAGAAGTTATTAAACATTAATTAAAACTGTGTGATTGAACATTTTTCATTAGTTAGAAAAAGCAGCTTTCATGGCTTCCAAAGAAGCCACATCCTAGTAGTTTTGTTAACTACTCAATGGATACACAATAAGCACTACTAAGCAGAGGACACAGTTAAAAACAGTGATGGAGGGGAGGAGTCAAGGCGGCAATAATAACTTGGTATGAAGGCTGGAAAAGGCTCCTCAGGAATGGCTGCAGAATGCGCTTCAAAGAGTTGCCAGTGTGCTATGGCTCCTCACCCCAAGTACCCACCATGCCGCTGCAGGTCATACTCCTTTTTTGTCTCTTCATTCCCTAGAATTTTCCATGCCTGATCAATTTCGATGAACTTCTGTATACATTGCTCCACTGTTCCTGCTGGCACATCTGCACTTTGTTTATCTGGATGATACTGCCAATCAAAAATAAAGGGGGTGGTGAGTAGAGAGGGTTGATGGGGGTTAGGTTAAAAACAAAACTAAAACAAAACCAAAAACCCCAAAACTTGTAAATCTAAGTTTTAGTTAAGAAAGAAGGTGATGAGAAGATGAAAACTAAGATACCAAAGCAATGAGACAACAGTGCTGGGCACAGGAGACAACTGCCAGGTTAATTAGACCACTGGAGTAGCTATAAATCCACCAGTGACATGATCTGTCACAACATGCAAAGACAGCATTTTCTGGATAATTTGCTGATGGAATCACTGGTCTCATGGACAATTTACCTAGAGAGGATGACTAACGCAAACAGAAATAGGTACTTGCAGAAGAGCAGGACATGACAAAGAAAGGGCACAGACTATGCAGAGTATGACACTTTCCTTATATAAGGTACTTAGCTGTAAACACCATCACTATTGAACTACTAGCTTTTTCTTAGGAAATCAGATTATACAATCATACTTAAAAATAAATACCTTTCATCTTCCAGCTCAGCCGGAAGATTTTTTTTTCCAGTCCGAAAGATTTTAAAGTTACAAATCCCCAAACAAGAACTTTTATTGAATAATGGTTATTCTAGGGCAGATTGGTAAGAAACATTTTTTTGTTCTAAGAATTTATTTTAGAGATAGAGAAGCGTGCGTGCGTGCGTACACACACACACACACACACGCACACACACGAGGAGGAGGGCCAGAGGCAGAGGGAGAGAGAAAGCACCTCAAAACACTCAAGCAGACTCCCCACCTTGCACGGAGCCCCACATGGGGCTCAATCTCATGACCCTGAGATCATGACCAGAGCCAAAACCAAGAGTCAGATGCTCAACCAACTGAGCCACCCAGGCACCCCAGTAAGAAACAACTTTGAAGAACTAAACAAAACATTGGGATTATAAGTTAATTCATTAGTAAATCTTTCTCACTTGTGTTTTCAAAACCTAAGAAATGTTTTAAAATGTTTTCAATATGTAGTAATTTGTTTAAAGTATTTGGTGAAAACAAGAACGTTTTATACAAATTCATCAATTCTCAAATGTTAATGTAAAATGTGGCTTACTAGAGATCTCATATTATTTCCTTTTCCCCCATATTCTCCATGACTCTCCTTTCTCTTTTTATTTATTCATTCTGAAAGAATCAATGTCATTTGCATTTCAGCAATCTTTCAACAAATAAGTGAGAAAAGGTTATGTAAATGTAGAGACATTTCACTTAAATAATGTGGGGACCATAGTAGCAGATATTCAAACGTGTCATTGTTTCACTCTCAAGTAAACAAGGAACCACTTGATAGTATTCAACTAGAATTTGCCACCAGTAATTACTCTGAAAGTTTTATCAAATATGTTACAGAACATACCTTAGTTTTAAAAGTTACCTTGGGAATCTCCTTGAACTAGTAGACTAGTTTTCCTCCTTTAGATTTTGTCCCTTTTTCTTCCAAGTTTTTATTAAAAAACACGCAAAAAAAAAACAACCCACCATTTTTACATTTCATGACATTAATATGATTCACTCACATACTTATCAATTAATAATGGCATACTCACTTAAATTCTTTGAGTATTTTAGACATTGAAAGAACACAAAATATCTACAAGTGGAACATCATGCATTATCCAAGTTGCTAAGGCCAAAGTCACTCAGTGAGTTGTGGCAAGTAACACGAAGTAAACTGACTTCAATCCTCAATCCAGAAATCAAAAAGTATATAAATTTTTAATCATAACGTAGACTACTGGTTTTGACAGTGAATTTGTTTTCATGCTGAACTTTTTCACACTGGTGATGATTCTTGCTGGCAGAGCAAAAGCTATTGTGTTATCTGGTTGCACAGAAGAACACTATGCATGCTGAGAAAAAGATTACAGGGCAAACAAAGAGAATTTCCCCTTGGCAAACTATTTCTCTTCCTATGCCAAATTTAACAGTTATCAACATTTAAATATTTAAGCTAATTAATGTAATGACTTAAGAAAAGAAAGGGAAACTATGGCTTCACTATTTCATCTTTTTATGATAATGATTTATCAAATCATGCTCATAAGTCATTCCCATACTAAGGTCTAGGAAGTCCCTACATTTGGGCAATTTAAGTAACATCCCCAAACCAAAACAGAGTTTGCAACGTTAAAGTTCTCTAGCTAGCTAACCTATTCTTCTAATACTATGTGAAGAAGATTTATGTAACAAGCCTTACCAAGAAAGCCCTACAAAATCAAGAATTAGTTTGTGGCCACCCAAAATGAGAAACTATCACTACATTTTATTGAGTCATAGCTCAGTTCTATGACAGTCCAAGCATAATACAATTTCTTACTAACTTGGTATTTTCCTGACTGCTATGTTAAATAAGCAACTCACCAGCTGAGGCTTTTTAGGTCTAATTTGTTGTGCTATTATTAGAATGCAATAAATTTTATTCTATGATAGAGTCCAATTAAGAAATGGCAATTAGGGGGCGCCTGGGTGGCTCAGTGGGTTAAGCCGCTGCCTTCGGCTCAGGTCATGATCTCAGGGTCCTGGGATCGAGTCCCGCATCGGGCTCTCTGCTTGGCAGGGAGCCTGCTTCCTCCTCTCTCTCTCTCTGCCTGCCTCTCTGCCTACTTGTGATCTCTCTCTGTCAAATAAATAAATAAAATGTTTAAAAAAAAAAAAAAGAAAGAAATGGCAATTAGGGGCACCTAATTGGGTTAGCTTCTACCTTCGGCTCAGGTCATGATCTGAGGGTCCTAGGATCAAGCCCTGCATTGGGCTCTCTGCTCAGCAGGGAGCCTGCTTCTCCCTCTTTCTCTCTCTGCCTGCCTCTCTGTCTACTTGTGATCTCTGTCAAATAAACAAACAAAGTCTTTAAAAAAAAAAAGAAAGAAAAGAAAAGAAAAGAAATGGCAATTATTCAGACCTGTACCCCTGTACATTATATGTTTAAAAAAAAAGTAAGAGGGGCACCTGGGTGGCTCAGTGGGTTAAAGCCTCTGCACTCAGGTCATGATCCCAGGGTCCTAGGATCAAGCCCCACATGGGGCTCTCTGCTCAGCGGGGAGCCTGCTTCCCCCTCTCTCTCTGACTGCCTCTCTGCCTACTTGTGATCTGTCTGTCAAATAAATAAATAAAATCTTAAAAAAAAATAAAAGAAAGAAAGAAAGAAAGAAAGAAATGGCAATTATTAGCAAATAAATAAATATGTTATTTAGGGTGCTAAAAGTCTCAGTCCAATCTGTTTTGACAGCAAGTTCCAGAACAAAACGAAGGTCTAAAAGAGAATAAAACATTCTATGGTAGGCTAATAATGGCCCCTAAAGATATCAGGTCCTAATTTCTGGGACCTGTAAAGTGTTACATAAGGAAAAAGGATCTTTGAAGGTGTAACTTGAAGATCTTTAAATGGAAAGTACTCTGAATTACTAAATTCAAAGTATTCTTTAAAAAAAGAGGCAGAGGGGCTATGACACACAGAAGAGAAGATGATATGAAGAACAGTCAGAGAGACAGAGAAGGATTTCAAATAATGGTATCAATGACTGGGAGTGATGAGTCCATAAGCCAGGGAATGCTGACAGCCACCAGCAGCTAGAAGAGACAAGGAATGGACTCTTACCCCTAGAGCCTTGACTTTGGTCCAGTTATATTGATTCTGGATTTCTAGACTCCAGAATTGTGGAAGAATACATTTCTATTTCTTTAAACCACCACATTTGTATTAATTTATTTTAGCAGCTATAAGAAATCATATTCTGTGTAAATATATCTATGGTTTATATAAAAATACAAAGATTCTAGAACAGGCAAAAGAATCTTGAAATAGAACAAAGCTGAAGAACTTACACTACTGGATTTCAAGACTTATAAAGCTACACTATCAAGATTGTAGTGCTGGCATATACATATATATATCTAAATATATCAGTAAAACAGAATAAAGAATCTAGAAATAATAGACTCTCTCTCTCTCTCTCTCTCTATATATATATATATATATACATACTATATGTACAGTCAATTGATTTTCAGCAAAGGTATCAATGCAATTCAATAAACTGAACTAAACAACTGGATGCCAAGTGGAAAAATTAACTTCAACCCCTCTCATTTCATAACCAAGAATTAACACAGGATGAATGAGTCCTAGACATAAATATAAAACACAGAACCATAAAGTTTCTAGAAGGAAAATACAAGAGAATATCTTTATCCCTTGGGGTAGGCAAAGACTGCTTTGACAGAAAAAAAAAGCACAAACAATAATAACACAAAATGGATAAACTGAACATTAAAATTTTAAAACTTTCTGTTCAGCAGAGACACCATTAAGAAAATAGACAAGCCACAGACTGGTTAAAAAAAAAAAAATGATTAACTATATATCTAAAAAAAGACTTGCACCTGGAATACACAACAGTTGGGGGGCGCCTGGGTGGCTCAGTCAGTTAAGCGTCTGCCTTCGCACAGGTCATGATCCTGTGGTCCTCTGATGGAGTCCTCCATTGGGCTCCGTGCTCAGTGGGAAGCCTGCCTCTCCCTCTGCCCCACCTCTGCTCATGCTTTCTCTCTCTCAAATAAATAAAATCTTTAGAAAAGAAAGAATATACAACAATAACAAAATCCTACAAACTGATGATAAAAAAAAACACACTTATTAAAAATCGGGGGTGGGGGAAACAGACTTTTCAAAGAAGATAGATGAACAGACTATGGCACATGAACTTGTACTCAAACTTTTTCATTAGTTAACAGGAAAATGTACATTTAAAATATCAAATATTATTAAATACCTAATAGAATGGCTAAAATAAAAAGGACATAACACTAAATGTTGGTGAAGATATAGATTAACTGAAGCTGTCATATGGTGCTGGGAGGAAATTATTTGACAATTTCTGATAAAGACACACAGATACCTACTCTATGGTCAAATAATTTTGGATATTTACTTTTGGATATTTACTTAAGAGAAATGAAACATAAACATATGCTCACTAAAAGACTTATAAAACAATGTACTCACAGCCTTACTCACAATAGCCAAAAACTGGAACAATAAAGTCTATGAACAGGAGAATGGAGAAATGGTAGTATGGCCACATAGGAATACTATTCAACAATAAAAAAGAAAAAAAGACTATGATATACTCAATAACAAAGATGAATATCTAAAACATTACACTTGACAAGAACAAAAGGATACTTACTATTTGATTACACTGATATGAAATTTAAATTCAGGCAAAACTATTCTATAGTGATAGAAATTAAAAGTTGGTTTCCAGGTGAGAATAAGGGGTGGAAATTAACTAAAAAGGGACACAGGAAATTTCTGGAGGAATTGAAACATTAATATTTTGTTTGAGAATGTGGTTATAAGATACCAAATCTCACCAAATTGAATATTTAAGAGCTGTGTATTTTTCACTGTATGTTGACCATATCTCAATAGAAAAACACCTTCAGACATGACTAAAATTATTAAAAGAAAATTAGAAAACCTTTCTAAGCTATAGAGAAAAAAATGATAAATTTCTTCCAATATTGAAAGAAAAATATAATTAAAACATAGAAAATTAATACAAAGACTAATACACATTAGTGAAAAGTTTAAATCACAGACAGTATAAAAATATACTTTTATTGTTTTCATAAGTACATATGCCAACCTCCAAAAAACTTTACAATATTTTAAAAAGTTAAGTATTGCTGAGCGGAAGACTAAGTACATTCAAAATTAAAATATCATAAATATGTCACAATACACAGAGTGTCTCTCTGTGATTACTATAACAGTACAGAGGTGTCTGTCTCCAAAGTTTTAGCAAAACTGCTATTTTACTATTCTCAAGTGACTTGATAGTTACATCTTTATGATCTGTTTAACCTCCTCACTTTGGGGGGAAATTTATCAATTACACAGTCCCTATATTCGTTAAGTCCCCATGTCACTAATTGAGGATGAGAAAAATAACACAAACAAAAGACAAGAAACTGTCTTGATCTGAAAATATAAGATCACTCATGCAACTATAAGATATGCAGAAAATTATGTAATAGAATATCAGGATTAATATATGTTATCTATATCCTAACTAATTATCTAATTAATAATTAAAGTTTTCATTAGGAACTCTTAATTATGACTAGCTGAGATTCTATGGCAAAGGGTTGTCCAATATGGAACATTTTGATTTTCAATCCTCTCCATATAATTCCAAGTGCTTTCTAAATATCTAATTATGGAGTGACTATCACAATATGTCAGCCCAGAGAAATTCAAAATGTGGTCCTCAGATTTGCATCATCAGTATTATCTGAGAGCTCGTTAGAAGATGGCCCCATCCCAAACCTGGGAGGAGTGGAGGGCATGTGGGATCCAGAATCTGTTTCGACAAACTCTCTAGGCAATTATTATGCATGCTAAAGTATGAGAAGCACGCTGTTAGTCTCTACTGCTTAAAACACAGAATTGGGTGCAAGTCAGAAAATTAGTGCTTCGTAAACATTTCACCTTGACAGATGCATCCCTCCATGTAGGTATCCACGCACAAAAAAAGAAAAAAAAATGCTCAATGAGTGACACTCATCAATTGTTAACATAGACCACCACAATGAAAATTACACAAAGTGTTCTAAGTCATAAATTTTTTGATATTTGATATCTTTTATTCACTAATCATAAATGCCAGCCCCTTTATTTCATTGTTTGCACAAATGCCAATGTCAATGATGAGGAAGCTGATGAAATCTGAACAATATGCCAGTAGTATTTTAACCTGTTGATTTATTTTTAGAGGAGGATACAACTTATATCGGGCTTCAGCTACTGAACATACAATAATGTCCACTGATAGGTTTAACAAAGAGACAAATGTTTTTCTACTAAAAAGACAAAAGTTAAAAGTATGCGTAAGTTGAGAAGAGCATATTACAATACACTGTAAAAATTCTAGCAACTTTTAAAAGGTTTTAGTGCAAATTCATATATTCATTAACTCCAAATGACCTTTTCTAATGGCTAAGAAACATGTAAAGTTGAAATGAAATGGTATTTCTTTAAAGAAAGTGTATAAGACAGTTTTATGGTAAACTACCCACTATACAGTAAGGTATTATTTCAGATCACCTAAACAGAGGTCCACCAGTTTTAATGCCTTTTTCTTTTTTAAAAGTTTTTATTTATTTATTTGAAAGAGACCACATCAGAGAGAGAGCACACAGGAGCAGGAGAAAGGGGCAGAAGGAGAGGCAGAAGCAGACTCCCCACTGAGCAGGGAGCCCCATGCAGTGCTCAATCCTGGGACCCTGGGATCATGACCTGAACCGAAGGCAGATGCCTAACTGACTGAGCCACCCAGGTGCCCCTTTAATGTCTTTCTTACATTTCTTTTTAAAAGGACATACTGCTTTACTTTACTGATAGCTTGCTACTTAAATCTAAAATTAAATAAAAAGTTAGGGAATCATACATTAATCCTTTACTACACATGTGTGATTATGCTGTCTTGATTTGTAAAATATTGACTGTAAACAGAAAGTAACAATCAACTACGAAAATGCCTCTGAGCAAATTTATTTAAACAAAAATTCCCAAATTGTTATACTGGTATTATTTGATCTATTAATGTGGACCCTAAGGACACAGTACTTTGGTTTGTGTAAAAATGTGTTTGATATCATTAGTAGGATGCTAGCTCTCTATTTCTAGCTTCAAACTTTCTTGAATTCCATAACCAAATTTCAAAACACCTAAAAGCTATCTTATCAGTACTACCTAAAGTTCAACATGTTCAAAATCCAATTTATCATCCAGACTCTAAAATTAGTTTCACCTCCTGTTGAATTCACCACTATGCTCAATAAAAGCTGAATGAATGAGTGATTAAGAGAATAATATATACATTTCCTAATAATCCAGGTTGCAATAACAGGGCAACCCTCCTTTCCCTCCTCCCATGAACCACCAAATTCAGTAGATTCTGCCTACACAATGTCCTTTCTATTCTCAGTGCCAAAACTAGTTAAAATGAAAAGTAGCTCTTTCTTGTTCTCTAGCATTCGCCTTCTAATAGCTCTCAATCCATGCATCCACTTCCAGGTTCACGTGCCTAGCCTTAAAATGCTAATCATGTCATTCCCTGGCTCAAAAATTTTAATAGGTAACCTACTATACAGTGAATTACAGTCATAGTCTTTACTCTTATAGGTAAAGTCCTCCAATAAAAGAACCCCAACCTACCATTCCAGTTCTATTACAAGCATTACAGATAAAGCATTTATGCCTAGTCATTCTACACTAGTCCTTCAGATCTCATCCCTTAATATGCATACCTTTGTTTCCATGTCTTATTTATACTGTTGTCTCCACTGAAACATCCCCCATCAGTTCAAATGCATCTCTTCCCAGAGGGAATGAGATGTGTGTGTGTGTGTGTGTGTGTGTGTGTCCTTTTGAACTGCTTCATCATTCCTAATTTTAAAGGAACTGATAGTTACTTGGGGGACTCAGCCCTCCTCTAAAACACTTACTACAAATACTGTATCTTTTTTTTTTTAAGATTTTATTTATTTATTTGACAGAGAGAGATCACAAGTAGGCAGAGAGGCAGGCAGAGAGAGAGAGAGAGAGAGAGGAGGAAGCAGGCTCCCTGCTGAGCAGAGAGCCTGAGGCGGGACTTGATCCCAGGACCCTGAGATCATGACCTGAGCCGAAGGCAGCGGCTTAACCCACTGAGCGACCCAGGCGCCCTACAAATACTGTATCTTAACTATATCTGTAGCTCTGCGGAGATTAGCACAATGCCCCGCTTCACAAATATCCTCTATAAATACTTATTTAAGTTGTACATGTAACTTTCCCCAAAAGTACAAAGTCTGAAAGTTCCTCATTTTAGTCAGCACTAGACAGTCAGCACTAGATAGAAGGAGCAGCAAATTTTAGTTTTAATCTGAGCTTTGCACTTTTGTATCTTTGCTCTCACACTCCTTCCTAGTAAACGAGTATTAACTAGTCATTCTATTCAGCTAACACATGGACAGATATAATTCAGGGATATGCTTTGACGCAGTGGTCTTCTTCAAATACTTTCCAAACTGAAGAATGAGATATGGATCACACAGATTCTTACTAAGAGGAATAAATTCAAGAACATACTTGGGAAAAAATGGATGTGTAACTGTGGATGTGCGAATATGGAAAAGGTTGAAACTTTAAAAAAAAAAAAAAAAAGTCCTTGATGTCCTTTTCTCTACCCTGCTCAGTTTTCTGAAAAGGAAAGTGTTCGTGTTTCCTATACGAATTCTGTACTACTAAAAAGAGAGTATCTATCATAACATCAGGAAATTTTTATCAGTATCTGCAAAAAAGAGAACTGGATGCCATGGCATTTTTTCACCTTTTTTGCCAATAATTCTGTGGACAGAATCCCATTCAGATAATGTCCTGCCAAGCCCCAATAGGCCCAATGTCGAATTTCCATGACATCACAGTGGATACACATTCCAAAGAGACTACAATGCAGAATACCACTGAGGAACTTCAAAGCACAGCACACACATAAACACTGAATAAAAGGTTACTGTGGGTCATTTTGATCTGAAGTCTTCTTGCTTTCATGAATCCAGTCCGCACTACATTTTGAGGCACTCATCACCTCTAAAGATAGTAAGAACCCATTTCTTTAGACACTGGTTGTGAAAGAAAATTGAAAAGGTCAAGTTAAGCGAATTATGTAAGAGGGCATTCGTACATCTGACCATAATAATATCTGACAGCAAGAATACCACTGTTCCACGTTTTTACTGATGAAGAACTTCTTTTGATTTGTGAAAGTATTAAATATAGGCTCTATTAAAATGAGCAGTTTCTTAATCTTTGACAATTTTATGAAAACCAAGGATATTCTCCCTGAAAGGGCTTATCACATCCTTAATTTTCCTTCCTTCCAAAACAAGACAGAGAAAAAAACAGTTCAGTCACTAAAAGTTAATCCAAATAACTGCACTTCTTTGCTCTTATTCTCTAAACACTGACACAGTCACAGGAGACCCTCCCCAACACTTCCTAAACCTCTCCCAACCACTGCCTTTTCTCTCTCTCTTTCTCTCTCTCTCTCTCTTTTTAACTTTGATTTATTAAGTAATCCCTATCCCCAATGTGGTGCTCAAACTCCTGACCCCAAGATCAAGAGTCACATGTTTCACCAACTGAGTCAGTCAGGTGCCACCATCTGATTCTCTCACAAAAAAGCTTCTCAAGCTCTTCTCTCCTCCAATCTACCCACAAAACTCCTCTGAAGTATGTCCTGGATCCCAGGAGGTCTGTGCTCCAACACACCCCGGCTGAAATGCACTGGTTGAGTCCTGATCAGCTGCTACAGAGGCCAGGGCCAACTCTGAGAACTCCCTTTCCTTCCACATCTGACATATAGGCCAGAATTTCTGCCTGCCAGCCCCATTCTGCTGTGTTGGTCATACTGCCAGAAAACAAGATCAAGCATGAAGGAGAGAGGCCAGAGGCCAGAGGACTCCCCACCACTGGGCCCCTGAGGTTTACATAAGGTAAGGATGCAGGCAACTGGGTCTCTTAACCAACTTATAACAAACCAGGGCTGAGGGAGAGCAGGTTCCCTCTGCCATTTTGCAACACAAGAAACTTCCACAATAGCCCTCTATAACAAGGATTTATCTGGGAAGGAAAGAGATGGAGAAGAAAGGAAAGGGTATTGAATCACCTTGTCTAATATTCCTCAGGTGCAGGAAAGTCTTCCTACCACACTTCTCTTTGGTTCTGCTTGCTACAATTGGCAATGGTTACTATTCTTCCAAATATACAGTGGGAGAGGGGAAGATGTCCTTGGACCATCAATCAGAAGATGGCACAATTACTTATATCAAAAACTAATCTTTTACCACTTTGGAAAACCAGAAATTCCTAAGTTGATATATATTTTTTTAAAGGACAAGGAAGGGCAGCCCCTTTTCCTAAACAGATTTTCCCAGTTCATTGCTATCTCTACCTCCCAAAAAGTATGTTCTTCTATCCTATTTTTTTTCTTTAAGTTTATTCATTTTTTTAGTAATCTCTACATCCCATGTGGGGCTTGAACTCACAACCCTGAGATCAAGAGTTGCATGCACTTCCAACTGAGCCAGCCAGGTGCCCCTATACACCTATTTTTAAACACTCAATTACCAGTGTTTGTTGATAGCTTAAAATTAGCAGAACTTGAAAACAAAAATCTGTCTTATATTTGAAGAAACTGAAAGAATAAATATCAAGTTATGTTATTTGAGTGAACAGTAAGTTAAAGCAGTGTTTTTAGGATCACATAACAAGAATTTGTGTGACCAGAGTCACAACTGGTCCTACAGAGTAGGGCCCATATTACTACAATCCTTTTAAGTGAAATTAAGACAGAGAGTTAAAACCACCATTCTCCTTTTCAAAAACTTAATTTTTCCGATATAAACTTGTTTTTTCCGATATAAACTTATTTTCTCCCAATCCATCAAACCTTACAATTATGACTGTATTTATTTACTTATTTTATAAATAGTTAACTATTTATTTAACAAATAACAGTTTTATTGAAATACAATTCATATACCATAGGATTCATCTTTTTAAAAATATGTAATTCAGTGGTTTTGAATATTCAGAGTTGTACGAACATCACCACCATCTAATTTCAGAACATTTTCATCACTCTACAAGAAACCCTGCATCCGTTAGGAATCCTTCTCTACTCCCCTTTCCTTCCAAGGCCCTGGCAACCACTGATCTACTTTCTGTTTCTGTGCATCTGCCCAATTTGAACAAGAATGATATATATGAACACATATGCATATACACACATATATACATAATTAATTAAAAAGCACACTTGTTGGATTTTTTTCAGATGGGGAAAAGGGCAAAGGAATGGGAGAGAGAATCTTAAGTGGGTTCCACAGCTAGCATGGAGCCCAAAGCAGGGCTGGATCTCATGACCCTGAGATCATGACCTGAGTCAAAATCAAGAGTGGAATATTTAACTGATTGAGCCACCCAGGCACTCCACACTTGTGGCTTTTAAAAATCTATAAAAACTACCTTCCTTAGTTCCTCTGTGAATGTTGGTGAATAACTAATATTTGGACAAAAACAGTATGCTCTCCTAGAACTCTAAATTTGGCTACATAACATGAAAACTGATCTTAAGGAATTCTTATGACTAATCCTATGAATTTATTTACAATAAAATACTATTGTAACTTAGTCCCATGGTCCCCAAAGAGAGCCTGAGAGTAAGGCTTCAGTGTGACTACATGGCAGTCACACTGATAGAACAGTATAAAGAAACAGAATCTCCAGGCACCTGGGTGGCTCAGTTGGTTAAGCAACTGCCTTTGGCTCAATCATGATACCAAGATCTTGGGATCGAGCTCTGCATCGGGTTCCCTGCTCAGCAGGGAAGCCTGCTTCTCCCTCTCCTTCTGTAGCTCCCCCCGTTTATGTGTTCCTGCTCTTTCTCTGCCAAATAAATAAATAAATAAAATATTTTTTTAAAAGTAGTAGAATCTCTTTGGTCTACCAGAATTGCTAATGATTGCCTCTATTCTCTAAAAGAGTCATTTCAACACCGTATTTTTTTAAATTTTTATATTTTTTATAAACATATATTTTTATCCCCAGGGTTACAGGTCTGTGAATCACCAGGTTTACACGCTTCACAGCATTCACCATAGCACATACCCTCCCCAATGTCCATAACCCCATCCCCCTCTCCCAACCCCCCTCCCCCCAGCAACCCTCAGATTGTTTTGTGAGATTAGGAATCACTTATGGTTTGTCTCCCTCCCAGTCCCATCTTGTTTCATTTATTCTTCTCCTACCCCTTAAGCCCCCATGTTGCATCTCCACTTCCTCATATCAGGGAGATCATATGATAGTTGTCTTTCTCTGATTGATTTATTTTGCTAAGCACAATACCCTCCATAAACATTCGGGTGCACATGCCCCTTCGGATTACTACGTTTGTATCTTTAGGGTAAATACCCAATAGTGCAATTGCTGGGTCATAGAGTAGTTCTATTTTCAACATTTTGAGGAACCTCCATGCTGTTTTCCAGAGTGGTTGCACCAGCTTGCATTCCCACCAACAGTGTAGGAGGGTTCCCCTTTCTCCGCATCCTCGCCAGCATCTGTCATTTTAGCCATTCTGACTGGCCAACACCATATTTTTAAAGAGACTTTTTAGTCTTCTGAACAGTTACTGTTTTCATAATTATTTTTATTAATATATAATGTATTATTTGCCCCAGGGGTACAGGTCTGTGAATCATCACGCTTACACATTTCACAGCACTCACCATATCACATACACTCCCCAATGCCCACATCCCAACAATCCTCTCCCTACCCTCCCACCCCCCAGCAACCCTCATTCTGTTTTGTGAGATTAAGTCTCTTATGGTTTGTCTCCCTCCTGATCCCATCTGGTTCCATATTTCCTTCCCTACCCACCAAACCGCCTATCCTGCATCTCAAATTCCTCATATCAGAGAGATCGTATGATAATTGTCTTTCTCTGATTGACTTATTTTGCTCAGTGTAATACCCTCTAGTTCCATCCACATCGTTGCAAATGGCAAGATTTCATTTCTTTTGATGGCTGCATAGTATTCTGTTATATATATATATATATATACTACATCTTCTTTATCCATTCATCTGTTGATGGACATCTGGGTTCTTTCCGTAGCTTGGCTGTTGAACACAGTTATCGTTAAAACTTCTTTGACATGTCACTCTAATATTCTAAATGTCAATATAGTATGATCACTGGCAGCTCTTAGAAGAGCTAAAAGAGATGAAAAGGAACAAGGAGGAGGTGAGTAAAAAGACAGGAGAAGGCAGATAAGGGGAGACTGTAGAAGAAGGGGAAAGAGAACAGAAGAGGAGCAAGAAAAGAAGAAAAGGAAGGCTAAGGAAAATATGAGGCAAGAAACTGAAAAATACTGAAAGGAAACAAAGCCATGCAGTATGTGGCTGATGTTATGTGCTTACAGTATGTGCTGATGTTTTCAAATAAAGAATTAAGAGGTAGATTGTAGGAACAGGATTCACAGAAATGAATAAATGAAATAAGTAAAATATAAGGGTGAGTAACACAATCATGGCAATCCATGCAAAACACTTTCAAGGCCAAAACTGACCTCCTCACTATATTTTTAACCAGGAGGTTTACTAACTCTAAAATATAAGCTTGCACCAATTCCTTTTGCTAGTCACATGCCTATTTTTCTTTGTTGACATTATCAAGTGTGATATGACCTATTTCTTTGCATATCAGACACACAAAAAATTTAAATTTTGTGCACTGGGTTACATTATATTCGATTTAAATAAGAAGCTAGACACCACTACCCCCAAAATCCTATCAGACAAGTTTTCGATGATAAGTCAACATGACCTACTAGCTACACAAAGAATTCCAAGATAAATGCTCTGCTTCCAATACCCCCAGTGGCTAACTTTACATGCCTTCTGGGTCCAGTGAAGACACTTTTGTATAAAAGTCCAAACTAAATAAGAGTGGTGACATACAGCTACAGATCCTACAGAGCTCCTCTCCTGCAGCAACTCTAAGCTCTGCTCTGTGGCCATCAAGGCCATGAGGTACTAATTAGGTAGTGTATTCTGTCAACACTTTCATGCTTTTCTTTTATTAACTGATCATTCTGCCAAATTAGTGATACTAGTACACTGGCTTTGAATTCCCTCGGGTACTCTACCCTTGAGATAGAAAAGAAAATAAAGAAGACATGAGAAAGAGAATTTCAAAGATTTTTATTTTACATAGCTCATATTTGAATCAACACTGAAATGGCTTCTTCTACAAGTTATCTATTTCTTTTATTTGTAGAAATGCTGTCATGGACTAAAAATGTACAGATTTTCTTTAAATAAAATATAAATTCTGTTGATTTAACTTTATAAGCTATTAGGAAACTACAATGGGAATGAAATGTATACTAAAAGCATTGACATTTTCATATGTAAGTGTTCTAAATTTAATGATGTGATGACATGCAAAACCCTGGAAAGGTGGTGGCAATTCTACCTAGTGATGAGGGTAATTCACCTAAAATGAAACACAATAAACAAGAGAACTGACTTCAGTATTGACAGAAACTCATGAGTTAAAAAAAAAAAAAAAAAAAAAATTAAATAAGTATAGTTAAACTCAATGAACCTAACATACTCTTTTTGAGATAGAGGCCTAACTAAGCTTCTGAGGATGTCGAGAAAACACATAGCCTCTGAGATAATTTTTGGTTTTCCTTATTGCAAATCACTGTTATTATGAAACAGCCGTTAAACAGTTGGTGAGGAAGTGTTGTTAAGATGGTGCTATAGTAATGAATACAGTTTAGGTAGGTGAGAGATGTATAATGACTGACATGGCTGTGGCTGGGTTTGTTGTTCGTTTTTGTAGGATCCCCACTAGCTGAAAACAAGATCATGTTTCAAAAAGTTAGGTATAAAAGCACTACCACTGTGTCCTTTACACTTGGATACTACATTAAGATTATGAATTCTAAAAAAAAAAAAAAAAAAAAAAAGCAAAGGTTAAGTACAACACACTACTGCCACCTAATGCTTAGTAAAATACTGCCTAAGAAGCAGTCAGCAAGCAACTCCGCCATCGTTTCATGAGACAGTTAACAGGTGAAACATGGTTTTTAAAATATGTTTTAACATTTTTAAGATTTTCTGATTCAGATAGAGAAAATATAATCCATGTGCAAGATTTGTAGCCCAAGAATCCAAGAATCTGTTTATCCATTCCAACAATCCTTATTAACCACCTTACAAGTCAGATATTGTGCTAGCCAATGAAGATCCAGTGATGAGTAAAATGGAATCCCTGCCCTTGACAGAGTCAAAGTCCAGTGGGGGACAGCACACATGTAAACAATTCATTATAATACAAAGGAAAGGATGAGGTGTTAAGAAAAGATGACAGAATGGGAAAGGTGTTAACTCAATAAATTAGGTAAGAAGGTTTCTTAATAAAAGTGATATTTAGCTGGGTTTTGAAGGATGACTAGGAGTTGACCTGGAGAAGAACTGTAGCAGGGAGGGAAGGAAAAGGCATTCCAGGCAGAGAGAAACAGCAAATACGAGACAGGAAAAGTACTAAGATGGATGGATATTAGAGATATGAATCGCAAAATACTAAGTTATACTGGGAAGGAATAAACGAATGTTTGGGTAAGAAAAGTAAAGAGAAATTAAGCTGAGAAGTGAAACTGGGTTCAGATAATAAAGGAATTTCTAGTACACTAACAAACATGGACTTTTCTCTACTTAAAACTCCACATTACTTGCATGATAGAGACATAATGATATTTTTGTTTCAAAGACAAAGAAAACTTAACCTGACAGTAGGATGGAATGGGACAATAAGGAAACTACTGCAGCACTGCAGCACTCAATCTGGAGGGATAATGCTAAAGATGCTGAGAACAGAAGGCAGGAGTCAAGGGGAAAGGTGGAAGTTGGGGAATTTGGAAGTTACCTGTGAAGTAGATAAATCTTCAGGAATATACAAAGAGCAGTTCTTCTCAACTTTTTTGAGTTAGGAACTCCTCCAAGAATGTGATAAAAACCTAGGGTAAGGGAGATACATAACTGCGCACAACTGAGGAATAAATAGATGTCCAAAAGCACCATACCTCAGAATAAGAGTCCCCAGTTTAGGGGGCTCGTGGATGGCTCAGTCAGAAGACCATGTGATCCTTGATCTTGGGATAGCGAGTTTAAGCCTCATGCTGGGTATAGAGATTACTTAACTAACTAAACTTAAAAAAAAAAAAGAGAGAGAGAGAGTCTGCAATTTGGTAATAAGTGAAGAAAGTCAAAGATAAAACTCTGAAAGACAGTAACACTTAGATCAGATAAAGGAAAAGATGCTGGAAAAGAAAATACAGCAGTGAGCAACAAGATTATTAGGAAAGAGACTTCAGACACCCCGAAAGAAAAGAGTTTCAAGGCAGATGGAAGACACATGAGAGTAGCAAATATTATGGTAAATTCACCATGTGGAATGTGGCAAATAGGACACTGGCCTTTTAAAAATAGGTGCCATTTAGAAGAATGCCAATGGTGAAAAGAGTGAGTTGAGAAGGCAATGGATGGTAGTCAAGTAATGTTTGGCAAAAAAGAAGAGAGGAGTGACAACCAGGGAACTAGGGCCAAGGAAGAATTTCTCTGAAAGACATTCTACGGGATGAGAAGGGAGACTTCAAAATAGAGAGGAAGAGAAACTCAGAACAGCACTGATCAAAAACATGAGTTCTTATTCTAGCTTTGTTTGTGACCTTAAAAAAGTTATTCAACTGTGCGAAACTTCCTCACCTGAAAAATGGAAACAATGCTGCTAAACTATAAGCTACTAATGAAAGTAAAGACCTTTGTCCACATTACCACTATTTGTAGCACCTAGCACATACAAGAGAATAAGTATTTGATTTCTGATTAAATTATCTGTCCACACACTGTTCTGTAAAAATAAATGACAATGTGAGCAAACATAATTTTGAATACAATTTAACATTTTTTTAAAGTGGGGGGTGGGGAAGAAGAGGAAGCTCACCTGTAATTTAAATATATATAAAGGCAGTTGATCCTCACTATTTACAAATTCCTATCTGTAAACCTGCCTAGTTATGAAAATTATTTTATAACCCCCAAATCAACACTTAAATGCTTTTGCAATGACTCATGGACATGCCAGAGTGGTGAAAAACTTGTCTCTTGAGATACATGCCCCAGGTGAAGTCAAACAAGGACTCCATGTTTCAGTTCTCATAATGTATGCAAATAAGAGTCCCTTTTTACAATCTCTTTAGTGTCACTTTTTTTGCATTTGGTGCTTTTTGTTGTTAATTTTACGGTTTAAAATGGTTCCCAAGAATAGTGTAAGTGCTGTCTAGTGTTCCCAAGCACAAGAAGCCTGTGATGTGCCTTCCACAGGAAAATTCATATTTTAGATAGCTTCTTTCTTTAGGCAGGAGTTACAGCACTTTCGGCCCTGAGTTAAAAGTCAATGAATCAACTATATATATTAAAATATTTTTAAACAGAAACACACACAAAAGAAGATTATGCACTGATAATTTGACGAAAAATGTTATGACCAGAGGCTCATAGGAACCTAACCCTATATTTCCCCTAGAAGCAATGGTTCAGTGTTTGCTGATTTCATGTTTGTGGCAACTTTATAGAATGTAACTGTACAGAATATATTTAAAACAAATAAGAATTGACTGCACAATAATATAAATATATACATTACAATTAATTTATACCACACTCCATCCCCTTTAGAGAGTTCTCTCTGTCCTCTCCTAGGAAGATAGGGATTTCTAGATAGTCACCAGAACTGGAAGGAGTTCCAGATGCAGACCAGTCACTAGAAGAACAGAAGCTTCTAAAATCTACTTAATGTATCTGAGAAGATCATGGCTCAAACAAAACAAAATGAAATAACCAAGTTTGGGGGCCTTTTTCATTATGTACCAATAAACTGCTGCAGTTGAGTACTTCACCATTTGAAGCTCATTTTCACACTGACTTCCTAAAAGCCCAATACTAAAACTGTAGAATAATTTGGTACATTATTTTAAGTATACAAGAGTCACTGTGATTATTATGAAGCAGTCATGTCAAAACTGAATGACATGTTAAAATGGGTAACTGAGGCTTTTTAAAAGGCTTTAAGTCCTATAATTCTAATGACTATTAATTGCTCATTCCCAAGAAAAGTATTTTTTATTTAGTAAACTGAAAACTATAAACTTATACTCCCTATTTTGTTTTTCAGATAATTGTCCTTTAACTATATAACTCATTTATTCTTCCTGGTCTCAATATTCCCTTATGCATCACTGTTTAGAGTTCTCAAAAATGTAGGTCTTCAAACTACTGAAAACCTAAAGTAAAAAAGGTTCTACGTTCTTGGCTGAACTATTAAAAATATAATAAAACCAGTGGATAGCCTTGGAAGACAGAAAGGTGTAGGGAAAACATTGGCTCAAAGATCACCACACATGAAATCACTTCACATGCTGTGGCTGTATTCTGCCATCAGTTCACATGGGTCAAGGACTATCTAACATCATCAATGAACCTGTAAATAGTAACAGAAAAGTGAGGACAGTACTACAAGCCACAAAAAGAGGCCCAAATAACAGGAGCCAACTGCCTTCTTAACCTTTTATTCTGTTTCTGAAGCCAATGGAATTTAACCATTGTGTGCAGTGAGAGTCTATTATATAAGGTACAAGAAGTTAGTACTACCAAGGACAAAAAAATAACTGAGACAGGATACCTGCCTTTCAGGAACTTGACTTCTAGCTGACAGGCAACCATAGGCATAAGTATTTACAGTAAAAACAGGATATGGTCAGTGGGATACCAGAATTACAATATACCAATGAGATACACAGATGATTTTTTTTGATGAACTGTAAGCGAAAACTCCAGAAAGATTCTGAGTTGTTGCGGGAAAACACATAATCAAGGATAAAGGATTAAAGGGGCTTTTGCTTCAAGAATATTTCGCCTACAGGCACCTGGGTGGCTCAGTGGGTTAAGCCTCTGCCTTCCACTCAGGTCATGATCTCAGGGTCCTGGGATCAAGCCCCGCAATGGGCTCTCTGCTCACAGGGAGACTGCTTTCCTCCCTCCCTCTGCCTGCCTTTTTGCCTACTTGTGATCTCTGTCTGTCGAATAAATAAATAAAATCTTTAAAAAATATGTATTTTGCCTACTTTAGGGGGGCCTGGGTGATTCAGTTGGTTAAGTATCTGCCTTTGGCTCAGATCATGACCCCAGGGTCTTCACATTAAGACCAGCATTAGCATCGGGGCTCCCTGCTCAGAGGGAAGCCTTCTTCTCCCTCTCCCTCTGCCACTCCCCCTGCTTGTGCTCTCTTGCTGTCAAATAAATAAAATATTAAAAAAAAAAAAAACGGAGAGAGAATTTTGTCTATTCTAGAAAGTATCCTAGAAATGAACTTTCATTTTGCTAACCCCATCTGGGTTAGGATGGTTACACAGATCAGACAGGAGGTAACTGGAAGAAGAACAGGAATAGAAGACATGAAAGCTGAAACTGAATCTAACACCTACCTATACAAAGGAGATCCATGCTGTTGCATTAGGATGAGGGGCTGAGTCTGTTCTGGATGGGATATGTTCCCACACTAGTAAGGCCTTTGTCCTTCTTTCCTTAAAAACAGTTATGGACATTGGGGAGGACATGTGCTTTGCTGAGTGCTGTGAAGTGTGTAAACCTGGCGATTCACAGACCTGTACCCCTGGGGATAAAAATTTATGTTTAAAAAAAATAAAAAATTAAAACAACAACAACAACAAAAAAAAACAGTAACCCAGGATGGGATTGGGGGCATACTTCTCTGACACAAGCAAAGGGGTACCTGGGTAGCTGGGTCAGTTAGGCATCGGACTCTTTGTTTTGGCTCAGGTCAGAGTAGTAGGATCAAGTAGTGTGATCAAGCCCTAGATCCCATGGATCCAGGATCCATTAAGCATGGATCAAGCCCTCCATGCTCAGGAGGCAGTCTGGATTTCTTTTCTTCTCCCTCTGCCCCTCTTCCTACTCACATTTTCTCTCTCTCTCTCTCTATCTCTCCTTCTCTAAAATAAATAAATAAATCTAAAAAACAAAAAAACAAAAAACCTACAAGCAGAATTTGCTGTGGGACCCTACTCTCCCATTCCTGCAGTCTACAGGTAACAGCACTAATTTCTCTAACTGAACACTTACATAGGAGTTTTCATAGGTGCTGAGATCCAATGTGAAAAATGTAATCAAAATTACTCCTGAAAATCTTTAAATTTTCCATTAAGTATAGTATTTTAAGTTTCATAAATATAACTCTATAGAGCAATTTGTGTATATACACATATATATAACATATACAATAATGAATGCCTGATAAAAAGCATACATTTTTAATATTTTCTAAGCTGAACACTAATAATTAAATTTGCATATCATTATGCTATATTTTTATATGGCTCTAATTGCAAATTGGCATAATTTCTAGTGATGATGATAAATAAGGCATCACATATAAGACACTGGCTCAATGCTTTACACTCATTATTGCATTTAATCTTCATTAAAAAAAGAACATGAAAATCTTATCTTGGATTTATAGATAAGGAAACTGAAGTTCAGGGACGTTAAGTCAATCCTCCTGAATCACAGAGATCATTAACAAGAAGTGAGATTCAAAGACAGTACAAAGAGATACAAAGCTAGGATTCTGAATCACCATGCTATACACAGGCTTTTCTATGAAACTACATTTTAGAATTTACATGCTATATATAGCATAGCATTTCTTTTAAGATTTTATTTATTTCTTTGTCAGGGAGAGAGAGTGAGTAGGCACAAGCAGGGGGAATGATCAGCAGAGAGAGAACCAGGCCCCCCACTGAGCAAGGAGCCCTCTGTGGGACTGGATCCCAAGACCCTGGGAGAATGATCTGACCCAAAGGCCGACACTTTACTGACTGAGCCACCCAAGAGTTCCTATCATAGCATTTATTACATTAGGTACTAGGTACTTAAATATGTGTCTTCTCCCTAAGAATAAATCCTGTTATATCCACAGCATTCAGAATCGTACCTAGAAATACAGTAGGTACTAACCCTAACAATGTTGAGTGAGGAGGCAAATGAATGACTGAAGACAAACCCAGATTATTTCAATCCTCATAAATAAGATTTTAATCCATACATTTAACTAATTTGAAAAGCATAATTCTAAAGCAAAATATTTGGACCACTTTCTGAGAATTTAAGAATAGTATTTTGTATTTTTAAATATTCTGAGATAGTGAAAAGGCAATGTTTAGTTTAAGTTGCTTCAGGAAAAGACAGTCTTTTCTGAACAATCTTATCCTACACTGCACCAAGGATAATGCTCAATTTGAAGTCACTATCAAAAAACTGAGAAGAATTGAAGGGGTTTTGTATTCATTACTGAGTTTAAGAATCTATTTGATCTTTAATTAGAACACAACATGGGCAAAACAGCATTAATTTTATTTGTGACATAGAAAACAGTTTAAGCATAACTTTATATAATAAAAATTAAGAACCAATTAATTTGAAAATAAAGGAAAAATTAGTCAAAACAGAAATAACCTTAACAAGTAAAAGGGGATGAATTAGCTAAAATCCATTATTTACTTTAAGGCAAATGTTAAAAGGTATTTCGTATCTCAGATGGCATGGTTTATGAATACCCTGCAAGATGATAGTTGTTATTTTCAAAACATGTATACCCCAGGCAACTCCCTTCTAACATACCCCCAAATGTGCTAACTAGACTTCTCATACAACTTTTTGGTGGAAAGCATATTATGTAATATGCTATAATAAGGTTTACTATTTAGGAGTAGGTAAAGGGATAATAAATTCATCTCTTTGAAAAAAATCATAATTAACTTGGTTAATTAAAGCCCAAATAAAACATAAGAAATTTTTAGTGCTTAAAACAATGACTGAAGAAATCTATAGTAAGAGTGAAAGTGGATCCATGGTTGCCTAGGGAAGAAGAAGGAGCATAAACAAACTTTCCGGTATAATGAAAATGTTCTGTATCTTGATATGGTAGTGGTTATACTGGAATAGGCAACCAGAACTCATTACTAAACTAGATACATTTCATTGAATACAAATTATACTTCAATATTTTTAATGCCTAAAATATATCTAAGAAATACAGTAAAGTTCTAGCTATTTTATATAGATAAAAGGAAAAGTGAAACAATACTCTAGTGAATTTCAATACTAACAAAAGAGTGATAGCAATTCATTTGGGACGCACTGGGCAAAATGTCTTAGATTTTGTTTTCTTTTAATCTTGGCATATCTGAAAAAAATACACAACAAATAATAAGGACAAGTTTTGAAAATGATTTTTGATCTATAACTCCATCGTATTATTTGATTTTGAGTATTTAGTGTATCTCCTTGTTCTACCTTTCCATGGTCAATAATTTCATTTGTCCAACCTAACAGTCTTTTATTTGGGACCTGTAAAGGTCCCTTAATGTTCTTACATTCTTTAATTCCTTTAGTTAGAATCTCTGAAATTCTATGGTTCTTTTAAGCCAGGCTATGAGATAAATATAATAATGCTCTAAATCACTCCTTCATAGTTTTCTATCAGCTACATAAGTCAGGTCATAATTAGAAAGCTATTTTGAGATTTATTTCTTTCATTTTCTACAGAAGCAAATTCTGAAGCATTTGTTCCCAGATTAATTTTAAAAGGATTGTTCAGTGATAGAATTTCAGGCAAACCTATGAAGGGAATATTTTTTTATCTTAAACAAATGGCAAACCAGAGACAGACTATTACAGCAGTCTCAAGACTATTTGATCTAGAGTGCATGCATTGTAAGTCAAAAGAACAATCTTGGATCACCAAAAGAAAGTTACTTACAGTATAATAAACTAGGAAAAAATTCTCAGACCTGGGGAGTCAACTAGATTACAACTGAAGATATAAGAAAAAAAACTATAGAAGAAACCAATTCTAGACCCTTCTTTCTTTCTTTGGCAGGGAGACCAAGCCAGCATAAGCGTGTGAGGGAGGGGCGGACAGAGAGAGTACCTAAAGCAAGCTCCACAGTCATCATGAAGCCCAACAAAGGGCCCAATTTTCAAGACCCTGAGATCATGATTAAAGTCAACATCAAAAAGGCAGAGGCAGAGGTTTAACCCACTGAGCCACCCAGGTGCCCCGATTAAAGTGTTATTTTAACTGAGCTGAAAAAAAAAATCACTAAAGCATCAGCCTTCAATGCTGAATAATTATACACAACTATAAAATAGTAACCATGCATTTACCGTATGCCAAACATTGTTTTAGATGCTTTACGTAGATAACTCACTTAAATCCTCATTATTACCCTATAGGATAGTTACTAAATGCCCAAGAGTAGTGCCGGCATATAGTAGGTGTTCAATAAATATTTGTTATGAGTAAATGATGATTCAGATCTATTTTGCAGACAAGGAAATAAGACCCAAGGTTTTGGAGCTAACTCAGAGTCACAGAACTAGTATGTGGCACATTCCAAATTCAAACCCAGGAGCCCACATTTTTAACACTTCATCATTCTGTACCTTTAACATAAATGCTACCCTTTCCCTGAAGATATAATCTATTATTGTGGCATGTAAGCAGTAGAAAATTTTTAAAAATACACTGAAAAGGATAATTCTTTTTTATTTAACTAGTTTTCAAAGTATATATAGAGTATGTCATATTATCTTGCCACTAACCAATGTGTTATTTAATTTCTGAGCTTCAGTTTCTCATCCAAATGTTAGGGATAATAATGCTATCTCACATCACAGTTAAATGAGTAAATGCACATGAAGTGATTAGAAGTGTGTCTGATACACAGTGCTATGAATTAGCTAAAATCATTACATAATGTTTACTTAAAATGTCTTATTCCTACTATTTTTATCATGGAAAAGAATAGTTTATAATAGAGTCTCCATGAGATATTAAGTTAAACATCTTGTATCTTATATGACACCCAGATGACAGCTAAACAGTTAACCACATTAGCAAAAATTACACTGTTCATTACAAGTTATACCTTTCTGATTTTTACTTATAACACCCACAGATTTTTCACAAAATTTCTCTTAATGCCTCTCCTATAATCAAGATCACTTAGCTCTATAATGTAGTCAAAAGACATGTTTCAAGAATAGTCCTTAGCTCTCTTCTTGATTGTGGTAATTTTCTTCCAAGTCTAGCACAGGTATCCATTCGACCTTCTTTTTCAATATCCTAAAATGTATTACATACCTACCTTAATGCTAATCTATGTATATAACCCCTGGTAATCAAAAGAGAACCTCTAAAATGCCCACATAAGTAATAAGTGCCATTTTATACCCTTCCAATATTAAGATTAAGAGCCTCCCCTGCATACTCCCACCTCAAATTACATGGATTTTTCTTTAAGATTATGGAACATATTGTAACAGCAGCATATAATTTTCCAACACAATAATTCTTTTCCAGTTGAAAGGTATCCTGTAATATTATCAACATCAATGTGAAAAGACCCCAATTTTCAATTTGACAAAGCTTTGGGGGGGAAGCTTTATCTTTAGTAAACAGCAATTTTCACATGCATACCCACAACAACTATGGGAATATAATCATTCTTGGTCCTACACCATTTCAAAGCAGTAGATTATTATTCAATTTGAACTAGTAGAAAACTAAAATGTATTTTTAAAAATGGTTCATAAGAAGACAATAAGCGCAGTGTACTTTTATTAACTAGTAAAGTCCCTACTAATAAAATGCTGCTGGAAAATACTGATTCAATTACCTTTATTTTTATATAGTAAATTATTAGGCAACAGACTTAATGGTATATGAAATAAATGTCTTTCAGCTTAATTCTCCATTTTACCTTTATATATCTATTTATATTTATTAAATCATTCTAAAATATCTTAGTCAGTAAGAATTTTTTCAGAATTGGGACCCTGAATAAGCACTATATTTACAAAAACTGAAAAAAGGAAACAGTATTTACTAAATCAACATGCACTGTAAACTTACCAGCCTACGATTTCGCAATATTTTGTCCCAACACCTAATTATGTAGGAGGTGTTAAATTCAAAGTCTTCTGAACTTGGAAAAGTACATGTAATAAATGTGCCTCTTTACAACATTAGATACAGAATGGTATTTGTCAAATGTAATTTTATTCTCCCAATTGTTTTGTGACACTGTTGAAAAACACAGACAGAGGAGGAAAAAAAGGGCAATTCAAACTGGAGAGAATATAAACTTTAAAGTCTGTTTTAGGGGAAAAAAATCTGATAAACAAGATAAATAGTATGGTTTCCCCTTATAATTTTCTTTTTCTCAACTCTATTAGGAACTCTAAACTTATACAAAAAGAATAAGGAGGGTAAGTTTTATTCCATATATAATCTAGATCCCTTCAAAATTAAAAGAGATTAGTAATTATGTCTCACCTCTGTAATACTTTATTACCTGTACATGAGTGAGGAGTTCCATGGATATCTAGAACACTGAAAATGGTGCCTTTAAACAACCATAAACCCTTCTGGATGGCAATTATGAGAGGTATGATATAATCAGAGAGTCTAGAGACAGAGAATATGTGATCAAGTGTAGATTTTACCCCTTCCTAATTGTGTTTCCGAAAAACCACTTAACTGTAACTAAGCCTCAGTTTTCCTCAACTACAAACATATTACCTACCGTATGGGACTGCTGAGAAGATAAAAACATGTAAGATATGAAAGTATTTTTAACTGTGAAGCACAATTTATAAAGGAAAATACACATGCTACCAGTTACATATTTATTACTATATATTTCCTTATCTTTTTTTTTTTTTTAAAGATTTTATTTATTTATTTGTCAGAGACAGAGGGAGAGAGAGCAAGCGAGCACAGACAGACAAAGAGGCAGGCAGAGGCAAAGGGAGAAGCAGGCTCCCTGCCAAGCAAGGAGCCCGATGTGGGACTCGATCCCAGGACCCTGCGATCATGACCTGAGCCGAAGGCAGCTGCTTAACCAACTGAGCCACTCAGGCGTCCCAATATTTCCTTATCTTCTTGAGCAGAATACACAAAAATATAATTTAACCCATGACCGTAATTACTCACTGTGCTAAGCTATAGTACAGGGACCCAAGTCACCATAACCCAGGCTAAAGAAGGCCAAGATGTGAGGCTGCCTGTTTTGGTACTTCTTTATAGATTTGGATGCCCTTTGTACAGTCAGATGTTTGGTAAGACTTTCGCTGCTATCAGCACACATAGTTACCTCGAGGGAGCCTTCCCATAATAACGCCAGTTAAAATCCTCTCTCTCATAATTGGCTGCTCCACTTCCTTTTTCACCTTCTCTCAACAGAGAACTCTGTCTCCCTCACAGAGAAAAAAAGAAAGCACCAAAATACAAGTTCATTTACTTCCTGCAACCAAATTGACAAAGGAACCTGCTCTTGTAACCATCCTCTGATCCTTTTGTCCTGTAACAAGGGACACATTGTTCTTACCTAAAGCTAGTCCTTCTTCGATGCCTGAGATCCCAAGCCCTTAAGCTTTCTGTCAGTGATTGTTCTCTCCCACAACTTCAATCCCAAGTCTTCTCTTGGCTACTTCCCAGAAAATTTAAACGTGCTCAAGTCTCTCCTGTCTTCTAAAAGGAAACACAGGAACAAACATTTTCTCATGCTCCAGCTATCCTTTTCTCCTTCCCTGCCAGCTATACCTCCCCAGTCCTAGACAAACAATAGTAAATGCACTTCTACTCAGGGAAGGTATGCACATGGAAGGGACCAGGGGAGGCAGGGGTTAAAACTAAGATAATTTTTTGAGACGGATGAGTTAGTAGGCTGAGGTACAATGGATCAGGGAGAAACAGCAGCAAATGCAAAGGCACATAGCAGAGGAAGGGTATCTGGCCGCTCAAGGAAAATGAAAATAGTTCAGAGCTCCCACTAAATGACAAATTCCTAAATACATTTATCCTTGTTCCTTCCCAGAACACTAAAATACTAGCGAAGGAGTCCTAATTTCTTAAAGGCAAAAGCATAAATGTATAAGAACAAATATAAGGGGAAAAAAGAGAAAAAGCAGGTGAGAGACACCAAAATTTGAAAGGATAGAAAACTGATCAACATATGGTCACTGAACAATTTGGTGTACATGAGAAAACTGCCTAAACCTGAAGCAAGAGACAAGCTCATTCCCAAAGAACCCAGACAAACTGAGGAACTGAAGGCTGTTAAGTACCTCTGGGAGTGGGGTTGAGGAAAAGGACTAACAAGAAGATTGGTTGAGACTTCAGAAGATATAATAATCAGACCTCCAGCTCTCCTCCTCATCATAAAGTCAGGTATCTCCTCTCTCCTATCACAGTAGAAAACCAGAGATTTACTGTGTGGAGACAGATCAGAGAATGTTCTAGATTTGGATGTATCAGGTTCAGAGGTAGAATGCAATGTAGCACTGAAAACAAAAGGAAAAGGGAAGTTAACACGTAGAGCCCATATCCCCATTTTCTCAGGCAGGAGATTTGAGAATTCCCTTCACAGAATGGATTCAGATGTTGTACAACTGGGATCATCCAACAAAAATACTTGATTCTACCTTATGAAAGCCCCAATTATGCATAAGAACCTCCAAATAAGCTTGGAACATTTCATTCTTTTTTAAATTTTTATATAAATTTTATTTATTTTTCAGCATGGTAAGTATACTCTTTATTCCCCATTCCTCCACCCACCTCCTCTCTGGTAACCATCAATTTGTTCCCTATAGTTAAGAGTCTGTTTCTTGGTTTGTCTTTTTTTCCTTTGTTCATTTGTTTCTCAAAATCCACATATGAATGAGATCATCTGATATTTATTTCACTTAGCATTATACTCTCTAGCGCTATTAATGTTGCTGCAAATGTTAAGATTTCATTCTTTTTTATGACTGAATATTCCATGTGCATATACACCACATTTTCTTTATCTAATCATTTATTGATAGAAACCTGGGGGGCTTCCATAGTTTGGTTATTGTAAATATTGCTTCAATAAACATAGGGGTGCATGTATTCCTTTGAATTAGTGTTTTTGCATTCTTTGGGTAAATAACCAGTAGTGTGATTACTGGATCATAGTGTTGGGTCCCCAATGTTGGGTCCCCCAATAATGGGTCCGTGATTAAAGGAGCGAGACTGATAGAAAGCAAAGGTCAAGCAAAGCTTTATTTCACGCCAAGCATCGAGAATCAAACCGACGGGCTGGAGCCACGCGTCTTACAGAGAGTGAGACCCCTTCCTGCCTCACAGACTAACTTTTATAGAGCAAAGGCCATGTGGTTGAGCTTGGCCACACACAGGTGGCCAATGAGACTACAATACACAGAGAAAGCTGCACAGTCATGCTAGGTCACACACGGGCGGCCAATTGAACTACAATTCACCCCATAGTAGCTATTTGAACTAGCCTATCACCTTAGTCAGAATGGGCACCCAAAAGGCACCCCAAAGGCAGGGCACATACTCCTTGGTAGCTAGGAGACAGTATGCACCCCCATTGATTGAATGTCTCTACCTGACCTGACCCACCCTTGAATTTGGGCTTTGTTACCTGGAACTGGTTTCCCCGACTTGCTTTTAAGTAAGTTCCCCTGGGGTGGGGGTGCAGGGTCAATTTAAGTTTTACTGCATAAAAAACAAAATGGCAGTTCAACCGGGGTGGAGCCGCTTTGGCTAAATGGGCCCTTACAACAGGGTTGTTCTGTTTTTAATTTTTGGAGGGTTAACCCTAACGCTAACCGCTAACCCGTACTGTTTTCCACAGTGGATGCTCCAGTTTACATTCCCACCAACAGTGCAAAAGGGTTCCTTTTTCTCCACATCCTTGCCAACATCTGTTGTTTCTTTTGCTGCTGATTTTTGACATTCTCACATGTGTGAGGTGATACCTCACTGCAGTTTTGATTTGCATTTCCCCGATGTGTGATAGGGAGTTTGTTGGCCGGCTGCACATTTTCTTACAAAAAACATCTGTTCATGTCTTCTGCCCATTTCTTAATTGGATTATCCAGTTTTGGGATATTGAGTTGTATCAGTTCTTTATGTACTCTGGATACTAGCCCTTTATCAGATATATCATTTGCAAATATCTTCTCCCAGCAATATGTTGCCTTTTAGTTTTGCTGATTATTTCCTTCACTGTGCAGAAGCCTTTTATTCTGATATAGTCCCAACATTTTATTTTTGTTTTTATTTCCTTTGTCGCAAGAGAAATACCTAGAAAAATATTGCTATGGCTGATGACAGAACAATTACTTTCTATACTCTCTTCACCAACCTTTATAGTTTCGGGTCTCACATTTAGGTCTTAATCCACTTTGAGTTTATTTTTGTGTACAGTGAAAGAAAGAGGACCAGTTTCATTCTTTTGCACATGGCTATCCAGCTTTCCCAACACTTTTGGAGAGACGGTCTTTTCCCTCATTGTATAGTCATTCCTCCTTTGCTGAAGATTAATTGGCCATGTAATTATGGGTTTATTTCCAGGTTTTCTGTTCTTTTCCATTGATCTATATATCTCTTTTTATGCCAGTACAATGTACTGTTTTAATTACTACTGCTTTGTAATATAACTTGAAATCTGGAATTGTGAAACCTCCACCAGTTCTGCTTTTCTTTTTAAAGTTTGCTTTGGCTATTCGAGGTCCTTTGTGGTTCCATATAAATTTGAGTAATATTTGTTCTAGTTCTGAGAAAAATGCTGTTAGTATTTTTATAGGGATTGCATTAAATGTGTACAATGCTTTGGGTAGTATGAACATTTTAACAATATTTGTTCTTACACCCCATAAGCATGGAATGTCCTTCCATTTCTTTGTATCATCTTCAATTTCTTTCCTCATAAAAGCCCTCTGCAAAGTAGGTCTAAGAAGAGCATACTAAACATACTAAACATAATAGAGGCCTTATTGAAAAAACCCACAGCCAACATCATATTTAATGTGAAAAACTGAGAGATTCTCTGCTATGGTCAGGAACAAAACAAGAATGGTGCACTCTCACCACTTTTATTCAACATAGTACTGGAAGCCCTAGCCACAACAATTAGACAACATAAAGAGACAAAAGGCATCCAAATTGGTAAAGAAAAAGTAAAGTAAAAGTCTCACTATTTGCAGATGACATGGTACTACAGGTAGAAAACCCTAAAGACTCCACCAAAAAACTACTAGATAGAAAGCCCTAGAGACCCCCACCAAAAAACTCCTAGAACTGAAAAACGAATTCAGTAAAGTTGCAGGATACAAAATTAATGTACAATCTGTTGCATTCCTATACACTAATAATGAACAGCAGGAAGTGGAATATTTCATTCTTAAAGATGAAGAGATAACTAATGATCCCCAAACACATGGAAAAGAACCTCTACAACAAAAGAGAAAAAAACAGAAACAAAAACTCGAAGAAAAAGAGGAAAACTTTGAAAAAAGAATTTATTAACCTTAGAAAGATACCTCATTCCTAAAACAACAGGCGGACACACACACACACACACACACTCACAAAAAGAAATTCAGTAAATAGGCAGAGTTAGAAATTACAAATACAAAATTAAAATCATCAATGGAAGAATTAAAATATAAAGATGACTACATTCATACAGTTCACTCACTGAACAAATATTATTTTGAGTACCTCCTACTTTCCATAAGTAGTTTAGTAGGAGGTAAGTTAGGAAAATATCATGTTCTAGAATACAAGTGAAGAAAATATATCAAAGAAGACTATGTGATAAACTGTGTCAAAGGCTGTTGTTCTATAAGTAGGGTTGACAGTTTAAATTTATCACTTAACAAAGTGGTGTCTGCCTAGAGGAAGAGGTTCCATCCTTGAAATGCCCAACAATAGTGTCTTTCCCCCTTTCTAAAGCTTCTTCCACAGCTTACCAAAAGTACTTAGTAGCCCCTACCTCTCTATCCCAAAGCAATTTACCCAGCCATCCATACCAATTTTGCTCAGACCTTCAGCTCTATGTGACTTAGGAGAAAATCAAGTTAGGAGGAGATTTTTTTAACTGAGTTTGGTCTGGAAAGTTCTCTCCTCCACGCTCCTCCACATTCCATTCTCTCCATAGCAAGCCAGTACATCAAAGCTTATCTGGAGACAGTTGGGCCAATCATTCTTCCTTTTAAGTGTCTTTTTTTCCCCCCCTTTTCTCACTTTAACCCAGTTTCTCTGGGACTTCAGTTCCTCTCCTTTCTAGTAGATACTAGATAACACAGTACCGTAGTCCCACACCCATCTGTGCACCAGAATCATCTGCCCAGCTGGTTAAAATTGGAGGCATCAGGGGATAAAAAGGCACAAAGAAACTTTTTAGCATTATGGAAATGTTCCATATTTTAATTGCAGTGATAACTTACACAACTATATACACCTACAAAAAAATCTCTTTAGAATAAATTTACAATTTCAACTTTGACTCTTCAGAAAATGAAAAAGGGATCTATTAATTATACCAGGACAATAAGCATAAACCACAACTACTCTGGGAAAAGCAGGATTAGTAGTCATCTCAGTAATAAATAAAAATAAAGAGTAAGTATTGACCACTGGCTTTAGCAACATGGATATTGTGAAATAATAGAAAATATATACACAAATCTCTGCCTCCAATTTCGGGCATTGAATTCTTAGTGGAATCTCCTTTGGAATCTCCTAAGTGATTGAAGTGTCTTTTGTTCTAATAGGATGACTCTTGGTGGCCTCCTGGATGTGGGCTGCTCACCAGAAAGTCTGAGCCATAATCTGAAGCTTGGAACTTTCAGGTCCAACCCCTACTCTCCAGAGAAGGGAAAGGGAGTGGAAATGGAGTTAATAATCAACCATGCCAACCTGATGAAGCCTACATAAAATTCCCAAAACTAGCACAGGGTTCAGAAAGTATCTGAGTATGTGAACACATACATATATATGCCAGGAGGGTAGTGTAACCCAACTCCACTCGGACAGCATCTCCTGTACTATGTACCTCTTCATCTGATTGTTCGTCTGTATATTTTATCATATCCTTTATTGTACAATAAACATAATTATTTCCCTGAGTTCTGTGAGCCATTCTAGCAAAGTATCAAACTCAAGGAAGAGGTCTGGAAACCCTACTTAGAAGGGGTTCAGTCAGAAGTTCTGTCAGTCAGAAGTACATGTGACAACCTGGGACTTGTGACTGGCATCTTGAGTGAGGAAGCCCTCAACTTTGTGGGATCTGATACTATCTCCAGGTAATGTCAGAACTGAAAAGAATAATGGGGGCGCCTGGGTGGCTCGGCTGGTTAAGTGACTGACTTGATTTTTTGGCTCAGGTCATGATCTTATGATCATGGGATCAAGCCCCACAATGGGACAGGCTCCACACTCAGCACGGAGTCTGCTTGAGATTCTCCCTCTCCTCCTGGCTCCTCTTTGCCCTGCATGTTCTATCTCTCAAATAAAAAAATAAATAAATAAATAAACTATAGCTCTATATGCTATACAATAATCAGAAATTAATCAAATAATTAAATAATTGATTAATTTTGTTATATAATGATAAATAAATAAATAAATAAAAATAAACTATAGCACTATATGCTATGCAATAATTAGAAAATAAAATTTAAAAATATAACCATTTACAATAGAACCAAAAACACCAAAAAACTAGAAATAAATACAATGTGTAGTACTACACTGGAAGTTTCAAAATATTTCTGAAAGAAATTAAAGATAATTCATGTAATGGAGAGACAATATATTCACAGATTAGAAGACACAGTATTGTTAAATGTCCATTCTGCCAAATGGTCAATACATTCATAATTAAAATTCAAACAGGATTTCTTTAAATGGAAATTTAGAAGCGGATTCTAAATTTCTATGGACGTGCAAACAAACCAAAATAACCAGAATAAACTTGAGAAGAGGATAAAATTAGAGAACTTAACATCACATTGACTTTGAGATAAACTATAAAGCTACAGTAATCAAGACAGAGATATTAGTAAAAAGATAGACAAATATACCAAACAAAACAGAATCTAGAAAGAGATTCCCCACTGCTAAGACATTGACAAAACAACACAAAGAAGAAAATCTTTGCAATAAGTGAACAGCTGGATATCCATTTTGGAAAGGGGCTGGGAGGGGACCTCCCCCTTCACACCATATACAATAGGGTCACAGGTTAAGGGATGCCTGGGAGGCTCAGTCGATTAAGTGTCTGCCTTCAGCTCAGGTCATGATCTCAGGGTCCTGGGATCAAGTCCCACATCAGGCTCGCTGCTCAGCAGGGAGCCTGCTTCTCCCTCTGCCCCTCTCCCTGCTAATGCTTGCTCTCTCTTTCTCACTCTTTGTCTCTCAAATAAATAAACTTACCAAAAAAGTCAGAGGTCTAAAGGTAAAAGCAAACTATAAGCTAATAGAGAAAAACATTTTCATGACCTTCTTAAAAATACAGAAAGCACTAATCAAAAAACAAACATGTGATAAATAGTATTTCACCAAAACAAAAATCTTCTGCTTATGCACTACAGTGGTGCAAAAACACCACTAAGAAAATGAGCTGGCAAGCCACAGATTAGGAGAAAATATATACAAGGTATACCATACACAAGATCAAGAATGTACTTAATTTTTTAAAAGACACTTCAGAAAAGATAATTATACAAATGACTAATAACATTTAAAAGTGCTTAAGATCATTAATCAGAGAAATACAAAATACAACCACTTGAGAGATCACTATAAATACAGAATTGTGCAGTGATTCTCAATTGGATGGAGAGTTGGCAATTTTGACCCCCAGCAGACATTTTTAGTTGTTACAGGCATCTAGAATGTTTAGCAACCTTCAATATTGCTAAACATCGTATAAGGCATGGGACAGCCCCACAAAACAAAGAATTATCTTGTCCAAAATGTCATCAATGGTGGCAAAATTGAGAAACCTCCAATAGATGAAAGAGACAAATAGCATCAAATGTTGGTGAAGATCTAGAGCAAATGGAACTCTCTTATACATTACAGAAGGGTATGCAAAATGATTGATTCATTAGGTGTTTGGCAGATGCTACCATATTAGGTGTAAACGGCTTCTCCTTGCCAAACTAAAGGTTTGAATGATCTAGACCCAGTCTACTTCTCCAGCCTTATCTCTCAGTTTAAATGAGGCACAAGGATGATTCAGTATTAGGAAAAAATTTTCAATCAAGTCTACTTGATGTTACTCAGAGAAATCCTAAAAATTCTGAGACAAAAGAAATCTTAAAGATTTCTAAAGAAGGCTTTATTAACACATTCCTGATAGTAAAACATCTACATCTCTCATAACAAACACTAACAGTTTTGGCAAAATCTCAGATCTATTTGACAAAAACTATAGAAACAACTCATGCTATTCAAGTAATAGTCCTCTACCCCTTTTGTAAACTGGGTTAATTGGAAACCATTATAGAATTACTGATATTAACTTAAGACACATTGCAATACAGGTTGAAAAAAATTAAAGTAACAGTTCAGAAAGATACTATATAAATACCACAACTCATTTCACCAAAGAGAGGAATCAGAAGAAAAACAGTGTATTAATGGCCTAAACTGGCACCATTCAATAAAAACATAACAAAAAGTACAAATATAAGCCACAAATGCTTTGTTAAAAGAGTAAAAAGCAGATTAAATCCATTTTGATAATATAATTATACCATATGGAAGTGCATATATTATGTACCAAATATGCAAAATAGCCAATAAACTCAAAATATTATCACCTCAACATGTAATCAACCTAAAGTTTAAATTATTTTATATTTTCTTTTTTGTACTAAGTCTTCAAATGTTATTTTACATTTATTATCAATTTCATTTTGGACTAGCCACATTTCAAGTGTTCAATAGACACATGTAGCTAGCTGTAACTAGATAACTAACACTAATTATTACATGACATACATCTAAGCATTTTACTTGGACTTTTTTATTTCATTCTCTCTGAGGCACACACATGGGAAGGGAACTTGCCCCAAGTTTCCACAATTAGTGGTAGAGTCTGGATTCTAACTCAACCAGCATGACTAATATCTCCTGCTCCAAACCACCATCTTTTCCCAACTCAAATTTAAAAATTAAAAATTAAATTTGTTTTTACAATGTTCCTGAAACTTTCAATTAACCACATTAATACCCTAAGTCCTGCTTTGATACTCCCATTCATTTTATAGAAACCTAAATCTCTGGTCACATTAAAAAAAAAAAAAAAAAACAACCACCAACAACAAAAAAACAAAACTGTTTTCTCCCCATGACTTAAATCTGCAAGAAAACACTTACCATTAATATGAGTTTTTGATACTTTTGTTTTAGGTCTGACACACTGGCAGATGGGTCTGCCCCCAGAATGCTGTACCAATCCTTTTTTGGGATCTGCTCAAATGCCATCATCCATTGAACAAGAATTGGGCCTTCTCAAATCAGCTGAATAAAAATATTGACAATTAATTACAGTTTGCAGGATTGAAGAAATAAGCAAGTACTTTTCTAAATTATTTAACAGTTGAAAAACAGGATTAAAAGGCAAACTTGATGAAGCATATATTCTCATTTTTTAAGCCCCAAGAATTTCATGTTTAAGTATACAGACAAGTATGGGAAATCTGTTACACGTTTCATGATATACGCTTATACCTTAAATTAATAAATTACAACAGCATTAAGAAATTAGAATTCGAAAATGAACGAAAGCGGTGGATGACCCCTAAGAGTATTTCTGCTAGTCTCGCGGTAAAAGCACATAATAAATGCTAAACGCAATAAAAGGAATTTAATAAATGTTTACAAAACTTAAAAACAGTTAAAAGCAAAACAAAACAGCAAGAATTAAAATGAATTTGGGAGCATTCCTCTTAACGTTTCCAGCTCACATTTCTTCCAGATTACCTTAAAAGAATACTATGGGAACAGCTCGGGCAGGTAGACAGCACGAATCCCTCGGTTACTGGCGCTTACAAAGAAAGAGAACCTGAAATGCTCACAGGAGGATACTCCAGCCCTCTAGATTACAGAGGAGACCTCGCCAGGAGCCCCCCAAATCAAGCAACATCTTCCCACAGCTGTGAACTTCAAGAGACCAGGGGTGGGGTGGGGGGGCTCAAAATTCCGACCTGGGAATCCACTGTATTCATTTCGGCTGTACCGCCCAGCCCCAGGATGCTACCCTCTCCTGGCTTTACTCGATATCGAACTTAATCAAACTTACCAAACTTTCAGAGAGTCCTTATCACATACTTCTCGCCTGCAGTCGGCCAAAACCCGGAACCGGCTTCTTCTTCCGCCGGAAGTCATGGACCCGACGCGACGGCGTTCCTAGTCGAGCCCTTGTGGCCGAGGCACCGAACGCAAGGGACGCTCCGCCCTCCTGGACGCGGTCGCTATGGTAACCAGTCTTCGCTTCCAAGGAATATCAAGCAGTAAGTGCCCGAGCTGTGGAAAAAGGTGTCCTTCGCTTCATTCTAACTCTCTCTAGTCCCAGCTCTGAGACTGTGGCGTCTCTTCTCTCCCTCAGCGAGCCCCAACCCTCCCCCATGCGCCCAGGGCTCCCTCAGCTTTCCCCAAAGCTGCCTCCTCGGCTTACCCTACCCTGCTCCCAAACCTTTCGCGGTCGGTGACGGTTCTCTGACGGGAGAGGGGGATGGAGGAGGTGGTGGTGTAGGCGCCCGTGAAGCCAGAGGAGATCTAATTCTAACGCGGTCTCTATACTTCCCTTAGAACGCTCTTACTCGAAAATTCAGAGAAAACCTATACCGATTGAAGGATTTGGTTTTGTCCCCCCCCCCCCACACACACACCGTTTTTTAATATTTTATTTCTGGAAAAGATGTTCACCTTAATTATTTCTTGTAGATGATCTTAGCAAGCGATAACTTTTCCGTCTTTTCATACTTACGGTCTTGCTTCCCTTTCACTTCAACCCAGTGAAGCTTTCCTAGCGGGTGTTAATCTTCCCATTTGGCTGATGAGGAAACAAACTAAGGATCAAGGCCCAAAAGCTAATTGTGTAGCAGCAGAGCAGGACTCTTAGTGAGTGTGCCTATGACCAGGGACGCCAGGCTATCCATCAAGCTTAGGAAAAGGAACAAATCACTGCCTTGGAGGACTTGCTGGGCCCTGCAAATGGGCACTGGTAGGTTTTTTGTCAGATTTTTCTTTATTTTTTTTTTCCTTCTCGCCTCTCCCTTTCCTTCTGTTCCCTTTTATTATCTCTTCTCTGTACTAACGGCCTTCCATTGACCTCTCTTCCTCGCACTGCTTCCAGAGGTGCTACTGCGTCTTGGATTTTGGCCGCGTGATTTAAATTTCACTTGTAGATGTTCAGAGGGTTCTGTTCTTACTGCTTAAATTTGCTTTCCTTCCTGTTTTCTCTCTCTTCTACGCAATCTCAGTTTGAGAAGGAGTCAAGATAAACCTAAGTACATAAAATAAAATATTTTACTATGGTCAGTCATTTAAGGATGGTATGAAGAATAACTGAATGGCGTAAGAAGATCTAAAGCAAAAAGTTATCAGTTAGGCTCTCTATAGAATTTTGTCATGTTTAAAATTAAGCACAAAGAGCCTTATGCTAAGTCAGAGGATCTGGATTTTAGTTCTGGTTCCAACATACCTTCGTACCTTCTGTGTGGCCCTATGGGGACGTGTTAAATGATAGAATTAAGTGTTGCTCTGAATACCTTCCTATACCGAATGACACCCCCCTGAACTTTTTACCCTCAAATATGCCCCCCTTCCAGGGCTTAGTCCTTCCTCATAGAGAGTTATGCTCAGATCCTCCAGTTTTATTTTGTTTTGTTTTTAATTTATTTGACAGACAGAGATCACAAGTAGGGGGGGGGGTGGTAGAAGCAGGCTCCCTGCCAAGCAGAGAGCCCGCTGCAGGGCTCCATCCTAGGACCCTGGGGTCATGACCTGAGCCGAAGGCAGAGGTTTAACCCACGGAGCCACCCAGGCGCCCCAGATCCTCCAGTTTTTACAGCAAGAGCACAGTACTTCGATTTGATTCCTTAGGGTATTGTGTTTTCTCTTTTGTTCCTTTTTTTTTTAAAGGATTTTATTTATTTATTTGACAGACACAGATCACAAGTAGGCAGAGAGGCAGGCAGAGAGAGAGAGGGGAGGAAGCAGACTCCCTGCTGAGCAGAGGGCCCGATGTGGGACTTGATCCCAGGACCCTGAGATCATGACCTGAGCTGAAGGCAGCGGCTTAACCACTGAGCCATCCAGGCGCCCTTTTATTCCCTATTTTTAGCCAAATTCTAGAAAGTCTGATCACAATATCTCAATTTTCTCAACTCATTTTTTTCATATTTGTGTGTGTGTGTGTGTGTGTGTGTGTGTGTGTGCCATGTATATGTATGTATTTATTTAGATGTGGATTGTAAGAGGTACATCTTTTTCTCCCCCAGCAGTTACCAAGTGTTCAGTCATTTCATCTCAACATACTTTAGCTCTTAGCAGTAAAGCATACTTTAGTTTGCAACTTTTTCTCTCATCTCCATAATGTCATTATTCTGCTGAAATGATCAGTAATTCATTGACAACACCTAGTCTCTATTTACATTTGCTTGTCTCAGAAATGTCTTTTTATGATTGGTTTGCTTGAATCATGATCCAAATATAGGCTACACAGAACATTTTCTTTTTTTAAGATTTCATTTATTTAACAGAGAGAGAGAGAGATCACAAGTAAGCAGAGAGGCAGGGAGAGAGAGAGGAGGAAGCAGGTTCCCCGCTGAGCAGAGAGCCCAATGTGGGGCTCGATCCCAGGACCCTGAGATCATGACCTGAGCCGAAGGCAAAGGCTAAACCCACTGAGCCCCCTGGGCGCCCCTACACAGCACATTTGATTGTTCTGTCTCTTTAGTATCTTTTAAGCTATAGCAATCCCACTTCACTGTTATCTTGGTTTTGTTTTTTCTTCTCCTGCCATAGGCTTATTGAAAAACCAGATCAGTTGTCTTACAGTCTGATTTTATTCACACCAGAAGAAACTTCTTAAAACACTTTTTACATGAATCTCTGCTCATTTGTCTTCATTTTTCATTTTCTAGAGCATTATTGCCCAAAAGAAATATGGTGTAAGCTACAAATATGAACCACATGAATGATTTTAAATTTCCCAGTAGCCACATTAGGAAAGTAAAAAGAAACAGGTGAAATGAATTTTAATAATATATTTTATTTAACCCAAATATATCAGAGTATGATTATTTCCAAATATAGTCAATATACAAATTATTAATGAGATATCTTACAGTTTTTTCATACTAAATATTTAAAGATTTAGTATATTTTACCTATGTAATTTACCTATTCAGCTCATTCAGTTTGGACTTGACATATCTTAAGTGCTCCATAGCCTCATCTAACTAGTGACTGCTGTATCAAACAGGCCCTGTCTAAGGGATAATGTCTTGAAGTGCCTAGCTGGCTCAATCAGTAAAGCATCTTGCTCTTGATCTCAGGGTCATGAGTCCAAGCCCCACATTAGGTGTAAATCTTACTTCAAAAAATAGGTAGATAAATAAAGTAGAGGATAAAATCCTAACTCTTTAACCTGGCATTCACTTACCTCCCAAATTTCTTAGTTTTCCAGCCTCATCGCCTTTTACCTCCGTACAGGAAACCTTTAAACAATGGGATTTTTTTCTTGGTACTTCATCCATAATTTTGATCAGGTGGTTCTCCTGGCTTATACCACTTTTGCTCTTTTCCACCTATCAGTTTTATCCCTCTTTCAGATCCATCTCTTCCAACTAGCCTTTTATGCTGACTTAGTCGTTAGAAATTAGTTCCTCCGCTCAAGATTCATAGCCAGCCCTGTATGTCCTCCTCATCTGTGCCCATCCTATCCCGCAAGATACTATGATACATTTTGGATATATGTTCTGGTTCCCTAATTCCATAAGTTCTGTGAGGGCAGGGACACTTCTCAGAGAAACTAAGCACCAGCTACTGTGCAATATCTCTGAAGTTCTAATGATGTGTATCTATGATAGATGTATTTCTCACTATCTTATTTTAAGAAGGCAATTTATCCATTTTATATAAAACTAACAGCAGAAATATAAACTATGTTAGCATAATGGTTAAGAGCATGAAGTCTAGGGTGCCTGGGTCGCTCAGTCAGTTAAGCATCTGGCTCTTGATCTCACCTCAGGTCTTGATCGCAAGGCTGTGAGTTTGGGCCCAGTATCAGCACTGGGTGTGGAGCCTACTATTAAAAAAAAGAAGAAGAAGAAAAAAAAGAGCATGAAGTCTAGAGTCAGACTGCATAAGTTTGAATCCAGACTCTGTCTCTTACTGGTTATGTGAACATTTTAAGTTAACTTATCTCTGTGCCTTGGTTTCTTTCTCTGTAAAAAAAGGAATAGCAATAGTATCTCCCTCTAGGTTTGTTGTGAGGATTCAGTAAGATAATAATGCTAAAAGTAGTAAATACTCAGGAAAGGTAAGCTTTTACTATTATTATAATTAATAGTGAAAAATTTGTTGCTGAGTTTTGACTAGGAGAACATTAAGAATTCATAGCTTTATTTTAGGAATTTCCAAAGAGAGCAAATGAAAGCTACAAACTATTGACTTGGAAAAATGATCCGCAAACCCAAACATTGTTTAACAACATTAAATAAAAGCATTTAATTATAAATTAAAAGCATGGACAAAAACATCTTTTTTTTTTGAAGATTTATTTATTAATTTGACAGACAGAGATCACAAATAGGCAGAAAGGCAGGCAGAGAATGAGGAGAAAACGGGCTGCTTGTGGAGCAGAGAGCCCGATGTGGGGCTCAATCCCAGGATCCTGGGATCATGACCTGAGCCGAAGGCAGAGACTTTAATCCACTGAGCTACCCAGGTGCCCCTGGACAAAAACATCTTAATTCCCATGTCATGAATGTTTAACATAAACAAGATACACATACATTAAATATTTAATTTCAAGATGATTGACCAAAGTAATCAAGGTGACTGATCAAGTAGAGTTAAACGTAGATATTGATACAGATATAAGTATGGTTATTATAGTATAGATATAGCAGGGATTTAAGACCCTTGGTTGTAGTGATGGCAAAAATCAATCTGTACTCAATTTATCACTTTAGTACTTGTCTGCCCATTAACTAATGTGTGCTACACATTAATAAATTCTTAATTTGAGATCTTATCAGTAAATTGTGCTTTTTATTGATGGATAATATTTGCAATATATACAGTGTAGTTCTGCTATTTTTATACTATTATTATATTTATATTTATATTTATATTTATATTTACTTGGCTCTTTCTACTGGTTTCATTAACAACTGTTCTTTAATTTTCTCTGAGTTTTTAGGATTTTCACATCAGTGACCTAAGCTGTATCTATCTTTACGTACCATAAAATATTATGGTTATGTTCTGAAATTAGATGCTTGCTCCTACAGCAACTTAAAATCTACTCAGAGGATAGGAAAACCATCAAGAATTAGCTACTGATGAGACAAAGGCACACGCATATATGCACAGAGTACAGATAGAGCCTTCACTCACTTACTCATTCAATCAACAAACCACTTATTCTGTGTCTACGATGTGTCTTACACTTTGTTACAAGAGACACAAGAGAGTTGGCTGTAGCCCTTGTAAAAGTTTAGAGTTTAAGAAGCAACTGAAGTAACTGTAGGAAGTGCTGTGCCAGAGGAAATGAAGGTGCTGTGACAGTTACTAATTTATAGTTATGTGAATAGAGTAAGACAGATTTCCTCAAAGACTGAAATCCTTGACTCAAATGAGACTAATCCACAGAGCTGCTTGGAAGTATTAAGTTTTGAATATTGAAGTATTAAGTTTTAATGGAAGGGAGAAATGAATGGTTAGAATTAGAAAAACATCTTTTTTTTCTTTTTTGACATGTTGTCATAAAGCTTTAGATGGTGTTGAGAATCAGCCCTATTGAACAATCCCACTTCATCTTTTAGAAATAGTTTTTCAGGGGCGCCTGGATGGCTCAGTTGGTTAAGCGTCTGCCTTTGGCTCAGCTCATGATTCCAGGGCCCTGGGAAAGAGCCCTGCATCTGGTGGGGAGTCTGTTTTTGCCCCTCCCCACCGCTCCTGCTGTCTTAAATAAATAAGTGAAATCTTAAAAAAAAAAAACATAGAGATGTTTTTTCATTTTTGCGTTTTGCCCCTTACTCATTGTCTTCACTTGATCTCTTCTCTCTTTTTTCTTTTCAGTGGTAATCATCAGTGAAAATTCATGAATGTGAGCAAGGCAGTGCACTAAGCAGGAGAGACAAAGAGGTAAATACTTTTGCTGACACCAAGCCTATTGCTGTGTTTTTCTTGTTTTTTTGACTTCAATTGTGTCATTGTTCTTTCAACCTCCAATCTTGTTTCAGACCTTTTAGAGGTCTTTATCTTACCTGGAATTTTTGTTCTTTTCTTACTACATTTTTACGTTTGATGTTTTCGTCTTCCCATGAACAATAAAATACCATCTATAATCCATTTTCTGTTTCTTTTTAGTAATCTTAATAAATACCAAACTTATTTCCCTCATTCACTTCTTTTTTAAAAAACTTTTTAAATTTTATTTCATTTACTTGTTTGACAGAGAGAGAGAGGCCATGCACAAAGCTTATAGGGGTAGAGGGAGAAGCAGACTCCCCACTAAGCAGGAAGCCCATCGTGGGGGTTCGATCCCAGGACCCCAGTACCATGACTTGAGCCTCCCAGAATTTTGAGATCATGTCCTCATCCGAAGCCCAATGCTTAACCTACTGAGCCACCTGGGCACTCCGGCCCCCATTCACTTTTTTTTTTTAAGATTTTATTTATTTATTTGACAGAGATCACAATTAGGCAGAGAGGCAGGCAGTGAGAGAGGAGGAAGCAGGCTCCCCGCCAAGTAGAGAGCCCAATGAGGGGCTCGATCCCAGGACCCTGAGATCATGACCTGAGCCGAAGGCCGAGGCTCAACCCACTGAGTCACCCAGGCACCCCACCATTCACTTCTTTACCCCTTTCTCTTTCTTCTTATGACCATTCTGGTTTTTCTGTGAGCTTTCCAATTACCTTGAAATTTTAAACCTTGTGATGATCTGTTTCAACCATGTCATAATGTACATTTATATCCTTGCTTTAAAGTATTTTTCCTTCTCCATTTTAGTTTTTTTAAACTGAATTTTTTAAAGGTTATTTTAGTCATGTAATTGAGTCACAGAAGAAGGTTAATCTGAATGATCAAGGGGTGTTAATTTGTAGGTTAAAATGTGTTAAACAGTTGATAGGAAGTCTGTTTAAGTCAATTAGAGAGTATAATGAAGATGTTTCCAGAGTGTTATGGAACCTTTTGAAGTTATCTTGGAATTAACTCCAATATTCAACCATGGCACCCTTCTGAACATGCCATTGCATTTAGGTTTTTAAATTTGTGTATATTCCAATAGATATGAATAGACCTACCTATTTTTTAAAAGCTTGACTTTATTACTAAGATTCTTTTGTTTTTGTTGTAGGAAAGAAATTCATGATTCTGTTCATGAAAATGAAAAACATGGTCACTCTCATCTAGTTTTCAAAAATAAAATGCAACTGGACTGTATACCCAACAAAACATTACTAGGTTTTTTGTTCATGTACCTCTTTGTTTGTAAAACTAGATTAGTGATATTATTATAGATTTTTAATTTTATTTAGTTTTTAAAGATTTTATTTATTTATTTTTCACAGAGAGAGAGTGAGACAGAGTACAGCTGGGGAAGCACCAGGCAGAGGGAGAAGCAGGCTCCCTGCTGAGAAAGGAGCCTGATGCAGGACCTGATCCCAAGACTCTGGGATCACAATCTGAGCTGAAGGCAGATGTTTAACTAACTGAGCAACCCCAATGTTTCTACAGTTTTTGTTTTTTTTTTTTAATACTAGGTATCTCATATAGAAAGGTAGCACAGATAAAGACATAAAATTTGATGTCATTAAAAGAAATGATTTGTTCCCCTCCAAAATTATTTGATGTAATATTATGAAACATTTTAATACTGGTTAATATCTTCAAAATTTCAAATTAGTTTATGTTATGCAGAGTTTCATAATATTATGGTCAATTTTAATAGTTGAATGTAATTTTCGCATGATGATAGCATTAAGATGAATGAAACATTGCAACTTCAACAGTTCAGAATCCATGGAGATGAGGGTAAAAATCAAATTTTGAAATATATGCTTTACTTAGCATTAGGGTTACTATAGTACTATTTTTTTTACTTGTGTCAGTTTACTAGTAATAAACACATTTAGCATTTCAGCTTCTTCTTGCAACCTTTCAGTTGAATTATTTAGAGACTGATGAAAAACAAATCTTATATGCTAAAGGGACTTCTGCAATGATGGATTAGATGCCAAAATAATGAAACCACATGGCTTAAAAAATATACTGAAGATAGATGTTTTTTCTGGTGAATTTCTGGAAAATATCATATTTTTAAAATATTTGAAGCAATTCATAGTAATACTTGTTAATCTACTGTAGAAGCACCATGAGTATAGTCTTTTGTAGTTCATTAGCAATTTCTTTAATGAGTTTTTTTGTGTGATAGATAAAGTAACAGACAAATGACAGATTGTTTGCCTTTAATGATTTCCCTGTTTCAAGCCCATTACAAAGCAATTAGAAATCTGACAGCATTTTCACTCTGCATTACTGATCATCTAAAGTGATGAGGAATGAGAGGTGATGAATATTAATTGTATATTTTCATATGATTATCATAAATTATTACCTTGTCTGATGTGCTGCAGGTGAAGCAGGAGCATTAGAGAAAGACAGTCAGATATATTAATTTGAAAGACTATATGATTTTTGTCTTTGTAGTATAAATCCTGATCTGTAGTATTAGTCTCTATGAATATTAATTTTTAGTTTTTAGTTTGATTTGGAGTAATGTAAATCACTTTTCCTATTTCAGTACAAGAAAAGGAAAAATTATTCCATAGTACAATGTACATATATCATTTAAATTCAGCATTTTAAAAATCTAATTTAAAAAATGAGATGGTGGGGATGCTTGGCTGGTTCAGTTGTTAGAGCATGTGACTCTTGATCTCAGGATTGTGAGTTTGAACTGATCTCAGGATTGTGAGTTTGATTGTGAGCTTGTTAGATGTAGAGATTACTTAAAAATAAAACCTTTAGGGGCACCTGGGTGGCTCAATGGGTTAAAGCCTCTGTCTTTGGCTCGGGTCATGATCCCAGAGTCCTGGGATCGAGCCCCGCATCGGGCTCTCTGCTCAGCAGGGAGCCTGCTTCCCTTCTCTCTCTGCCTGCCTCTCTGCCTACCTGAGATCTCTGTCAAATAAATAAATAAAATCTTAAAAAAAAAAAAACCTTTAAAAAATGACATAATGAATTTGTTGATATGCATATATACAATATTTAGGTATATCAATACAATGGAAGATACACTTAGAAAAAGATCTTATGTTAGTCCTAGGTTAAAGTCAGGTAATCTGGCAAAAGAAGTAAGATAAAAAAGTATAACAAGATGTAAAAAATTTTTCTACATCCTCTATAACAATTCTTTTGGCCCCAGTTCATGGTAAATGCTCTTTCCCATGTGTCTTCATAAATGCTATTTACCAAAAGTGTCTTGCTTTAGTTGTTGTTAGGATTCATGTGCTCTTACTTGGTTCCCAGCCTTGGAGTTTTGGAGCAAATATTGATCCAGAGACTAGATAATAATATTTAGTACAAGGAGAATTGACAAGCTTATACCATTTGAAATGATTAGAAATATATTTGGATTAATTTTACCAAAGCAAATTAATTTATATTTTGATATCCCGCTCATCATAGATTTTAGTTGGTTATTAGTACATACAGAATGAATGGCGTTGAATTTCATTTCACTAATGTTACTGTGTCTTGCTTTAGTACTGTCTTTTTTACCTTTCTGGTGTGGTTTGCTGCATGGCATACACTTTCAGAGAGGCATGCCTTCCTGGATCCAGCTTTATTTATGAAGCTCATAATCTATTTGATAATATGATTATAAATGAAAAATGAATTTATGTATCTTAGGAATCATTCTCCTTATTTTATATTTGATTATATATATTTATATAGTATATGTGTATATATAATATGTGTGTATATGTGTGTGTGTTTGTATGTATATATGTATAATACACATATATGTGTATGTATATATATGCATGTATACACATATATATACACATACATACACATATATGTGTATTTTCCCATTTTATACCTATCAAGTGAAAGTGTCAGGCCTTCACAAATGAACTTTATGTTTCTGGAAACTTGGGGAGAGCCATCTGAAATTCATTACATATTTACTCAGTGAAAATTCAGATAGCATAATGATAAAAGCTAATCATCAGTAAAAAAGGTTGAGATCCTTACTTTTAGTAGCTCAATTTCATAATACTTTTACTGGCTATGCTTTCCAAATGTGTTATTCTTTATATCTGATGACCTCCCAGTCTTTTTTTTTTTTTTTTACAGGGACTTCCTTTATCTGTAGGGCAGGTCTAACTAGCACACTTTATAGAATCAGAATGGTGATTCCCAATGCCCTCAACTCCTTTCTGCTCATATTCCATATCCTAGTGTTAGTCTAGACTTCAAGTTGATTCTTTCTACAGCACAGCCAATTCTCCTTTTCCTTTCTACTTTTTTCCCCTTTCTAACATACCACCAACCAACATAGCTATTTGACTTTGGGTCAAAGTCTCCACTTCTAATTAGTTTAGAACTCTTACATATTTTTCCTATGTCACCTGAGTTCATAGGAACCTGGGCTGACCAACTGTGACACTCTTAGCAAATCAATAGCTGAGGAAAGAGACAGTACTAAATTATAAATTATAAATACCGCATCTTCTCTGATAACAAACAGTCTCTGAAACACATTCTACCTTTTCTAAAATCTCTTTCTCAGTGCAAGTTGTAGAACTAAATACAAAAATGAGATCTAGGGGCCCCTGAGTGGCTTAGTGGGTAAGGCCTCTGCCTTTAGCTCAGGTCACAGTCTCAGGGTCCTGGGATCGAGCCCTGCAATGGGCTCTCTGCTTGGTGGAGAACCTGCTTCCCCCTATCTCTCTCTTCCTTCCTCTCTGCCTACTTGTGATCTCTCTCTCTGTCAAATAAATAAATAAAATCTTTTTAAAAAATAAGGCCTAATATTTATGATTAACAAACACGTTCACACATTACACGTTTACTTATTTGATCTATATAACAATTCATAAGGTGGATAAGGCAGATGCTATTGTCATACACATAAGGAAATAAGACTGAGGAGGAAGAGAGGTGAGATTCATACTCAGGTTAGCTTAGTCCACATCTTACACATTTTCTGTTACACTGCCTTAGCTCCCATATGTAAAAGCCCTTCTACTAATGACTAAAACTATACAGGTAGAAGAACTTTTGAGTTTCCTTGTGCTATCATTCTTCCTGTCCTTTCTTAGGGAAAATAAGCCCAAGAAAGTTTAGGATAAACCCCAGGTCTGGCCCAAACTAAGATCACAACTCTAGAATTTCTTGGGTTAGTTCCAGAGATCCTTGCATTGCAGACACTGCCTTCATGTTTTCTAAATCTACATGATTATTTTCTTTTTTTTTTTTTCAGCTATTAAATTATTGATTATAGTCCTGGCTTGGTAAATAGAAGTATTCCCCTCTGTTTTTAAGTCTTTGTTAATAATAAAATGAAGTCTGTTTTATCTGGCAAAATTTTTCATAAGGTAGAAACATTCTGGAATGTCATAAGGTGAGAGTGGAAGAGAGGGACATGACTGCTTTGTGTTGGGAGAGTGGAAGAGAGGAATGTTGGAGTTGTTACTTGCCTCCATCTCCTCCTCCTTTTTTTTTTTTTTTTTAAGATTTATTTATTTTAGAGAGTGGGGAGGGACAGAGGGATAGGAAGAAAATCCTCAAGCATACTCCCCGTTGAGCTTGAAGTAGAGCTCAATCCCAAGACCCTAAGACCATGCCCCAGACCAAAATCAAGAATCCCTCAACCAGCTGAGCCACCATGCACCCCACCCCATTTCCTTCTTGATTACCCTGCACAGATAATGTCCAAGGGACACTCTTTCTTCTCTAAATTGGGATCATTTCTGATTGATTGTTTATATGGTATTTAGGGTTAGAAAAATAGTTAAGGTCAAACAGATAATTCAGGGACCACATTTTTTTCTTTCTAAGGTATATAAATTTGAATAGTAACAGAAGCTGAGAAAACAGGGGTGTTAATTACATAATGAGGAACAATGAGTCTCCTGGTGCAATAGATAGCTTAGTTCAACATAGCAACTGGCTCTTGTTTGATTCTGGAAGAGATCAGATTTTTTATTTCCTTTTTCAACTGGTATGTCTTTCCACCTGAGTTACACTTCTGACCCACATGTGTAATTAGTTGGTTGGTCATATGACACAGAGACTTCTCTCCTTGAAAACTGGGTTCATTTCTTGACTCCACACACTTGTCCTTCTTTACATATCTCCCTTTTCTAACCAAATAACAGGTATTCTTCACACTATTCAAGTTTTGAGTGTTTTTATGAGCACTTCTATTTAAATACCATTCCATTACTTATCTCTTTCTCTAGTCATAGAAAATCCTTTTAATTTTATTCACGAAACATTCCCTCTTTCCTTCTCAAAATTTCTACCTAAAATGGATTTATATCTTGTTCCAGTGAAGCATCACTTAGTTGAAGCAACAAGCCGTTTAAGATCTCTAGGGAAAAGAAGGGCCAACAAATTGGAAAGAAAATAGGCATCTCAGGGATCTGATATGGTGGAGCTAAACATAGAAGAGGTCAATATTCTTGACTAGTCATCAATAAATTGTTCTGAAACAGATTCTTAGAAGAAGTGTGTCAATAGCCATTGGTTTAGCAATGAAGACAGTTTTTACATTCTTTTCTTCGTAACTGTTTTTTGTTTATCCTGAACTGGGGAATAGAATAAAAAGGCTTACAACCCTGAAATAGACTATACTATTCACTTCTTACTTAACAATATGACCTATCCGATTCTGTCAGAAAAAAAAAAAAGATACTAAGTTCATTGGCATATGTGGCCTTTGAGATATTATGTTGGTTGTTTTCCAGGATTTTATGCCCTTCTAGATGTTACTAATTGATTGTTTAATTCATTATTGCATGTTCCCAGGTTAAACTAAGCTGTCTAATTGCCAAATCGCGTTCCTCTTGTTTTAAAGATGGGGATGTTTTCCCTTTTCCAATCTCCAGGGATATTTTCCCACCATTTTAAGATAGTAAAAAGAGAGGGACAAAATTTAAAAGACTGGGAGGAAAGAGGACAAGATGATTTCTTTTTCTTTTGCACCAGTCACATTATCTGTATAACTTATTCTTTTCCAGTAGTCATAAACATTTGACTAGTATCTTAATTCATTTTTCAGACTTCTTAAAGTATAAATTTAGTATCTCTCCCAAGAAAAAACTTGATTTCTCTTCAATAAGATTAAGTGAGATCATATCTATGCTTGATGAGGATGTTCAGCTTACAGGCTACTCTAGTCTTCCTCAGCCATTATCGCACGTGGCTTCTCCATCAAGGAGTTAGCGCAAGGTAAGATCTATGGCACTGCTTTGTCACCTCTTATTTGGCACTCTGCCTAGATGGCAATTTTGTAAGATTTTGAATTCTCACTCTAGGAGAATGTTACATGATAGTTGTTATTGAAACAAATTGGAAGTCAAAATTAATGTAATTGGATTTGAAGGATTTGTTTTCCAGTAATAACTGAGCAATCTTCCTGTTCTGTTTTGGTTGGCTTACCTCAGTAGCTTTCAATAGATTTCAAACTTGACATTGTGGCTTATCACATTGCCCCTCTCCAACCCTATAAAATGTAAGGCAAGTCCTCTTTAGCTGTAAGTATAAAACTCAGACCACTTTATCAATATCATTTTTATGATTACTAGGATATCTGTAAACAGGAAGATTATATTTTAATGAAGGGAGAGGAGAAAGGAAAGAACACTTTGAACTCCAGTTTAGCACATTGGCATAAATATTTTCAGATCATTTATTCGAGTAGTAGCTCATGGATTAGTATTAAACTTCTTGGGCTTCTTTGTGATCCACAGAGCTGTCAGCTTTCCATGGTCAACTGCTACATTTAATGCATGGCAATAATAAACTTATGCAAAATAAAAAGGAATTTCATGCTTGGGAGGAAAAGAATTTTATGTAATTTTATCCTTACGTAAAGAACTGACCATTAAAGTAATCTAAAATGAAAGGAGGGTTTTTTTTTTTTCCTGTCTTCATTTTGGAAAATTGACATAAAAACCTTAAGACTTCCCATATAGCATTTTAAAACTTTTTTGAGCTGCTCTACATAATCTTTTATTTCTAAAGAATTAGATGTTTCTCTTTCTCTAAAAGGGAAGGCAAAGCAAGGGTTGAATAATCTTTTACCTATAAAATATGCATATTGATGAAAAAGTGTATACATTTGAAAAATGGAACGTATTTTTATGCTCCTATTTATTTGTTACTATGGCAACCACCACACTGCCTAGTATTTATGTTGTCTAAGATTCAGGGCACCTTTTCAAAAAAAATAAATATGCCAGAACCATGTATTGTATTTATTTTGAAGCTTAGAAAAATGTTTATTCTAATGCATATTTTTGAAGAAAAATAGCAATAAATAATCTAAACTTCAATCTGGTTTAAATGGTACCTTTTCCAGTGCATGTTTTTCAAATCAAAATAATTACTTTTTTTTCCTTGTCATAAAAATCAGAATAAAGAATAGAAATAATGAATTTTTTTAAAGATTTTATTTATTTATTTGATAGAGAGAGAGAGCCAGAGAGCACAAGCAGGGGGAGTGGCAGAGAGGGAGGGAGAAGCAGGCTCCCTGCGGAGCAGAGAGCCAGATGCAGGACTCCATGTGGGAGGGCTCCCTCCCAGGCCCCTGGGATCATGACCTGAGCCAAAGGTAGATGTTTAACTGACTCAGCCACCAAGGCATGCCTAGAAAAAGTGAATTTTTAAAACTCATGAGTCTGTCTTAAAAGGTAGTATCTTGACTTTTCTCATTTTTATGACTTAATATTTTGATTCATAACAAATTTTTGAAAATATAAAATATGAACACTTAGATATTTAATGTTAGCTACATAAATCAGAAAATATAAATGGTTTGCATTTCTGATTACAGATGGTTCTTTGATATCTATGAATAAAAGATTTATATTTTGCATGTGAAATGAAAGGCATCGTTGTTATTATTTTTCTTAGTTTATTTAAATTATTTTCTGACATGTGTGATACATAAATATAGTTTCTTAATGTTAAACATCAAAGTGGAAGTTATGAAGCATAAAATCAGACATGTTTCATGTCACATATTACCTGTTAAGAAAAACTGCAATACAACATTTAAGTACAACAGAATAGTGAGCATATTGTCTCTGATACTTGTAAACAGGATGGATCTGCAGTTTCACAGTTTATGTTGACAGTATCTTTGTGGGAAATGTAATTATCAAATGAATTATAACATGTCCTAGTATTAAGATTATTAATAATAATTTTAATTGCCTTTTTCAAGATAATTGGATATGCTCTCATAAGTGTATAGGAAAGGAAGTATTGGGCTAATGAGACATTTTGAACTCAGTTATCTTTAAAATATCTAGAAGTTTAACATATATATTCTATATTTTAGGAATTTCTTCTTTTAAGTGAATGGTTTCTAAGTAGAATTAAAATAATTTATAGTCCATAAAAATCTCTCTGATTATCCCTTAATATTCCTCCTTGAGTATTAATCTGATAAAAAAATTTAAAAATTAAATTTTCACTACTGGTAGAAAATAACTACAATTGGTCAGATTAAGAGAGAGTATTTTATTCTAGTAATGGGTACTACTATATGGGTGTTTGTGTGCTATGTTTTGGTATCTTTAGAAATTGTTAAATCTCTAAAAAAAATCCAATTTGGAAATACACTTTGATCTAGGAATTTAGCTCCTAAAACTTCTTTCAGTTTAGAAGCTTTTCTGTTATATGGTCAAAGGTGCATGGGAACCACAGCTTTATTTACAATAGGAAGTATTTGGAGCAACCAGCTAGGATATTTAAAAATATAAAAATAAAAAATTATGTTCTCAAGAAGTATTTATAACATAAAAGTATTCTCATTCAGTGAAAATACAACTGTGCATAAACTATATTTAATATGGTCACAATTTTGTTTAAGGAAAAGGCTATAGGGGCGCCTGGGTGGCTTAGTTGGTTAAGCATCTGCCATTGACTCAGGTCATGATCCCGGGGTTCAGGGACTGAGCCCTGCATGGGGTTCACAGCTCCCCCGGGAGGCTGCTTCTCCTTCTTCCTCTTCTTTTACCTACCCCCCTCTTCTCTCTCTTCCTCTACCTGCAGGTCCCCCTGCTTGTGTGTTTATTCTCTCTCTCTCTATCAAATAAATAAATAAAATCTTAAAAAAAAAAAAAAAAAAACAAGAAAAGACTGTATCTCAGGACACCTATTGGCTTAGTTGGTTAAGCGTCCAACTCGTGGTTTTCACTCAGGTTATGATCTCATGGGTCACAAGATCAATTCCTGTGTTGGGCTTCATGCTTAGCAGGGAGTCTGCTTGAAGATTCTCTCCTTGCCCCTTCCCATGATTGTGCTCACTCACATGCTCTCTCTCTTTCTCAAATAAATATATAATCTTAAAAAACAATTTTTTAAATCTTTTTAAAAATCTTTTAAAAAATCTTAAAAAGAAAAAAGAGAGAAACGGTTGTATCTCTGGAAAATCAAAGATGAAAGCCTGAAAGCAAATATTCAAAAATTATAATAGTGACTAGCTCCAAGGATAAGAGATTATAAGAGGCTTTTCTTTTTTTAGATTTTTCTTCTAATCTTAATATGGTTATTTCTGTAGTAACTCTAATTATCATCATTCAAATTGTTTTTAATAGGATGTTTATAATAGGATGTTTATAATTGTTTTTAATAAGATGTTTTTAATAGGATATTTAGTGTTGATATTCATTAATGAAAATTTAGCTAATGGAGAAATAATGTTATCTTGTTCAACATTGAATTCATTGTCTATTTTAGAGTCTGGGAATTGTTGGTACTTAATAAATATCTGATAGTTTGAATGGAATAATGATGAGATCAGGAATTAGCAAAATGGTTTTAGGGAAAACACACTTGGAGGACCACAAAGATGCCTTCTTTATGTTTAAGTAAACTTGATTTGTTTGTCATAACAATGGGTGACAGGATAATAAAGTGATAAGAATATGCAAGAACTGTTGCACTACCCATAATTCTGATAGCATAGAACAAGCCAGGTGTCCCAGAAGTTTTTAATTTTAATGAAGTAGTCTATTCTATTATTTCTTTCATGGATTGTGCCTTTGGTGCTATAGCTAAAAAGTCATTGCCATATCCAAAATCATCTATGTTTTACACAATTTCATATTCTAGGAATTTTATAGTTTTATGTTTTAAATTTAGCTTGATTCATTTTGAGCTAATTTTTGTGACGGATATGAGGTATGTGTTTAGATTCTTTTTTTTTTCAAGTACATGCTCTAGTATTACTGGTTAAAAAGTTCATGCCATTGTATTGATTTTGCTCTTTTGTCAAAGATAAAGGTGGTTCTATTCTTATGTGAATCTATTTCAGGGCTTTTTAGGTATGTCTCATACAGATCTTATACGTATTTCATTACATTTATGCTTCTATTGAAGCATATTCATTTTTGAGTCTATATTCATTTTTGAGTACTAATATAAGTAGTAATGTTTTTAAATTCAAGTATAATTAATATACATTAGATTAGCTTCAGATTTACATTATAATGATTTAACAATTGTATGTATTTCTCCGTACTCGTCAAGTTAAGTCTACTCTTAATCCCCTCTATTTCTTTCACCCACACTTCCACCTACCTCCCTCCGGCACCCCCAGTTTGTTTTCTGTATTTAAGAGTCCGTATTTTTGTTTGTCTCTTTTTTCCTTGTTCATTTGTTTTGTTTCATTATTTTTTTTTTTTAAGTCGTCTCTATATTCAACATGGGGCTTGAGCTCATGACTCCAAGATCAAGAGTCACATGCCCCACCAACTGAGCCAGCCAGGCCTCCCTATAATCCCAAAATCTCCTAAGATTTTGTTTCTTAAAATCCATATATGAGTGAAATTATATGTTCTTCTTTCTCTGGCTGACTTATTTCACTTAGCTTTTTATCCTCTGGGTCTATCCCTGTTGTTGCAAATGGCACGGCTTCATTCATTTTTATGGTTAAATAATGTTCCTTTATATAAATTTATATAAATAAAGTAATATCCATTCCATATTTTTAATCCATTAATCAATGGATAGATTCTTATCCATTCATCTATAGATGGACACTTGGGTTATTTTCATACCTTGGCTATTGCAAATAATGCTGTAATGAACATAGGGCTTCATTTTTTTTTTCTAGTGGGTTTTTTTGGGTAAATACCCAGTAGTGGAATTAGTAGATATGAAGCCTTTTAAGAGGATGGTAATTCCAAACTTCTTGTTTTTTTGTCTTATATTGTTTTCTTGTCATATATATATATATATATATAGATAGATAGATAGATATATTTCATATATGCATGTCCAGCCCACTAGAAGGGACCATATAATGTGAGTTTGAATATTCAATTCTGCTATACAAGATAAGAAACTAAATGGGATGATGATACTCCTAAGCAATGTTGAGCATCTGGGTGGCTCATTTGGTTAATCATCTGTCTTCAGCTCAGGTGATGATCCCAGAGTCCTGGGATCAAGCCCTGCATCAGGCTCTCTACTCAGCGGGGAGTTGTCTTCTCCTCTCCATCTGCCCTCCCCCTTCTAGTGTGCTCTCTCTCCTTCTCTCTCTCTCAAATAAGTAAATAAAATCTTTAAGAAAAATACTTTGGTTTGTATTTCTAATAGATAATATTTTTTAAAGTACAAACACGAAATTCTTATTTTGTCATTTTTTTAAGATTTTTAAAATTTATTTATTTATTTATTTAGAGGGAGGGTGAGAGAGCACAAGCAGAGCCTGACATGAGCTCAATCCCACAACCCCGAGATCACAACCCCAGCCGTAATCAAGAGTCAGATGTCTAACCAATGGAACCGTACAAGTGCCCCCATTTGTCATAATACCATTACCCCTAATATCCAAAACTGAGTGTTGTAACCAGTAACAAATAGCCTAATGAAGACAGATGTGCCCAATAAATTTTTAACAAATAATATAACAACACCACCATTTATTCATATCCAATAAAATAATTTCCTTAGTATCTGTAATATCCAGTTTGTGTTCCATGTCAATAATTTTCTCAAAAAATTTGTCTTATTAAAGTTAGTTTACTCAAATCAGGATCTAAACAAGGTTTACAAATTGTGTTTGGTTGATATAATTCTTATTCTCTTTCCACTTGTAACATTTCTCCATCTTTATTTTCAGTGTCATGTCATTTAACATGTTTTTCTACATTCCCCATTTCTCACAAACTAAAAGTTAGATCTAGAGATTTGGGTACATTTTTGGGTTGGTGGTGAAATGACACTTACGCATGTGCATGCACACATCTTTTTCCTCATAGTTTTGTTTTACACTACAGTTGTTTCTCTCTTTTTTAAAAGATTTTATTTATTTATTTGAGAGAGAGTGTGTGCGTGCTCACAAGCAATGTGAGGACCAGGAGGAGAACTCCTCACTGAGATGCAGGACTCAGTCCCAGGACCCCAGGATCATGACCTGAGCTGAAAGCAGACACAACTAACTGAGCCATCAGGTGCTCCTCTCCTCAAATTCCCATTGCATTTCTTCTACAGAATGTTTATCTTTTATGCTTGAAAGTCTTTTCTAAGCTTTCTTGCTTACAACTATCCACATTTACTTGCCCCTTGGGAAAGCCCCATGTTCTGTTTTGTTATTGATGGCTATTACCCTAACTTGAAGACCATCAAACCTTTCCTCTTCTGTAGCTGACATATGTTACCTACAATGTGGGAGCACATCAACTTTATGGAGTGGCTACTATTCTTAACCCTTTCTTACAAATAAAGAAACTGATGCAGAAAGGTGTTATGTGATGTGTCCAAAGTGTCACAGTTACTAAGTGGGCAGTAGGGCTGTTACCCAAACACTCTGGCTCCAGAATCCAGGCCTGTAACCACTGTGTGTTTGAATGCCTTTAAAACAAAACAAAACAAAACAAAATGGGTAGAAGAACAGGTCCAAGGGTGGGCATGAGTGAGAGCTTATATTCATGTAAAATGATTAAGAGATGGAAAGTAAAAAAAAAAAAAAATAGTGGTTTTTCAGTGTATCAGTAAATAAACTATGCATGTGTTAATAAAATATAAGGCAGTGTCTTTACCTGTAGTTGATAAAATACCATAGTAGTGTCAGTCAAATTTAAATTAACACATTTTTATTTATTTAATTTCTAATTAACAATTAGTTGTTTTTTGTTAAAGATTTTATTTATTCATTTGATAGCGAGACAGAGATCACAAGTAGGCAGAGAGGCAGGCAGAAGGAGAGGAAGGGAAACAGGCTCTCTGCTGAGCAGAGAGCCCGATGTGGGGCTCGATCCCAGGACTCTGGGATCATGACCTGAGCCAAAGGCAGAGGCTTTAACCCACTGAGCCACCCAGGTGCCCAATAGTTTACAGCTTTTTGTTGTTTTTTTTTTTTAAGATTTTATTTATTCATTTGACAGCAAGACAGAGATCACAAGTAGGCAGAGAGACAGACAGAGAGAGAAAGGAGGAAGCAGGCTCCCCGCCGAGCAGAGATCCCAATGTGGGGATTGATCCCAGGACCCTGGGATCATGACCTGAGCTGAAGGCTGAGGCTTTAACCCACTGAGCCACCCAGGTGCCCCTAACAATTAGTCTCATTTAATTAATAATGTATATTAATGTTGTCTTACTATATTCTGCATATTCTACTTAACCTGTTATATGCTCTACTTTTAGTGAGGATAGCACTGTTGATATAGTAACATTATAGAAGAAATATTGCATTTAATAATGGTAATGATTTTACACATACATAATTCATTCTACCAGAAAGCATCCTGAAACTTTTACATAGAAAATAAAACTACACCATCACTAAAATGATTGCCTTTTTAGTGAAGATTAGGACTGTAATCATGCATAAGTGAAAAGTAAGACTATTTCTCTATTTCAATAGTTATTTTTTAATAGTTTGGTGCAAATTTTCTTAGTTTTTAATAATTGGACTATATAATAAACATACCAGGGCAGTCAAATGATTTCATTCTGCAAGGTGATTTACTTTAAAATTATATAATTTTGCCTTGCTATACACAACTTGAGTTTTTCACCCATAAGCATTCCTCAATTAAGAAGACTCAACCTGGGGTGCCTGGGTGGCTCAGTGGGTTAAGCCTCTGCCTTCAACTCAGGTCAGGATCCCAGGGTCCTGGGATTAAGCCCCACATCAGACTTTCTGCTGAGCAGGAAGCCTGCTTCCTCCTCTCTCTCTCTCTGCCTGCGTCTCTGCCTACTTGTGATCTCTGTATGTCAAATAAATAAATAAAATCTTTGGGGAAAAAAAAAAAGAAGAAGAAGAAGACTCAACCTATGAACAAATTGAACAAGCAGTGGTTGTCATGGAAGCCTGAGAGGAGACCCTTGTCCCTCCTGCTGTGAGAAGCTTAAAGGGAGAGGGAGAGTGTAAAGGCCAACAGCCCTTTGGTCTTCAACTGGAATACCAGAGGAATGCTGGGCAGAGAATAGCACCTTTTCTGATTAAACTATGGAGAAAGAGATACCTTTTTTTATTTTGATGTAGATTCAGATTCACCTAACATTTCTTGAACATCTACCATGTGCCAAGCACTGTGCCAAATGCTTTCATGTTCACCATTTTATTTATTGAATCCTCATATCCATGTGGATAACCAGTTTTGTAAATTGGAGGATTAAACCTCGGAAAGGCTATAATATTCAAGGTCACATAGCTAGAAAGTGGAAGACAAAGATGATCTTATGTATTATAGGTATGTATTTCTCCATAACACTTGTGAGTTTGTTATATTATAGTTCTTTCATTCTTCCATATGCTTGATTAACAATAAGTCTAGCAACTTGCAAACTAGAGAACTAGGAATTTGAAAAGCAATTTAGTTCAAGGAATATCAGGAGTTTGGGGATTAGATTCGACTGCAGACAATAGAGACCCTCTTCCAAGTCTTTGCCAAGATTTTATCACCTCAGTGAGGTCTATGCTGATAAACCTATTCAAAATTGCATTCCCAGGGTGCCTGGGTGGCTCAGTCAGTTAAGCATAAGACTCTTGGTTTCAGCTCAGGTCATGATCTCAGGATTGGAGGATCGAGCCTGGCATTTGCTTGTCCCCTTCCCCTCTGTTCTTCTCATTCTCTCTTTCTCAAATAAATAAATAAATAAATAAAATCTTAAAAAACAAAAAAAGTAAATCTCTACACTCAACATGAAGCTCAAACTCACAACCTGGAGATGAAGAATGGCATGCTCACCAACTGAGCCAGCCAGGTGTCCCATTATACCATTCAAAAGCTTAGATTCATACTTTTGTTTTCCTTTAGGCTTTTATCTCTGGTGTTTTGTTTTGTTTTGTTTTTATCATGAGATCTCACATTTAGCACCTGCTGTGTAGTTTAGAACATGATGAGAGATAAATTGTGATTAATGTCCGGGCTCAGTTTATAACTCATCAGAGATCCCAATGCAGGGCTCGATCCCAGGACCCTGGGATCGACCTGAGCTGAAGGCAGAGGCTTTAACCCACTGAGCCACCCGGGCACCCGGGAAGGTTTTATCTTTTAAATTGAATATTATTCTATCCATTTTTAGCTGAAAATGGCAAAAAGAGAAGCAGATGATCACAGAGCATCACTTTCTCAGTCTTCTTTATCACCGCTGACTAAAGCCATGAAGGTATCACAGCAGAGCAATGCTGAAGACACCTTCAATGGAGATACCATTCATCCAATTTCCAAATGTATTTTAAAAGACTTACCAAGGTAAGAATATTATTTCAGCAGCTTTAACTGAATCCTGAAGGAGATAAAGTACTTACAGAAATTTGTCTATGTAAATGCTCAATATTTTGTAGAGATGATGTCAATAATAACTTGGAGATATGATGGGCTATGAAGGTTGTTGCCTGGATTGGAGCCCTCCAATTTCTTCTATTCTATGGGAAGAAAATAGATAGATGACGCAAGAAACAGAAATTATCCCTGGAGTTTGACTTGGCCAGTGGCATAATGATAAAAACAATAATGGGGCAGATTATATTTGCTCTGTGTCAGTCACCGTGCTAAACACTTAACCTGCATTGTACTTATTTAGTTCTCTAAACAATCTTGGGAGGAATATAAGGCAGGTAGTATTTGAATATTTCCATTTTGCCAGTGAAGAAACAAAGAACTAGATAGGTTGATTAGCTTGACCAAGATCAAAGAGCTTATAGGTAGAGAACGTATGGTTTGAACCCATGTGGATTTAACTCCACAGCTAGAACTTTTAACTATGTATTCTACCACACTTCTCAGAAATACAAAGCAGAGGAGACAGAGATATTTTTCCTAGGTTTTTTTTCTCCATTAGAAAGCGAAAGAATGAAAAAGTATCTGCCAAGTGTATGCATGTTTGAAGATTTATTTATTTATTTGAGAGAGTGAGAGATCACACTGGGAAGGAGTGAGGGATAGGGAGGGCCAGAGGGTGAGGGAAAGAATCCCAAGCAGGCTCCTTACTTAGCACAGAGCTGAGACAGGGCTCAATCTCACAACCCTAAGATCATGACCTGAACGGACACTAAGAGTTAGACGCTTAACCAACTGTGATGCCACCTGGGTGCCCCTATCAGGTGTTGGTAAACTATTGACTGGCCAAATGTGGTGTCATAGTCTTAATGTTAAATAGAAAACATATACTATAAAAGCACTGAAGAAAATATTAATATATTAAGAATTATGTTAATCTCTTATGAAAATGCCATGTTACATTTATATCTTAAAACTGGTTTTTTGTGTGTTGGTAAATTTAGGTGAAAGTGAAATCTAGACTTTTAGCTAATTTTTGTTTTGCTTTATTCCCCTGTCCTCTGAGTCCATATTAGCACTGCCTGAGGTTCTTTACATGGTGTACTAGCTATATGCATAGATAATTTTTTAGAACATTACTACCTAATATAGTTATATTGTAGAGATGTAAGTTATTCATGAGAGTAGTCTTTCCAATAAGACAATGGAAAACTATTTCTAAATCAGACTTTTAGTTATTTCTTTCTACAAATGCCATTGCTAACATAATGTGTATTTACACCTTTCTATTCCCTTTAGAGTTTATTTTTACCAATTTTCCTCTTTAAAATAGTACTACATTTCTTTTTTTTTAAAGATTTTATTTATTTATTTGACTGAGAAAGAAACAGTGAGAAAGGGAACACAAGCAGGGGGAGTAGAAGGAGAAGCAGCAGGCTTCCTGCAGAGTAGGGAGCCCAGTGTGGGGCTCCACCCCAAGACCCTGGGATTATGACCCAAGCTGAAGGTAGGCACTCAACAACTGAGCCACCCAGGTGCTCCTACATTTACTTTTTATTCCAACTATCTTTTGTGTATTTTTAGATTCTTTATGTTTTTGTTAGAGTTAACTGTAATTTCATTTATACAGTTTCCTTCTGCTTTTTCTCATTTTCTTTCTTTGATTCTGATTCTTTTTAAGTCTGGCTTTATTTGTCCTTTTTTTTTTTTTTAATGTCAGTCTTTCTTTTCATGTGATACTTTCCTACTACCTGTTTTTTTTTTTTAATAGTTTATTTCAATGTACTACTCATATTTCTTTGTTTGAATCCTGACTTCTTTTTTGCCACTATTACCTGTTACCATCAACTTTGATTATGATGTATCTAGAAAATAAAATAAACGTTTTCTTTGTAATCTAATGGAAAGTCAAAGACAATGCCCAGAGATCTTTTACTTTCATGAAAAAGAAAATGATGAGTTTCAACCTGAAAGAGGTCAAGATCATAAAGGCTCAGGGTAATCTAAGATCCTTTGGCATTAATATGATTATCAGAGAGAGAGGCAATTTTCTCTGTGAGTTAAGACATTTTCCCCCTGATTGAGGTTAAAACTTTTCTTGTCTCATTCTTGTTTTCCTTGCCACCTTTCTTCCAACATCTTTGTGATCTTTTTATGAGAAATAATTATTAAAATATAGTCAATTTGTTGTTCCTTTACTTATATCACAAGAGATTATGTTTCTTTTCATTAAACATACTATACATTTTACAAAATATGCCCACATGTATTAAATATCTTCATTGCAAGCCATACAGTGACTGGTCACTTTATTCTCATGTTATTACCTGATGCTATTAATTTATTCTATACTGAATTCACATTATCCACTCTTCTCCTCTCTCTTGTGTTCTTGCAATGTTTTTCCTTTGTCACTCTATTGTATTTTTTTTTGCAATAGAGTGAAAACTGCTGTGCCAGGATCCTTTCCCCAGCAAGAAACTAATCACCAACAGTGTAAATGAGTTCAACATATTGTGCCAAAGAAGGTTTGATCCTCCCATTTTATGATTCACCACTAGGATGTCAGATGATTGGAATTAGTAGCCTAATTCCTATGGTTACTTCCAGGAAAGCAGCACAATAAGAAACTTTTTCTACCTAGCTGTAGTCTGAGATATTCCCAAGTGATCTGGAGCAGGGGGCACCAGCCTTGGAGACATGGATGGCAGAATTAATTATTTATTGATTGATAACAGGTATCTACGGACAGTTCTGTCATATTTATAGAAAGTATTTCTGAATCTGAGTAGAATATTTCTAAACTACAATTGCATTTTAAAATTAAGAGAATGTTGTAAAAGATTAATATCACTCTCTATCCCACACATAAAATATTTTAATGACTTTTAGCTGATGATCATCTAAGGATGTAATTTCATGATTTTTATAATAGAAAGTTAAGTATTTTTTAATCCTGCTTGCAGTTGAGTGTGTTGCCAACTCTTTTAGTTCCCTGTGGGAGAAATTATTTTTAGTACATTAGATAAGTACTGAAATCAGTTTTAAATTGGAATCATCAAGTTGCTAGTAAAAATCTGACATATATGTGCTATAAAATAACTGGAATTGCTCTGCAATTGGGATACTCTTACCTAAATTTCTAGGCCAAGCTAGAAATATAATTTTGTCTGCTGTTGGAAATAAAATTTGGGGGGAATTGTTCACTTTTATTATTATAACTTCTATTATTTACTTTCTATGATGTTTAAATCACATTTTATCTAATAATTGTAAAAAGTTATTTATATCTTTAGGTTATTCATTTCATCAAGTTGGAAAAAGGTTATGATGAAATTTTTGTGCTTTGTGTACTCCAGAGATTTTATAGCGGGTTACAGTCATCAAACATATGTGGGGTTATTTCTTTTTTCAGTTGCATTTCAGTAATTTAAGCTGGTGATTTATTACTGAATGTGCTTAGGGTCATTCTCCCTTATGTTTACATTTTTTATTTATATTTATTCCAATTAGGGAGTTTAATTACCATTAAAATGGGAATAGGATAAAGATAAATTTTACAAATGACAGTATTAAAAAAACATAACTCTTCATGAAGGTTTAAATGCTGCAAGAATATAAAGTGAGAAAGATATACTTGTCAAATATACAGTATAAATAAATAATTTAGATGAAAATGGTTGACTACATTTAACAAAGAGACTACCAAATAATGAGGGGCTAGAGTGGTTGTTAGATTTGATATACTTCATTGTATATTGTAAGTAATCACTATCCATAAAAAATCTATGGCTTCTGTATAAGAAAAAGAGACATTTTGACAGCCAACACTGGTATGAAGCAACAGCAAGTATAAATCCTTGGCAACTGTCATTATCCTGCTGTTGAATTCATATCTAAACTGTGTGATGACTTAGACCTTCATGTTTGTTATTTAGCCGTGATCTGTTAAAGTAGCCAGACTTCCTACTTATGAATAGAGTTATTAGCCACATGGAGATTTCTCCCATAGAAATCCAAATTCATCAAGGATGCTTTGTTTTCAAAGAGCAGGGAAATAAAAACTCTGTGTCATTTTATGCTTATCCTGAAGTTTCTGGCAAAATGTTCCTGATTAAGTAGAAGTAAAATGTTTAGAAAATACCATATTAGTTTATGCGTTGGCCCATTATAAAACTAATAAAGGTTTTGAATAAAACAAAAAGTGAAGCAATTGTATGTTAGGCTACTATTAGCACAAAGTAACAGAAGATTCAACTGAAAGTGACTTTAAAAACGAGGAAAATGAGGAAGAAGTCATTATCTTACATAATAAGAACCTCAGAAGCAAGGCACTTCTAGAATTAAATTTGGTGGTGTTTTCCAGGAGCCTGGCTCTTCGGATCTTTCCCTCTGCCATCCTCAGAGTGGCATGTTTTATTTCATGTCAAAGCACTTTTGTGCTTTGTAGTAATAAATCTTCATCTTTGGCTAGATCTTTGGGTATAACTCCTCCTACTTGTAAGATGACTTATTACATGTACACTCAACAGTGTCCAACTAAAGAAAATGGATATCTGATCATGTATCTCTCTCTCTCTTTTCTTATGATTTTTTACAGTAATCTCTATATCCAATATTGGGCTTGAACTCACTACCTCCACATCAAGATTTCCATTCCTTACAGACTGAGCCAGTCAGGCATTCCTATATTTCTTTTTATTAGGCCAAAAAACCTTTCCGCAGATGACTTTGCCTTAAGTCTCATTGGCCAAAATTGGATCACAAGCTGATTACTTAACCTGCAGGGGACAAGGGAAATATAATTATCATCATGGTGTTAGACACTGAGGATTTACCCACTGGAGCTGATCAGGGGATACCTACCATGAGCATATAAAGTGGATGAATCCTCAAATATAACTGAGGCTTTTCTTTTCAGGAAAAATCAGTGGAATAACTGTTGAATAAATAATATTGACATAACTCTTGGCTTTGGCTTTATTATATTTTACTTCTAAAATTATTTGTCAGTGGCATTTCTGTGACACATTTTGGTGTGATGTCATAATTATCAAAGAATAAGTCCTACGTATCAATTACTGGTTGAGTTCTAGTAGAATTGTAAAAGACACATAACAAAGTTCTTACCCATGCAGAGTGGAATATGAAATCACATAACAAATCATGAAGCGAACATTTCAATACACAAACTAATGTATCAGTTCATACAGGACCTGGGAGGATGATTTAGAATAAATAATGACTAGGATTTAGTAGGATTAACTCCTCTCATGTGTCTTGTCAGTTTGAGAGACTTCGTTGAGGCCTCCACTTTTCCCCTAACCCCTGAATTTCTCCCCCATAATAACCAGGACTTTCCCTCATAGTACTAATCACAGTAATTGTAAATTCATATGTATGACTATTTGTATAACATTTCTCTCTTTCACTAGACAATTATTGTTATTATAAAAGGAGTTCTATAAAGTGTCATCACTGAGTTTAGAGTAATATTAAATACCTACTTATTGAAAGATGTACAGTAATGGGTATAGATCAGCTGAGTGAATCCCATTGGCAAAAGACTGGTAAGAACTAATGAGGGCAATGTGGTATAATTATAGCTGAAGAGCAATGAGCTGTACCAACTGGTAGAAGTCCTTGAATAGGAGATTGACAAGTATGATTTTATTAGTTTTCCTCAAATTGGTATGAAAAGCCACTAAGACCCACTAATGCTATTAAAGCAGAGAAATGGGAAGAAAAATTGCTCTTGTCAAAACTAGAGTTATACCCTTTAATCTTATCATGGTCTATCATTTTGTGTACTCCTCTCTGAGCATATTTTCTTAGAATTTTGGACCTCAGATCTTTACTTAGTTGTTACTTGTGAAGTAAAAATTGTAAACCAGATTTAATGAAAATTACAAAAAGAGTAAAGTATAATTAAATAGTAAACTAGAATATCAAGAGGGCTATAAATTCTACAATGTATAAGATCTATCCTTGACAATCTTTTTGATTATGATAAAAAGCTGATACGTAGACGTGGTGTAGTAGTGTTTGAGAAAAGGATAAAAGCTTAATCCACTGATGTACATTCCAGCTTTGTAGTTCTGTGACTTACTATATTCATTATATCATGTAAAGAAATTGTTTAAAAGGTTCATTTACTAGGGCACTTATGTGGTTCAGTTGATTAAGTGTCTGCCTTCAACTCAGGATATGGTCTCGGGGTTCTGGGACCAAGCCCTCTTTTGGGGTTCCCTGCTCAGTGGGGTATCTGCTTCTCCTTCTTTCTTTGCCTCTCCCCCTTCCTTCCTGACCCCATGCTCTCTCTCTATCTACCTATCTCTCAAGTAAATAAACTCTTTTTTAAAAAGGATTCATTTACCTAAATTGCTATGGTTTTTAATTAACTGATAGTTTTTTCCATACTGCTTTAAGGTTAAATTTTGACATGTTTTATTTCATGTCAAAGTACTTTTGTGCTTTGTAATAATAAATCTTCATCTAAGCACACATAAAATCCTTAAAAATATGAATAGTTTAATATATGTAGACACATCTCATCACATTTTTTGTTCTTTTTTTAATGACCTAATTTCTAAAGAATTATTCAATTGCTAAAAGAAATAGTTTTTTCCAATAACTGAAAATAAAATAATTCAGAAGTAATGTTGCTGATGTTGTTTAAAGGAAACATACCAGAACATTTACATCCAAGTAAATATCTCCTCTTCTAAAATACTCTTTTTAAGAAGTAATTTATTCTAATAAAAATGCCATTTCTCAAAGCATTTTTTTAGTTCTTTGGATTTGTCATCAATATCTGTGACACACTCTTTAAATATCCTCAGTACTGAATGATGACAAAATTCAATCTTAAGTACTTGTATTTAAATTTCCAGAAGATAAAAGATCAGAATCTCAATTTGGTATAAAAAAATGGATAATGAAAACTGCATAATTGTATAGCTGTTGTGGTAGGCAGAAATTTAATATGGCCCCCAAGATTCCCACCTCCTGGTGTATACGGCTGAGATAATTCCCTCCTCTTGAGTGTGGGTAGGATTGTGACTATGATAAGATGTCACTCCCATGATGAGCTTACATTTACAGCTGTAGTTAAAGTACATAATTGGTTCTCTTTGAGTTAAATGGGAAATTAGCCTACTTGAATCAGATCAACTGTTAAATGAGAATTTAGAGGGCAGAAACAGAAAAGTCAGAAAGGTGAGCTTCTATTGGCCTCAAGGAATATGATAGTCACTGAAATCTGCAGCTATAAGGAACTAAATTCTGGGAAAACCTGAATGACCTTGGAAAAAGACTGGGAGCATCAGGTGAGGCTGCAGCCCCGCTGACACCTTGATTTCAGTTTTATGAGATCCTGATCAGAGAGTCCTGCTAAGCTTTGCCCAGACTCTTGATGCAGAGAAACCGTGTAATAATAAATAGGTATTGTTGTAAGCCACTAAATTTGTGGTGATTTGTGCCCAATAATAGGAAACTAATAGAGATAGATAGATGATAGATAGCAGTTATTTTTTAAGAAGTTATATTTTTGGGGACGCCTGGGTGGCTCAGTTGGTTAAGCAGCTGCCTTCAGCTCAGGTCATGATCCCAGCGTCCTGGGATCGAGTCCCACATCAGGCTCCTTGCTCGGCAGGGAGCCTGCTTCTCCCTCTGCCTCTGCCTGCCATTCTGTCTGCCTGTGCTCACTCTCTCCCCCTTTCTCTCTCTGATAAATAAATAAAATCTTTAAAAAAAAAAAAAAAAGAAGTTATATTTTTGAAGTAGTGTGATTGATTGATAGTCTTGTACCAACCTAATATAGTAGAATTTAGGTTTTAGACTAGAATAAATGCTTTTTACCAGTGGTAAAGAAGTAAATAATACAGTGATGAATTGGAATATTTGACAGAAATTGGGGTATAGCATTTTAGCATTTTAGATGGAGGACATAATCAATGAAGTATGGTGATTCCAGCTCTCAAATCTACCAGTGTAAATGTGAACACACAGGAAAGAAACGCATTCCTATATACAAGGAAATAGAGGGGCGTCTGGGTGTCTCTGTAGGTTAAGTCTCTACCCTTGGTTCTGGGGTGCTGAGATCCAGCCCAGTTCAGGCTCCCTGCTCGGTGGGGAGCTTGCTTCTCCCTTTCCCTCTGCCTGTAGCTCCCCCTGCTTGTGCTCTCTCTCTGTCAAATCAATAAATAAAATCTTTAAAAAAAAAAAAAAAAAAAAACAAGGTAGCATAGAAATCTTACTGAAGAAGGAACAATTTGAAATCCGTATATATGTGGGTTGTTTACAGATACAATAAAAGATTTATGTAGAGACACATCATAGACTTCCAGGACAAGTTAATAAGACTGACATAGAAATGTTGAAAAGAAAATCTGTGTTATAATTAGCTCAGGTTCCAGAATGTGGCAGATAGCCTCAACAGTGAGGACAAAGTGAGGTTATTTTTTATGATAAAGGATGATTTGTTTTAGGAATCCACATGGTATTCTTACACCCATTCACAGAAACTAAAGATAAGCTAATAAATAAAAGTGACCTTAGTATTCAACTAAATTCAGTATCATCTGGGAAAAACAAAGGCCAAGAAAACTGCTATTTAGCTTATCACATTTTGTAAAAAATAGTTGTAACAAAATCTAGATTTTTAAAAGAAATTATATGTAAGTTTTATGTAATTATTATTTATAAGAATCACAGGAAGGATGGGATACAAAGCCTCAAGTCCATGCAATGCAGAATTTTGGAGCTGAGTTCCCTGATAAAATTAGGACCCATGAAAGATAGATAAACCTTTTCATGAAAAATGGAATAAGGAAGTATAGATTACTGGCACAAAGAAGCAACAATAAATGGGTATGATCTGTTCTAAGGTTCTTGTATTGTCTGGAAAGTAATTAATTAGTAATTTATATTAATCTTTAGTAAGACAAGGATTCATACTGTAATAGCTAGTGTTCCATTAAAAGTAAGGTTCAACAGGGCGCCTGGGTGGCTCAGTGGGTTAAGCCGCTGCCTTCGGCTCAGGTCATGATCTCGGAGTCCTGGGATCGAGTCCCGCATTGGGCTCTCTGCTCAGCGGAGAGCCTGCTTCCCTCTCTCTCTCTCTCTACCTGCCTCTCCATCTACTTGTGATTTCTCTCTGTCAAATAAATAAATAAAATCTTAAAAAAAAAAAAAAAAAAGTAAGGTTCAACATTCAAACTAATGGAAAGGAAAATGAAATAATTAAAAATGTTATTTAATCTGAAAGAAAACAAGAAAGGAATGAAAAGGAACATGGAGTACATAGGAAAAAAGAAAACAAATTGTAAGATAATATGCTAAATTCTGAAAAGACAAAAAGACTATCTTGGTGAAGGAGATAACTATGTGACTATAGAGTTCAATTCTCAGAAGGTAAAAACTTTGGGAGGAAGATAGCTATGTGAAGATATATATAAATATGGAGGTAAAAGGAAGTTCACTTTAATAAATCTGAATGTCTTGGGATTTCTAAGAAATTTTTGCAGAGGAAGCAAAAAGATCTTTCAAAGAAAAAAGGTGAGGGGAATAAGAGAAAGAAAGACAAATCGGGAGACTACAATTATGGTGACTTATATGTAGTTTACATGGAGTTAGTAGTCTACTTAGTCTACTTAGCATTCTCTTAGCTAAAGAGCACCACTGGTTCACTGCTGCTAGTGTAGTGCTACCTCCTTTGCCTGCCTCTCCAATCTCATGATACAATGTCTCTGATTATCTTGGTATAGAAGACAGGCCATGCAAGTCCTCTGCCAAGTATGTTTTCCTCTCTTTGCATGCATCTGAGACTCCATCTTACTCAAAGCCCTCTGCACATTATTCTGCTCTCCTGTCCATAGTTTTTGGGCCACTGACAGGTACTTTGCCCTCCATAGGATTACCAGTGACTTACTAAATTGCCTAGCTTAAGAAGTCTAGCCAACATGGTATCCTGACCTGGGTAATGATGCAGTTAAACTTTTGGGGTCATTGAACGTGAGTCAGTGAAGAACGTGAGCGTCTTCAGAAAGTAGTGTGGTACAGAATTGGGGAGATACATAGAGGAATTAGCGGAACCCATGAGGAGTAAGGAGAAGAACAGAGGTAGGTTAGGCAATAATGATGTAAGAAGAGGAAGCAGTTAGGCCCGGAAGGATAGATGAGGTTGCGGAGTCAAAAAATGTGGCACTCTACTGGAGTTGTGGTTTTTGTTGTTGTTTTATAATTTTTTTTTAAAGTAAGCTTGATGCCCTACGTGGGTCTTAAACCCATGACCTGAGGATCAAGGTCTGATGACTGAGCCAGACAGGGGTCTTTGTTTTTCAGTTTTTTAAGTTGAATATAGTTAACACATAATGTTATTATGTTGAATATAGCTAACACATAACATTGCTAATAGTTGAATATAGTTAACACATAACATTAGTTTCAGGTGTACAGCGTAGTGATTGGATAAGTTTATACATTACGGTATGCTCACCTGAAGTGTAGCTACCATCGGTTCCCATACAATGCTATCACAATAATAAGCACTTGTACAGGAGTTGTTTTTAAGTATATTAAACTAGTATATTCTGAAGAGCAATGAATGGTCTTCTAATTCTCTTTGTGTCCTGCTGGAATGTTTTTATTTTCTTTTTTAAGTTTCTGTGTATACTAGTAACAAGCTCAGTCACTTGAAACCCAAATGTGTTTGAGGTGAATTGTCCTCACACCCTCATTTTCAGCATTAATTTAGCAAATCATGTGTGTGGGTTTAATTCCCTTTGTAGGACAAGTTAGCTTTGCCAAACAGTTCTGTGATTATCTTCTCATACCCAAAGACTAGGCAACACATCAACTGTTATAAGAAAGAAGAGTTTAATAGTGTGTAAGAACTAGTGCAAACCTGTCTTCACCATTGATAAAACAAATCAAAACTGAAGATTACAGATGGTGGGCCAAAAGTAGCTTTTTCACACAATAAAATACCTTTTCAGGGCATTTGGGTGGCTCAGTGGGTTAAGCCTCTGCCTTTGGCTCAGGTCATGATCTCAGGGTCCTAGGATTGAGCCCCACATGGCTCTCTGCTCACCACGGGGCCTGCTTCCCCCTCTCTCTCTGCCTGCCTCTCTGCCTGCTTGTGATCTCTCTCTCTGTATCAAATAAATAAAATCTTTTAAAAAAAACTACCTTTTTCTCCCTTTTTGACATACATTACTGGAGAAAAGCTGATAATAAATAAATATGGTAAAATCCTATATGTAACTTAATTCTTTTAACCATTTACCATGTAAATCTCATATAATTTATTGTCTTAAGCCTACCAGAATCATGTGGAGTTGGGAGGGAGAAGAGTTTGAGTTTCCCTGAAGGATGCCAATGCTCTTACAGGAAGACAGGGGGAAGATATGCCAGCAGACAAAAACACTAAATAACTTTTTACATGACTAGATTGAGGAAGGCAAGATATAAGTAGAATTATTTGATAAAATTTTACATTTTAGTAAAATCTGTAAAGATCATATAGCAGCCTAAAAAATGGTTATAAGACAGTATTTAGGTAAAAAAAAAAAAAAGGCAAGATACTGAATTAAAGGTATGACACATGATGCAGGGTCATTGAGCAAAATGGTCAAGAAAGAATTCGTGAGGCATTTTATGGTGCAAAAAGATGTTTTTATTAGAGCATTGGGACAGGATCCGTGAGCAGGAGAGCTATGCTGTAATTGTGAGAAGTTACTGATTATATAGGGTTTTCTATCCTGTGGAGGTGCAGGTGACAGTAGGGCTCCAGGAAATTGAGTCTATAGGTGCTTGGTGGTCTAGCTGCTATTAAGATTATGGTTTTCTTCTAAACTGTTAAGACAGTTACAAACAATAGTGGAGTTTCACATCCTACATGACTGCGATCTTTATCAGCTGACAGTTTGTTTCTCCCTACCTTTGTTCTGAGGCCATCACTAGTGCCTGAGGAATGTTATACATATCCCACCCTAAGGGAGGGGTGGCCTTTGTAGGGTGTCAGCTCCAGTTTTGCCCTCAGCTTGCCTTTTGCCTTCCCATCAATACAGTTGAAACTTTGAAATTTGGAAAAAATAACAACAACTTTCACTTTCCAGTGGTGTGATAATAGATTATTATATAAAATCATTAGGATATTTATAAAAATATTAGACAATAAACAAAATGCATTCATTAAAAAGGAAAGATACCTGGCTGGCTCAACTGAAGAGCATGTAACTCTTCATCTCAGGGCTATCAGTTCAAGCCCCACATTGGGCATAGCGATTACTTTAAAAAGATAAAATTGGGGCCCGTGGGTGGCTCAATAAGTTGAGCATCTGCCTTCAGCTCAGATCGTGATCTCAGGGATCCTAGGATTAAGCCCTAAATTGGACTCCCTGCTCCAGGGGAGTCATCTTCTCTCTCTACCCCTACACCTGCTTGTGCTCTAGCTCTCTCTCTCAAATAAATAAAATCTTTAAAAAAATTTAAAAATTAAAAAAAAATAAAATCTTTTATAAAAGGACACCATTCTGCATTATTTTCTTTCTTTACATGAGAATTTGCTTTCCAAGTGACTCTTTATGGGCACTGGGAACTGTTTATGAGATCTGCAAATCTTTCCTCCTGCCTGTTTACTGCTCTTCCCCTAAGTTGAGCTTCGTGACCGTTTGCAGTTCCATTGCTTTTGCTGCAGAAACACTAGCACTGAGACATGACTGCTGGTGTCAAAATCTGAGGTAGCCCAGGTGGCCCTAAGGGGGGTCTCAGCACTGTCAGAGCTAAAGTCCAACAATTAATTCAAAACGCTGTTTGCCAAAGTTCTGAACCTGGTTAGATCCTTAGAGTGAAGGGAAGACCACTCCTTTCCCTAGTGCTGTGGTCAGTTCTGGACAGACTTGGATAGAAACGTGATAACAGCAAACACAACTGCTTGGATCTCCGTGTTTCAACTTTACTGATCCACTGTGTCAACTCTCATCCACACCTCCACCAATTTTCCCTGTGGCACTTGACCTTCTTCCATTCTTTCAGAAGAAATAAGCAGCCAGTTTACACATCTGTGAATGTAGAGAGGACAGACCAGAAGAAATAATTGTGACTATAATGACATTGGTGGATCAGAAAAGTTTGGGAGAAGGGGTGTCTATGCCAAGCTTTCCACACTAAGCATATGCTATTTTATAATTGTACGGTTGGGTGGGGTTATATTACATTATGTATAAGAGCTGTTGAGGAACCAGCAAATTGGATAGAAGCAGATTTTATTTGTATAAAAATACAAATAACAAATACATGGAATACTGAAATAATACATGGAAGCTTGCTATCCTCTATGCCTAATCATCACACCAGCTCAATATTCTTTAATATGTTAAATATTAAATTTAATATGTTATTTAATATGTTAAATACAAATTTAACTATGTTAAAGCTTGTTTCATTTTATCATACCAGCAAATTCTCTATATATTCCATCTTCCTAACTTGGCATTTACATAGATTTAGATATTGTCACAGGTCCTATGTTCCCCTGTCCAAATATCATAGTTCATCTAAATTCTGTTCCTCCAGCTTAACTACCAGCTAGGGTGATCAGCCATCCCAACTTGTGTGAGACTGAGAGACTGAGGGAGTTCCAGGGGTGTGTGCCTTTCAAGGCCAAAGCCAGGGCAGCCCTGAGCAAACCAGGATGAGTTGGTCACCCTAATCCCAGTCTGCTATGAAGCCTTTATCAACTTTATTCCAAACAATGTAAGTTTGCCTTCAAAGAATTCATTTTACATTTATAGTTAATACAAACCCATAGTTCTAAGTGGCTTACTTAGCATATATTCTCTCTTTATAAGAGGATAGTTTGCAAGTTTCTTGAGGGTAGAAGCCACATCTCTTTAACTTTAATATTTCCTAGTACTAAGCAGTCTGCTAGTTTTTAATAAATGAAATCTGAGAATTTAAAAATTTTAGTTGCATTGTTTCAAGCATTATACAAGCTTTCTTCTTTAATGGAGTAAAGCAATTCAATTTAATGATTATGAATGTGGGCTTTATTTTAGTATAGGCTTAGGTTCAGTTTCCCACCCTGTCAGCTTCCTGATTATGTTAGCTTTGTCAAGTTAATTGGCCTCTCTGAACCACAGTTTCTTAAATCTGTAAAATGGGGGTACAAATAGTGCCCACTTTCCAGGGATGTTGTAAGAATTTAACAAAATTATGACCGAGTGTGTAGTATTTTGTCTAGAACATAGCACACAAGCAGTTATGGGGTAGTTAACAAGTAATTACAAATCAATTCACTATATTCTTCCATGGATTGTTTCTTTCAGAGAGTATATGTCATCCCAGGCAAAAGCAGTTATTAAAACTACTGAAGATTATTTGCAGCCTCAGTTTGGCCCCAACAGACTTTTACATTCAGCGGCAGTATCAGAAGGGTCAGGACTTCAAGATTGCTCCACACATCAAACAGCATCAGATCATAGCCATGATGAAATATCAGACCCATATCGCTACAAATCAAACAGTAAAAACAATTCTTGTTTTATATCAGCATCCAAGAGAAACAGACCTGTCAGTGCTCCAGTGGGTCAACTGAGGTAATCAAAGCTGTTCTCTGTTCTTTTAACCGACTGCTGAAGATTTTCCTTTGAGCAGAATTTATAATGATTCCGTTGACTATTTCAGACATTAAAATGTAACACATCTCTAGGGTTTTGTTTCTGTTTTTGTTTTGTTTATTTTTTTCTTTGAAAGCACCTGAGTAGAATGTTGCTAATTGCACTTGTGGAAAACATAAGGTACACTTCAATTTGGATAATATGAAACTCAGAAAAAAATACTTGAAGGAGAATAGGGCTGGGCTATAAAATATCTGTTTACCAGATATTTGTTTAAAATAGAAATGCATACTTTGGTATTTAATCAATATTTTGCAATAAAGTCAAATTGAAATAAACTCATAAAACCAGTTTGTGTATATATTTTCACATCAAGATTGTTATCATAAGCTGTTAACCTGAGAATGAATGGATAGAAGAAAATGTTGGGAAAAGCAAAAATCAAACAAAGAGACTGATATTCCCATTATTTTCATAGGTTTGATTAGGTGTGTATATTGTGATTTTAATTTACCTAAAGTTTTTATTTCAAAATGTTTACTTTGTTTCTGTGGCATTAAGAATTAACAGGTTTAATTAGAGAACTCTGAAATAAAAAATACGACATGCTAGTCATTTGCCACGTGCTACTTTTGATGAGAAAATAATAAGAGTTGAAAGTGCTTCTGAATGAAGACAAAACTTAGAAATTCTCCCTTTCTACCTGCAAACAAATTTGAGACGAAAGCAGTTACAACTAACTTTAGAATAAGAAATTTAGAGTAAGAAAGTATTTGAATTTCAAATCTTTTTAAAAAATCAAAGAACTTTGATAAACATGAAAACTTAAGGGAAGATCTTAGCCATTTACTATTTCATGCTGTTACGACTATGTTACTGTTTTTTGTTTTCTAACAGGAACACAACATGTATACATATAATTTTTTCTATATGAGTGTTATGTTTTATAAGTTAATTGATAAAAATCATTTATTGCCAGATAGGTGTTTTACATGAACAGTTTTAGCAGACTTATCCTGGGTTAAATTTTTAAAAATATTTAAGTAGATATGGACAATCTTAGCCTATAAAAAGTTTTTTCAAGGAATACTTGAGAACAATCATTAGGGTTGATGTCTATAAAAAATGTCTAGGATAATATTTATTTAAATGTTTTTACTAATTAACATGTACCAATTTTGTGGGTTTTTTTTCCTTCAGAGTTGCAGAGTTCTCTTCTTTAAAATTTCAGCCAGCCCAGAATTGGCATAGATTGTCTCAAAGATGCAAACTTCATCCTGAAGTGATTACAGTAACAGCTTACAAAAATGGATCTAGAACAGTCTTTACCAAAGTTACAGTACCAACCATCACCTTGGTAAATAGTGTTCAAAAGTTTTCAGTGCTTTATTTCTTCCCTTACTCTTTTTATAATTTAAGAAATGAAAAAGATTATATTTATTGTGTTAAAATTTTCTTTTCAGTAATGAATCTGTAAATTGCTTATATATACATAGATCTCACAGGTATTTTATTTCTTTCTTTTTTATTGATATGTATATTGACTTAAACAGATACAATAGCTTTGTATCTTGTGGAGTTATTAAACTGACAGAATAAGGACTAAAATTAGACAACCATTAGTTTGTCTCGGTGCTGTGATTTACCTTTTATTTTATATTTTCAAGTGCTAGAAAAAAAATATTGGTGGAGTTACTTGAGTTACTTAACTTGGCCAGTGACTCAATGGGTGTCTGTTTTCATTGTTACCACCTTTTGTTTCATGGCAATGTGTTGCTTTCTTTGTGCTAAATCACTTTCTCTTACCTCTTGCTTGCTGTCTTCTAGTTGCTGGAGGAGTGCACAGAAAAGCTGAATCTGAACATGGCCGCACGACGAGTGTTCTTGGCAGACGGCACTGAAGCCCTCAAACCTGAAGATATACCCCATGAAGCCGACGTTTATGTTTCAACAGGAGAGCCCTTTTTAGATCCATTCAAAAAAATTAAAGGTAAAAAAGAAAAAAAAATACCCTACCCCCACCCACAGTAAATTGCTTAAGGGGTGCAATTAAAAAATGATTTTCATCCTGTCTTTTTTGCATGGTTTAACAAAACTAATGTTTACGCATTTGCAGCTCAGTAAGAGGATAATGTGCTTAATGAAAGAAAAATCCACTGACAGCCACGTTTATTGCCCTTCATTAGCATTGGTGCTTAATTTAATATAGATCTGAATAGACATTAGGGAGCCTGCAGGAGGTTAAATGGTGAAAATATAATAAATTAAATCAGAGATTATTGAATTTACTGTTTAGTTTCTGTGACACCCAACAGACATAATTCATTAGATTTATTCTCTCAGAAAATACTTCAAAGTTTCAAGTAGCATTTATTCATTTACACTCTTGGTCTTTTTTCAGAGAGCATTAACAGGACTATGAAAATGTGGTCAGAATGAACACACAATTCTTATATATATATGCAATTTTCCTAACAAAATTTTTCATAAGGTAAATGCAGCAGCTTGACTTTTTAAATCTTGCAATGTGTGTGTGTGTATATATATATATATATGTAATTTATATTTATATGTATATGTATATACAATATATACACAAAATATAACATGTATTTTAGATCTATTTGCTGGTAAGTTCTGTTTTTAAACGTCCATTGTTTCTAACATTTCAGATATGTGATTTTCTAAAATAAAACAAATATTTTTCCTTTTTCAGTGGGAAATAATACATTTTAAGAAAGAAATGAAAATACCATCTAAGAATATTCTTACACGCATGTCATACCATAGTCTGTTATTAAGTGCTATATATGGTAATTACATTTAAATGACATAAGAACTTTGGCATACAAATTCAGTGTCTCTAACTGCTATATTCCCCTAACTTTTAATACCTTATTAGAAGGATTTTCTTTCTGCAACTGCTACAAAGCTAGTGAACCAAGGACAAGTCTAGGCAGTAATTGCATAAGTGGAAGAAAAGTAATTCTGGAGTTCATTACAGATGAGGTGATGAAAATTCTTCCTCTATTAATGTTATTATATAAGATGATAGTAGGATTTCTATCTCTCTGAAAATACTTGATCATCAGGAAATAATTTCCTGAATTTAGTAGAAAGTTCAAGTAATTTGGTTCAAGGTAAAGAAACTTGTTGCTATAATACTCATTAAAAATTACGTATGCAAGAAAATAGACCCATATATTTTTCAAATCTTGATTTAACTTTAAACTATGGCTGCTTTTATTTTGTGTTCATTGGATCATTTATATAAATCATCTTCTGTAAAAGCATGCATCCTTGTGGGTAAATGTTTCTGTGACTATTTTATTTTTTTAAATGTATATTTAATGGGTGTTTCCTTAAGATCCTTGATTACTTTTATTAATAAGAAATACTTGCCTTTCATATGATAATGGTATTATAGAAGAGATGTATAAAAATTATTTATAGTTAACTTCTTGGAAATTTTCCTGGACATGTATGCCTAAAATAACAGTGTCACACATATGACTAGTGTGGTAGATGATTTTTAAATGTACAAACTAATTTCCTCCTACTTTCTGTTTTCTCTTTTACTCTTTTTAAAGCCAAGTCCAGAACAAAAAACTTCTCTGCTTTGTCTGCATATCTTTGGCTGTGTTTCACTGTGACATGCACTGCTGTTCTTTTAGCACCAAAATGTTGGCACACACTCCTGAAAATTTCACACCATCTCTTGCTGGATCAGCAAGCTTAACCCACCAAAATCTGGTGTTGTGCAATGGTTTTTGACTGATAATCAATCTTTATGCTGCTCGACAGTTGTTGCTGGGACACAGAGTAGAGCAGGTGGCAGATGTGCCTTGTCTTTTGAGAAAAGAAATTGTAGGTGAGCTTGGACACACACTAGCATATCACATATCCATTAAAAAGACCTAGGATAAGTACAATAGGGAAAAAGCCACTTGTCTAAATTAAGCTCAAAGATAAACCTATAAGCCTAAAGAGTGATATTTGGTTTCTTCCAGAACCTTAAGAATATAAATGTAAATAAGTATTATCTATACATAGTACAGTCTGTAACTTGACTTAAATATTTTGAGAGCAGTGTGGGGAGATTTCATATATATATATATATATATATATATATCTCACATTCACATGGACCTTTTCAAATCAGGTTAAAATTATCTTTCTTATAAGTGTTTTATGGATAATCAATAATTTGCCAATTTACTATGAGTGTACCTTAAAAACAAGACATGTATGAATAGCTTCGAAGATGGCAGATAAATTTAGAGTAAGGAGGCATTCTAAAGGTAAATAAAGGGAAAACAGCTGGCAGAATTGGGTGTTACTATTTTATCTTTCTACATGAACATGAATATTTTATATGCAATTAAGCAACAGGCATTAGAGTCAGTAATTGGTCATTACTTTAATATAAAGATTTTCATTCATTCAGAAAACATTCATTGAGAGCCTACTATGTGCCAGGTACTAGGCCAGTTCAGAGAGAGAGATGATAAAAAGGGGCTGACTTCTTTTTTATCATTATTTATCATTATTCTCTCATCTCTGATATTAAATTTGGTTTAATTCAATTTGATCTAAATGTAAACCAATAAGTATTTTCTTAAGTATCTACTATGTATGCAGTCCTGGCTTAGGGATAGAAGTCCTGGTCTTTAAGGAGCGTAAACTTGAGTAAATAAGTTATAAATCCTTAAAACTGAGAACGCTATTCAACAATGTAAGTCAAATGGGTCCTCCAAAGGAAAATTTACATTATTTCTGCTACAGGAGGGCCAAAGAAGTCTATGTATATTTTGGCAATTATATTTTCATATTTCATGGTTTTCTTATTCTTTGGAAAAGCAATGCAGTTAATGAAAATTGCCTCAGAACTATTCCCAGATTTACTAGGATAGAAAAAGTCCTAAGGAACATTTCTGATTTTTAACTACCTTACTACCCCTTTTGAGTACCACTGTTGACAGTCAGTGCCACCGGATTTAATAGAAAGCCAGAGAGCTATTCATCACATACCTCGAAACACAAAGCTTTCTTATAGAGGTCAAGCCAAGGTCAAGACTGACATGAAGCATTCCCTGTTGAAATGCAGTATTAGAATAATTCTTACATTTTGAAGTTAAATGCCTGAGCAGAAGACTATGTATGGGAAAAATAGAATCTTTTTTATAAGGACTGTTGATGAACATCAACTGTCTGATTAGGTCATATAATAATGGTGAAGATTCTGAAATCTATTAATGACTTTGTTAGAATTTTGATGATAGAGTTAATGATTTGTTTGAAGAAGCATTTAAAAAGTTTTCTGATCCTTGGGCATGCACTTTAGGTTTTATTCACCATTTCCTGAATCTTCTTTAATGGTGGCACCGTGAAAATTCTTACATCAGATTCATAGGGTTTATAAAAGGGTAACTCCTTTATAGTTGCTAGAAAATATAAGCATTGCCAACCTAGCATAAGATATGCCCTGCAATTGTTTAAATGTCTTAAAGAAGATGAGAGAAAAAAACTGTTTAGACCTAACTTATTAGGTCCAAATTCCATTGTATGGAGTTCTGACAGTTTAAAATTTTCTTTAGTTTTATATTTTTATTCTTTTCTGTATATTCTATTCTACTGTTTGGCTTTTAGAGCTATCATTTACAGTAATTCATTTCAGTCCTGAGTTTTGTTAACCAGAAGTGAAACTGAGTACTATGAATAAGATTTTACATCTTTAATATACTGAATTGCAAAGATTTAGTCACAGAAAAAAAAAATCCATGAAAAGTATTCTTGATACTACACCTAAGATCTAAATTTAAACCTAGAGATTTTCTGCTAACTGCCATGTGATCTACAAAATGAAATAATTTGCTGTGACAGCTTGTGATTGACAAGAATATGTGTGAGCACATTTAAAATAGGCCATCTTTTCATGTAGAAGTAAATGTCAGTGAAATGATGGATTCTCATCATTTTAATTATTGATGATTTGGAAATATTTCAATTCCACGACATACAGGACACATTCTAAATAGCAGCATAACACTTTTTCTCCTATCTGCGTCAATAATGAAACATTCTGTCATATTTTGTTTTTCAAAAAATGCATTAGTTTAATGAACCTGGATTCATGCATTATATTTTGTTCCATTATGTGTCTCCTGAATTTGTTGATTTTTAAATGGTTGTGTTAAAAGCACAAGTTTTAAGAAATAACTCACTACCCCACTCAAATCACACCTAGCTATTCTTGCTGCTAGATCTCAATGCTATAATTTTGACTAAACCAAGGACTGCTTTAGTCCACTAAAGCTAACATTGGGCTTTGTGATGATTACCTATGGGGTGAGCACTACTTAATTTGAGCAACTGCTACAGGAGTTAGGGTGGGCTTTCCCAAATTCCTTATTATCATATCGTTTGAATAGTATTTGTATTAGGCAAGAGTATTTGTCAGTCCATTTTATTTCTGACTTAGCTGCATATATTCAAAAACAAGAATACGACATCAGATAGAGGATAAAAACTCAATTTCTTCTGAGATGGCATATGATTCTTTGGGGTGGGGGTGGGGGGACCGGCAGAGGGAAAAGGAGAGAGAGATCCCAAGTAGGTTCCATGCTCAGCACAGAGCCCAGTGCAGGTCTCAGTCTCACAAACCTAAGATCATGACCTAAGCTGGAATCAGGAGTTGGGTGTTTAAATGACTGAGCCATTCAGGCATCCCAGTGCCATCCTCATTTATCTATTTTTACAAGTGAGGGTAAAACTTAGGCATGTATTTTATTTATTTCTCTATCACAGATGTTTAAAACCTGTAAGTAAATATGTAGAATATCTTTACTATATAAACAGATGTAGACTTAAAGAGATGGACCCTCCAAAAACTGTCCTTAGCTAATAGGGAAATCAAGAGCATGTGATGCTGCATGTGGCAGTATCTTTTTATGGTATAAATGACCAAATAAATGATTGAGAATCATCTAAATCCATGATATATTCATGAATTGCTAAATTGCACATATATATATATATCCTTTATATATCCTTTATATATATATAAAGGCTATACTTGTTTAGTGAAGGGGCCTGCAAACCTATAACTTCCCTGATAATTTGAGTACTTTGTGCATGTCATGCCTGAGTTCTATGCTTTAAGTGTATTATATTTGCTGCTCACAATTCCTAAGTTAGTACCTCAACTCCAAAATCTTATATACAATTCCAAATCCAGTATTGCAGAAGATAAAACAATTTTTTCATAACTCATTTGGTAGGAGGATCTTACTTAGTATAACTCATCAATTGTTTTATTGGCAAATACTATGTTTGATGATGGGCTACAATCCTAAACTTGCTGGATGCATTACTTAATATATAATCTATGCACTATTAGGATATATGCACTGTATTTAACACTTTTGAATCCAAAAATTCTACTTATGGAATTATATCTGACCTTAGGGAGTTGGGGTAAGGCCTTTTTGTCATAGCTGCCAAGAAACCAGATAAATTTTAATTCTCATACAATTTTAACTCAGAAGGGTTATAGATACTGTCTTTATCACCTCGAGTTGTTTGCTAAATGGGTAAAAGTGGACAGAGAGAATATCACCCTCGCTAGAGCTGAGAGAGTATGTGCGAGTACATATAGTTCTCCATCTAAAAGAAGGCAGAGGAATAATTAAAGACTGTTCATTCATTTAATCATAATATTTATTGATTCCCTATATTGTGACAGGCATTGCTCCAATCTTAAGGTTATGGCATGAACAAGAGAGAGGTATAATGGAGCTTAGTGAGGTATAAGGAACAAAGACAATGACTATATAAAGAAGTAAATAAAGTATTTATTGACAGTGGTGTTATAAAGGAAATCAGAAGGGTGGTATCATAACAAATAGTGTCATGGAAACAAAAGGAAGTATTTTGTCGAATGAAACAGGCATTTGTAGTAAACTCTAAATCAAATCTTTTTGGCAGGGGTTTACCTTTAGACCATTAGTTTTTGAAGCTTTGAGACATCTACTAGGAAAGACTTGAGAAATCGTTATTATTTAGTGGCAAGTACCCTAGACTTGAAGGCAGATGATCTTGCAAGATTCTAGTTCCTTTTATATGTCTAGGAATAGATTGGTCATGCTTCAATGGCCTTACCTTTAAAACTGAGGTAATAATATCTAAAAAGATTATTGGATATTGTCTTTGTTTCTTAAAAAAAGATAAATTATTTGAAAACTAAATGTCTATAAATGTCTAGACTGAACAGAACATTGAGAATAGCATTTCTTAAACATAACTAGGATTCTTTTATTTTTTAACTTTTTTTTTTTTTTTACAGATTTTATTTATTTATTTGACAGACAGAGATCACATGTAGGCAAAGACGCAGGTAGAAAGAGAGGTAGGGAAGCAGGATCCCTGCTGAGCAGAGAGCCCGATGTGGGGCTCCATCCCAGGACCCTGGGATCATGACCTGAGCCGAAAGCAGAGGCTTTAACCCACTGAGCCACCCAGGCATCCCCATAACTAAGATGCTAATCACTATTAAAATCCCAAGCCTATTATTAATCAAAATCTTGTGTGCACTCCTCCCTCCGCAGAATATCTAGGTAGATAGGTTCAGAAAAACCAAACAGAAGAATTTCTCTCTGCTATTTTCATTATTGCCAGGGAAGCAAGTGCAGCGTGAGCCTGGGCAAGTCACTTAACCTCTCTGAGTCTCAGTTTTCTTATTAATAAATTGAACCCAATAGTAGATACCTTGCAGAGTTATGAGTATATAAAATGATGTATGTAAAAGCCTAACATATATAGTAGGTATCTAAAACATTGTATTTCCACATAATCTTTGTTTATTTTCCTTCTTCTGCTCTATGTCTTGCTAGGCACATTTCTACCAGCTTTTCATGCAGGTTGTCACAAGTCCCTGATTTTACTACCAAAGGTATTTGCTAGGTCTGCAATCTTAAAATGCCCACAACCAAATTAAAATCCCTGCTGGGCACTGGGTATACATAGCATGATATGGGAATCTGAGTTAGAGCCTTTGAACTCTCACAATATTGTGCTTTTTGCCTTGAGAATTTGTTCAGGGTATAATTCAAAGTCAAATCCTTTTTTCAAAGGAGCCCCAAGTGGCCTTGTTCTGCTCTATTCCAAGAGTCATATTTTAAAATATGTTTATGACCCAAGGCTAGCCTTCACTTTAAGCTGCCATAACTTATTTCAGTAAAGTTCATAGAAAAGTTCAGGGAAAGGGTGACAACATTTTGACTGGCACAATAGATGAGATGTTTGTAATTTTAATCAAATTTAAATTGAAGACATACTTCAAATGATATGTCAGACTAGTGTTACTGAGTTAAAATCTAATGACAACCACTGTCATTATTAGTTAAATATAGCCATCATGCCTATAGCAATACATGATGACACTTAAGAACATGCAGAAACAACACAAGTATTTAGAGAAAAGGGAGGGACTAGAAACTCTGTTGAACACAGGAATGTGACCTGGATTATTCTATTTACCAAACATAGAAGCAATTGTATTTTGAAGAGATGATATAATTGAGTATAGCAGTATGTTTTCTTACTGTCAGAGCATTTATATTTTATAAACTTATCTTGCACCCGTGAAATGATTTGCTTGTTCATATTTAATGTCATTATCTATACCTACTTGACAATCAGAGCATTAAACTATTTTCAAGTTTATTGCCCAACTACAAGAGAATTAATTTAAAAAAAAAATAAGGTTTTTAATAAGCTCACGTGTTTGAAATTGCAAATGTGCTGCTTTTATTTTGGTAACAGAAGGTAGTATTCTTTTGCCTGGCACATGCAAAAGGGAAAATTACAACGTGGGAGCACCCAGATTTATTTAATTTTATGAAGTAGACTGAGAAAATGTAATGGTATTATAGGTAGACCTTCTAACATAGAAATAGGATAGAAAGTGCTTTAACTTTTTCATCATTAAGTTATAAACAAAACCATGAAAATAAGATGTGGATTCTTCAAAATAAAATATAACCTATGATTGGGGCATAACGTTTTCTAAGTGCTGAAGGAGAGTAAACTTATGAATTGTCAAGGGGACTTGGCAATTTCTGAGTATGTGGGATATGTTCTTTTGGGGAGTACTTTCCAAGGTTATGCTAAGCCTTAGAACTTCACTGGAGTGCAACCTCCACTGCTGTCTTGGTGATTTCTTAACTTACTAGAGAGAAGCACTTGAAGAGAGGAAGACAGGAACAGGTCTGATTGTGTGCTTTGGAATGCAGTAGATGTGGCTAGCAAATTTATTTTTTTTAAAAGATTTTATTTATTTATTTGACAGAGAGAAATCACAAGTAGATAGAGAGGCAGGCAGAGAGAGAGAGAGAGAGAGAGGGAAGCAGGCTCCCTGCCAAGCAGAAAGCCCCATGCGGTACTCGATCCCAGGACCCTGAGATCATGACCTGAGCCAAAGGCAGCGGCTTAACCCACTGAGCCACCCAGGCGCCCCGTGGCTAGCAAATTTAAAGGAGAATATGAGAGGGGCCTGGGTGCCTCAGTGGGTTAAAGCCTCTGCCTTCAGCTCCTGGGGTCCTGGGATAGAGCCCCGCATCCAGCTCTCTGCTCAGTGGGGAGTCTGCTTCCCCCTCTTTCTCTGCCTGCCTTTCTGCCTACTTGTGATCTCTGTCTGTCAAATAAATAAAATCTTTAATTAAAAAGTTGGGTGTGTAGGGACTGAGACTTTACTTGTACTGCCAAAAAGGTAGATATTCAAGAACTCTTCAAAGCGGAACTCCAATGATCCTGCTGTTGAGACCATATATGATAGGCATTATATTTGGTCCTACTCTCTGGGGAAGCTCCCACTAGTAAGAATAAGCTCCCATTGCATTCTCCTTGTCCCCTTTGGTAATCGTCAGATTTGTAATTAGTTATCAAATAAATGTCTCTTGTTCCCTCTAGACCAAGTCAGCTTAGGGCAGAAACCTTGGCTTCCTTATTCACTATCATTTTCTGGTACAGGGTCTGGCACTTAATAGATGCTCAGTAAATGCATTCAGTGGGTGAACAAAAGACCAAATGAAATAGGTACCATGGTGAACCATCCATACATCAAGGAGGTAGCTAGCTGCCAGGAGGGGTAGAAATAGACCTCATTGTAGCAACAGGCTCAGCTATAAACAGTGAGTGGATGTTTAGGAAGAGTATATTAAAAATCCCCTACCCTAAATTCATATGTAGATTTGTGAATGTTCCTGTTTGGCAGGGGGCCAGAGTAAGCCAGCCCAAGAATAATTACCTTGCAGAGAGGCTAATGGTTATGCTAATGCTTGTCTGAGACCAGACAATGGTCAGAAGTGGAGGGCTGGGATAAAAGATTCTCCCAGGAACTTGTAGATCTGAGATTTTCAGCCCTCCTCCATCCTCTCAGGAACGCCCATTCTTGCCCATTATCTCCCCTCAATCATTCTGTTGGTGGTGGTAGTGGTGGGGGGAGGAGGAGTACACTCTTCTTTCATTTAATACTTCTCTTTGTAGTTCTCATATTACCTTGCATGTAGTCAGTGCTTGTTAACTGTTACTGAAAGTAAGGAAGTAAGAAAGAGGAGATGGTGTAACTTTTGGGAAGGTTCAGGGCCAGGCTCTCTGCAGTGCACAGCTGAAGGACTATGGAACTAGACTCACTCTTTTCCAGTTCTGCCATGGGGGTTAGGTGGAGAGGCTATTTTTTAATTCTTACAAAGGTAGATAGCCTCAGCCCTGGGAGAGGGATACCATGGTTTTGAGATGAGAAAGTTAGGAAAAGAGAAGTATAGAAAGCTTTTGCTAGCTATGGCTAATATGTTTTCTGAGAAGCCCAAAGTGAGTTTAGATGGTACTAAGTTTTTTTTGTTTTGTTTTAATACTCAGACTGGTACCCTGCCCCCACTTACCCAGCTGTCCCCTTTCCATTTGATTACTTCTCTTTCTACCCACTCCCAGCCTTGCTTAATCCTCTTCCTCAATAGCTAAAATTTAGTCAGGTCTTTGCTGAGCATCTTCAGATTCTCCATGCTGGAATGGAAGAGTCAAGATTCTGTTTCTCTGGAGCTCCTGGCTGGCTCAGTCAGTAGAGCGTGACTTGATCTTGGAGTCATGAGTTTGAGCCCCACATTGGGGATAGAATTAATTTTTTTTAAGATTTTATTTACTTATTTGACAGAGAGCAAAATCACTAGTAGGCAGAGAGGTAGGCAGAGTGAGGAAGGGAAGCAGGCTCCCCGCCGAGCAGAGAGCCCGATGCAGGGCTTGATCCCAGGACCCTGAGAGCATGACCTGAGCCGAAGGCAGACACTTAACCCACTGAGCCACCCAGGCACCCCTGGAGTTTAGTTTTTAAAAAATATCTTCCCTTCTGCAACAAAAAAAAAAAAAAAAAAAAGAAGAAGAAGAAGATTCTGCTTTTCTTCTTGCCTCTGGATATAGTAATGCTTATAGTGACTGTCAGCCCTTACCACATTTCTTCATGTAAAGACATATGGTCTGAGAGCTATGATAGAAGAATCACCTTGTATTGCTAAATATGAGGATTCCCTGGTTCTCTAGCTGTTCCCATGGCCCACATTTTGAGACATGCTGCTTTAGAGCTGTCCTTTTCCCTACTATCCCAATAGCTTTGTTTCATAGAGAAGTAGATTGTGCCTTACATTTAAGGAAGATTTTTCCAATAGTCTCACCTGTCTGAAAGTTGGAATGGTCTGCTGTAGGAAGTGTGGGTATTCTAAACATTGTGCACAGACTCTAATCTGACTACTTCCCACCTTCCTTTCTCCATCTCTGGCCACTGTGTGTTTAGTCTTGTCCCAGTAGTCTATCATATTGTTGCATAATTCTACATCATTTCCTCTATCTGGAACATATTCTCACTCTTTTGCCCATCTCTGTGTCCTTTAAGTCTTACCTTATGTTTCTCCCTCAGGAAGCCTTGGCTCCCATAAACTGTGGCAGGTATCCCTACTCCCTATTCCTCCAATTCCTTGTGGCCATCTCTGGCCAGTCACCTGCTATATTTTGTGTTTGTTTTCTTTTATAGTCTTCCCGAACAGACTGAGAACTCTCTGAGGTCCCCTCTGTGCAGGCAGGGATCATGTGATAGGCTCTCAGTGTATGTTTGTTGAATCAATAATTGAGTAAAGGAAGCACGTGGTTAGAATCAAGAATTTTTAGTTTCTTTCAACCCCAGGGTTTTACAATTCTGAAGCCAGTGCATTTTAAGGCCCTAAGCCTATGACATTTTGCTTCTTCCTACCCTGCGCTGTCTTTCATGATAAGTATTTTGGTTTCTGAGTAAATTCAGTGAGGATATGCTAATGAAAAACCTAATTAATCATGAATATAAAAATGTAATTTTTCAAAATACAAAGAAAACATAAGTCAAGTTTATATCTATCTAATGAAAATATTAATATCTACCTAATGAAGTAATAGTCATGCTCTTATATGACTGTTTGACAAATATTCTACAAATATTTATTAAACATTTACTATGTGATAAACCCTATTTAAGGTGCTGGTTATGCATCAGGGATTAAATGCTTACATTAAAGATATGTGATCAACTTTTATTATTTTGTTAAATATCTAACAAGCACCACTTGTTTACAGTGTGCTAGATACTAGAGGCACACAAGTGAAAACACATTCCCTGCCCTTGAAATACTCAAGGTCTAACAAGGACACATATACAAAAATAGAGATGCTTAATAAGATGAGGGCCCAAGATGCAGTTGCAAAACCCGAGAGAAAGATAGATCAAAGAAAGCTTCCTGAAAAAAAAAAAAAAAAAAAAAAAAAAGAAAGCTTCCTGAGGAGGTGGCATTCCATTAAGGAGAGAGAGAGAGAGCCCAGCAAAGAGGGAGGTGAAAAGGCATGGTCAAAGTTTAGAGTCAGAAAAGAGCATGGTGTGTGCTAATGGGTTATTCACAGCTCCCTGAATCTCTGCTGAGCAGGATTATTTCAAAATCTTTTATTGCAGTGGTTCTCAACTGGAGATAATTTTGACCCCTGGAAAACATTTGGTAATGTCTGGAGACATTTATAGTTATCCTGACTGGGAAGGTGCTATGGGCATCCAATGGGCAGAGGCCAAGGATGCTACCAAACATTCCATAAGGCACAAGACAGCCATCACAACAAGGAACAAAGAAATGTCATTACTTGCCAAGGTTGAAAAACCTTATTCAGACTGTTCTGATTGACCACAGACATGAAGATCTATAAACATTTTCATAAGGACACTTTACCAAATTTTAGGCGCTGAGGGCAGCTGCATTTTAGATGGTGCTAAGACGGGAGTATGGTAGAGTATGGGAAGTCTAGTCATTTTAAATTAGTAGAATTCTTTTATTACTTTTTACAGTGTCATGATTAAGATAGCAGACTCTATCTTAATTGTTCAGCCTGGGTTATCTGATTTCTGGTCCACTTAATGGAAGGATGATAGAGATCAAGTGGCTTAATTTCTCCAGATCTCATTTTCCTCGTCTATAAAATGGAGATGATAATGTTACTTACCTCCTAAGGTTGTGAAGATAAAATGAGTTAATGTATATAATTAACACATTGCTAAGTTCTTGTTGAAAATCATGAGGATAATAATAATGTCACTATTTACTGTGTTTCATATTTACACATAAGTGTTTTATCTGTAAAAAGTCTTTCCATCCATACAACAAATATGGGAATTAGTATTACTGTTCCCATTTCTCAGTTATGAAAACTAAAGCAGGGGCACCTGAGTGGTTCAGTGGGTTAAGCCTCTGCCTTCCACTTAGGTCATGATCTCAGGGATCAAGCCCTGCCTTGGACTCTCTGCTCAGTGGGGAGCCTGCTTCCCCCTTTCTCTCTGCCTGCCTCTCTGCCATCTTGTGATCTCTCTCTCTGTCAAACAAATAAATAAAATCTTTAAAAAGATGAATATAATATTTAAAAAAAAGAAAGAAAACTAAGGCAAATGAGGCTGATTTTTTCCCAAGATTACAGAGTTAGTAAGAGGCAAAGTTAAGTGATATTTTAAAATTTACTATATTATGTGTTTTATCTAGACTCATCAAAAGTTCTTTCAGAAAACTGATTTGAAACTTCGCAAATATGATCTCTTTTTATTTTAGAGTATTTTTTAAGTGAGTAAACTGTCCTTAGATGTTAGCAGGTAATAGAATTATGAATATATTTCTTTTATCAGAATAAGTTATATTGGAGTAAGAGGTAGGCTTATTCATTAATTCATACAGCACTTACTAAGCACCTGCTCCATGCACTAGGTAAAAATTGTGTTTTCACTTAGGTGAAGCAGACAGTGATGATATTAACACAGGGGGAAGTGTCAGTGGTGGACGTCTTCACAAAGAGCAGAAGGGAAGGTTGTCCAAGCTAGAATAAAGTTTTTAAGACAGATGACCCCCCAAATTAGTCTTAAGGTATATGTAGCATTTACCTTAAATATACTTGGAGTTTATTCTAGTGTATACCACCGCTAGACCTTCATTTGCAAACCATCTCTTCTTGGAAGGTTTCTTCTTTTCTTTCTTTCTTTCTTTCTTTCTTTCTTTCTTTCTTTCTTTCTTTCTTCTTTTTTTAAAGATTTTATTATTTATTTGTTAGGAACAAAGGGAGAGAGAGTGAGCGAGCACAGGCAGACTGAGAAGCAGGCAGAGGCAGAGGGAGAAGCAGGCTCCCTGCTGAGCAAGGAGCCCGAAGTGGGACTCGATCCCAGTACGCTGGGATCATGACCTGAGCTGAAGGCAGCTGCTTAACCAACTGAGCCACCCAGGCGTTCTGGTTTCTTCTTTTCTTGAAGATATTCTCTACCATGTGGTCATCAATGAGCGTCAAGGTGGTATATCAGTCGTATTTAAGTTCATACTGGGGGATGTAGAGAATAAAAATGGTAGGTATAGCTATACACAGGCAATAAAGTTTATTTTGCATAACTGGTATGTTATATAAAGTGACATAAAATTGAATTTTATCAGTTGAACATTTAAATAAATGCACAGGAAGAATTAACATCTAATAATTATACTATGTGCAGTAACTTATATACAACCTGGAGCAAAGTAATAATAAAATATAGCCTTGATTCCTACCTTCTATGGGGTTAAGTATGGAAGAGAAATAGGATCTATGTTTATAAAATATTTACATAATTCCAGATCATTTATGTTCTTTTCTTAATATATAATATAGGACCTGAAATGTGGTATGTTCTCAAACATTACTGAAAGAATGAATATATGGGTAAATGGTATAGACTGCATGTGCTCTGAAGATAAAGACATGCAAGTTTGGAGAGTGTCAGATTGTCAGTAAACTCTTCTGTTAAACATAAATTTAAGCAACAGAATGGGTCTTTTTCATATTCCTCACAGGGTCTGACACATAAGATGGATTCAATAAGTATTTGCTGACTATCTGACAGACTGGGTGATTGACTAATGGAAACTTCAAAAGTTAATTCCAAGAACTTTCCCTTCAGGCAATGATAAAATTGATGTTTTAGGAAAATTCAGCTATAACTGGAGTATAGGATGTCAGATATAATGGTGGAAAATAAAATACAATTAGGAAGCTCTTATAGATGATAGAGGACTGAGAGGGAAATGGACAAGCAGTTTGGGCTGGGAATGGAAAGGAATAATGTTTTTTAATAATGCTTTTAGTACTCAGAAGAAAGATAGCCAAGAGTTAGGTTTTTCTTCTTTGACTCTGTCTTGGGTCAGGTTCCCTAGAAGCAGAGCCTGAGATGGGGGTTTTTGTATGAGGGACTTAGTGAGGGAAGCAACAGAACAGAGGAAGAGTTTGGACCATGTGTTCAGCTGAAGTCTAGCCTCACTTTGGAGTGGGAAGCATACCACAGAGTTGCCCCTCTGTAAGGCCAGGGGACTGACCATTATGTCCCCCAGGTCAGTCATTAGCTGTGGGCTGGACCCCTAGGTAGGAAGTAAGGGACGATCACCTCACAGGAGTTTTCTTGCTAAGTGGCTGGTTCCTTTTAGCCAAGGACAGTTCTCAAGAGAAGGATGCAGTTGTGAGGTATTAAGAGGCTCTGACTCACAGCAGCTAGAGTTTTGGTACACTTGCCTGATAAAAAGAATTTGGTGGGGGAGACTACCAGTGTGATCTACTCCCTGCTATAGTCTGTTCTTCATACATTGCCCTGCTGGGAACCTTCTAGTAGCTTCCCTTTACATCCAGAGTAAAATCTAAACCCTTTATCCTGATCTATACAATCTGGCCTCTTTCTACTTCTGTGGCTTGTACATTCTCTCTCTATCCAAACTTTGTTTTTCTTTCTCAAACATGCCAAGCTCATTCTCGTTTCAGAGATTGCCTTGATATTTTTTCTGCCTGGAATGCTCTTTACCCCCAGATTTTCATGACTAACTTCTCATTTTACAAGCCCGTCTCTCCCCTCAGATGTCACCTCTTCAGAGAGACCTTCCACTATCTATCTATCTATCTATCTTTCTTCCTTCCTTCCTTCCTTCCTTCCTTCCTTCCTTCCTTCCTTCCTTCCTTCCTTTCTTTCTTCCTTTCTTTTTTTTAAAGATTTTATTTATTTATTTGAAACAGAGAGAGAGATCACAAGTAGGCAGAAAGACAAGCAGAGAGAGGGAGAAGCAGGCTCCCCGCTGAGCAGAGAGCCCGATGCGCGCCTCAATCTCAGGATCCTGAGATCATGACCTGAGATGAAGGCAGAGGCTTAACACACTAAGCCACCCAGGTGCCCTGTCTTTCTTTCTTAAGGAAAGGGGCTATAATCTGCACAAGTTATTTTGTTCTGTTCACAACTATCACCCTAGTGCATTGATGAATGGACTCCCAAAAAATGTCATTGAATGACTAAGCAATGGTTGGAGAGAATTAGGAGGTAAGGGTTCAAGATCTCCCTAAGATAATGGACAACTGTGAAAGAAGTAGAAACACTGATAAAATTAAGAAATGTGAGGAGTATGTCCAATTTGTGTGGAAAGATGTGAAATTTTGTTTGAGATAACAGGATAAAATATATGGTAGAGTCAAATAGGATAGGGGTGGCTGGCTGGCTCAGTCCTTGTGGAACATGAAACTCCCAATCTCTGGGTTGTGAGTGTGAGCCCCACATAGGGTGTAGAGATTACTTAAATAAAATCTTATTTCTTTTTAAAGGTGTACACTTTCTAGCACTAAATTCATATCCTAGTTCAACCACCTTCCAAGAACTTGCTCAAGTTATTTAAGTTCTCTATGCCTCAGTTTCTTCACCTGTAAATGAAGATAATGATATTTTCTTCTTCATAAGCTTATTAAGAGGACTTCATGAATTAATATCTATAAATCAGTAAAACAGTGTCCAGCTAATAGCAATATTTTAGTGGAATTTAAGGAGTCTACATAGATTAGAGAGAAACCAGGCTGGAACTCAGGTAAGATGGGTGATGAAACCACAGGACAAAATTTAAGGAGGAGCTTACTGACTGTTGTGCACTTGCACAATTGAGTGTGCTCAAGTTTTGCACTGTTTCAGTTTTGCACTGTTGACCCTTCACTTGTCTCACCCTAATCCTGATCCTGGTCTTAGTCCGCAAAGGGGAAAACCCTTTATTGGTAAAATTCTCCAAATCTGGGCACCTCTAACATCTTTATTTCTTTAAGATTTTATTTTTAAGTAATCTCTGCACCCAACATGGGGCTCAGACTCACAACACTGAGATCAAGAGTCTCATGCTCTATCAACTGACCAGCCAGGTGCCCCAGTGTGGGAGTGGTTTCTTGCTCTTGCCAGCCTCTGGGTTGACTCACTGTCTTCTGGTTGCTTTGCCATCTTTTCCGTTACTTAGATAATCAGTTCCTGATTCTTTCTGATCAAATCCAGTAGTGGATTCTGTTTCTCTGGTTGGGCCCTGACTGACATAACAATATATAATATACCCTAATCCTTCACAATAAGCATAGAATTTCTGAGATGTGGGGGAAGAAGCCAATATTCATGGAGAACCTTCAAGGCCTTAGGTACTTTAACATATAAAATATTTCATCTTCATCAGTAATGGAGTGGTGCCCACTGGATACTTTATAGGAGAGAAAGCAGAGGATTATAACTCATAACCGTTTGAGATTCATCCACATTATAGCATATATCAGTACTTCACTCTTTTCCTTGCTGACTAATATTCCATGCTATGTATATACCACATTTTGTTTATCCATCCATCCACTGGTGGATATTTGGCTTACACCTTTTGGCTATTGTGAATAGTGCTGCTCTGAACATGCATGTACATGTATTTATTTAAGTGCCTGTTTTCTGTTCTTTTGGGGATATACGAATTCATTAATGTCTAGCTTGTTTTCTAATTCTACTGTGAATTTTAGATTACAAATGACAAAATACAGTAATTTCTGTAAAAATATCTTTCTCTTCCTAAAGACTTACTCATATCTATAATCTAGTTTTAGTTTATTCTGCATGTTTTGCTCATATTTCTACCTACTGTATAGGTATGTGTGCATGTATATATGTGTAAGTATGTATGTACACAAGAGAGAAAGAGAAAGACAGTGTTTCTGTTTTTTTAACATTTAATGTAGCCATTCTGGGACTCAAAGTCCCCAGAACTATTTGCTTGTGTTTCATATTGATCAAAGAGGCCATGCTTCTTTCAAGGTAAGTGCTAATAAAGAAGGATTATTGAGAAATTTGGGCAAACAAATGTAGCTATTTTCAATTGTATGCAAATAAAATTTTATTTCTCTCATTAGGACAAATATAGAGCAGATGAGGGAGGGATCATTGTAATTGTAAAATCACATAAATTATATTATTTATGTGAAAAGAAAATATAATCTAAAATAAATCAAATGCACAAATAAAAAAAAACCCCAGGTGTAAATTTTTTATTTATGAAATGGAACCCTTTGAAAGGAGAGGAATGCTGATAGCAACCTTTCTATGCAATATACTACACTTCTGTTCTTACCTCTTTTATTTTCAGAGTCATACATTGTAATTTAGTTTCACTCCCATTAATATGAGTGGGATTTTGAAACTTAAATTCCTGCACACATCTTTGAAAATGTATAGGTCAAAGTAAACTGTTAAATGCAGAGCTGGTTTTCACTTTTAGTGAAATATTTTGCTTCTCTCACCAAAGATGTCCTAAAAGGCACTTTCATTCTAGTCACAGGAGAAGAATTATGTGTAAGGTTATTCTTTGGAGGTCATCATCTTTAAAACAACATGGATAATAAATCATATTAAGGAGGGAAAAAAGCATTCTCCCAACCCTAAAGAACACAAAAGTTCAAGATCCATATTGTTTTATAGTAAGTAAAGGACCTTGGACTCTTTCAGTGGACCCTTTCAGCCCAGTGCATTGGATCAGTGATAGAGGCATGCTAAGGTGAATTTTAATTAGGACTAAATTGTGGTATTACTCTTTCATACCCTGAACATCTGTTCCCTTCAGAAATGATGATTTATGCAGGCTATCAGAGCAGACAGCTTGCTACAGCTTATGTCACGGTTAGTGGGAAGCTGGTGGTAGCATTTCAGAAAACCAGCGTCTAAATGGAGACTGGCCAGTGTATATGATATAGGTAAGGGGGGGGAGGGGAAGTATGATGTGTCCATTTCTAGTTTTGAAGCCAAATATTGACTTGACTTAAAAAAAATTCTCTTCTAGACCATCTGTTGTTAATGAAGAAAGTAACTTGGACAATGAATGGGCTGATGCTTCCTACTGATGTTAAAAGACAGAAAACCAAACCTGTTCTTTCTCTTAGAATGAAGGGACTTACTGAGAAGACCTCAGTCCGAATTCTGTTCTTTAAGAATGGCATGGGACAAGATGGGCATGAGATTACAGTGGGAAAGGAAACGATAAAAAAGGTAATGTTGTATGAAATATTAAAATGCAAATTAAATTTCAAAATTTTCATGGCTTTTGAAATGTGTTGGTTTCTTTCTTTTAGATATCAGTGTCAACTAATAAACTGAAATATTAAGAAGGTATTATAAAGAATGCAAAACTTCAGCTGTTTAGAAGCATGCTTACTCTAGTAACATCATAAATTACCTTAATAAAGCAACAAGATTTCTTTGGCTAACATACAGTTGGCCATTTACCTAGTTAGAAGTTATGCTTCTAGTTGGTAATAAATATTTTGTAAAACATTCTAGTTGGTAATAAATATTTTGTAAAACATTTAGGTTGAAGCCAATCTGATCTAGTTCAAATCTAAAATGTTCTCCTTTTCATTTTTAAAATTATAAGTCTTAGGGGCACCTGGGTGGCTTACTCAGTTAAGCATCTGCTTTGGGCTTAGGTCATGATCTCAGGGTCCTGGGATGGAACCCCACAGCAGTCTCTCTGCTCAGTGGGGAACCTGCTTCTCCCTCTCTTTCTGGCCCTCCTTAACACTTATATACTCGTTCTCTCTCAAATAAATAAAATCTTATAATAATAATAATAATACCTAGAAGAACCCTTGCTTCTGGAATGAGTAAGTAAAGTGGAAAATAACTAAGATTCCTTTTTAAAAGTATACATATGCATTTTTTTTAAAAGATTTTTATTTATCTGACAGAGAGAGATCATATGTTGGCAGAGAGGCAGGCAGAAAGAGTGGGGAAGGAGGCTCCCTGCTGAGCAGAGAGCCCTGTGGGGCTTGATCCCAGGACCCTGAGATCATGACCTGAGCCAAAGGCAGAGGCCCAACTCACTGAGCCACCCAAGTGCCCAGGCACCCCTCCACATGCATTTTTAAAAGCAAATCTAGATGGGTCTAAGAAATATCATGTAACAATCAAGCAAACTTTAAGAAACAAATTTTGTCATATAAATGCACGTTTTTTTAGGGGGTATGTGTATTTCCCAGATCATCTTTGATCTGACAAAAATATGGAGGAACTAATAGGAGTTTGAAGAAAAAGTTTTTTTTTACAAGACAGGCTAATAATACCAACTAAAATTTATTAAATATATATTAGAGAGACAGTGAAACATAACCAACCTGTCCAGGTTTTAATCCTGGCTTTGTCATTGAATCTATGAGACTTTGGACACTTTACCTTCTCCGAGCCTCCATTTCTTTTTCTTTCTTTCTTTCTTTCTTTCTTTCTTTCTTTCTTTCTTTCTTTCTTTCTTTCTTTCTTTCCTTTTTCTTTCTTTCTTTCTTTTTAAAGATTTTATTTATTTATTTGACTGAGATCACAAGTAGGCAGAGAGGCAGGCAGAGAGAGAGAGTAAGAAGCAGGCTCGCTGCTGAGCAGAAAGCCTGATGCAGGGCCTGATTCCAGGACCCTGAGATCATAACCTGAGCAGAAGGCAGCTGGTTAACCAACTGAGCCACCCAGGTGCCCCATCGAGCCTCCATTTCTTCATCTAAAAAAAGTGGATAATAATAATGCCTACCTCACAGAAATGATAGGAAAATTCAGTATGGTTTTCTGCATGGAGTAACAGCACCCAGAAAGTTCCCAATAAATATATGCCATTCCTATCTTTAGAACTAATAAATATACATCTACTAGAAATTATTTCTTTTACTAAAAGGAGAGATTTGTTATGAAATCGATAGGTATAAATCATTTTGTTATGCCAGAGTATTTTCAAAATGACTGTTGCTTGAAACGGGTGAATAGTTGACTAGGTAGATACTGGGAATTGTTCTTATTGAAATATCTATTTCTTCCTCTTCTTATTTTTGTGGTTACTTTATAACCACAACTGGGTGTTTACTGAAAATCTAAGAAAACAGGTTTTATTTCCTTATTATCTTCAGATTTGGATTATGAGTTAAACAAGGATATTACACACCAGAGTAAATTGTTAAGGCAAGTTGTAACATCTTCCCTGGAGATTTTGAAAACTAGAGAAGAGGGACACATCTCTTGGATTGTTAAAATGCAGTCATTCTTGGAGATAGAACCTAGATTAGATAACCTCTTGAGTTCACTTCAGTTCAATCTTTGTAATTCTATGCCTTGGTGGTAAAATGGGGGTAATAGTCACTTTTAAAGATTACATGTTCTTAGATGAAAGGTTGAGTATAAGTAAAAATGTCACTGCTATTTTGCTCTTTGACTCCAGAGAGATATTTATTTAAAAGTGGATGATCAAGCAATTCTTTAGCTTATTTTTTTTCTCCTTACAATTTGTAAAATTTAAAGAATTTTCGCAATTTATAAAACTTAGGACATGATTCAGTAATACACATATTTGTACCGTTTTGATTAAATATCCCTTTGATTAAATAGGCAATATAGTCAATAATAATGTTTTAACTTTGTGTGATGACAGATGGAAACTATACTTATCATGGCGAGCACTGCATAATATATAGAACTGTCAAATCACTATGTTGTACACATGAAACTATATAACGTTGTATTTCCACTATATACCTCAAATAAAAAATACTTAATAAATAAATACCATTTATACAATCAAGGTAAAGATTAGGAAGCAACAGAATCCTGGCCCTGATTATCAATAGAATTTTTTGAAGAGAAAAATAAGTCTACCTAATTATTTTGTAGATAAAATTTACATTTTGAAAGTTTATTAATAATCACAAGATAATGCTGTATTTATAGATTAACTACCGACAGTAATAGGAATAAAAAAGTGGCATTGTCATAGGAGAAACACAAAATATTTCTCGTTTATGATAAAATATTAGGAATGTCAGGGATTAGAAGCTATTTTTAGATTATTATGAAGTAATAAAAAACTGAAATAAACTGTAAAAGACTCTACTATGGTGAAGGCTATTGCAGTGGGACAAAGAGAAAATTATTGAAGATGGTGGTAAAGTAAGTTAGTTAAGGCATAAAAGTCTTCTCTGAGCTCAGATGGAGCCATAGGAAAATCTTAATCTTAATCTTAATCTTAAGTGCCAAAGCAGAAGGAAATCATTTACTTATTTAAAAAGGTTAAGTAATTAAGAAATTTGACATGAGGGCAAAAGTGACATATTTCTTTACTAAACTTGGGATATCTCAACTATGGCCCATCTCTCTGAAACTTGAATTAGATGATTTTAGAATTACTGGGTATGGTTTAATAATAATACAGCACCTGCTACTGTGAGGAATAGGCTAACCATATGTATCCAGGGTTTGAAAAAGATATTAAGGGGTGCCAGGGTGGCTCAGTCATTAAGCATCTGCCTTTGTCTCAGGCCATGATCCTAGTGTACTGGGATCCAGTGCTGCATCAAGCCCCACATCAAGCCCTGCATGGAGCCCTGCATTGGTCTCCCTGCTCAGCAGCAGGCCTGCTTGTCTCTCTTGCACTCCCTCGGCTTGTGTTCCCTCTCTCTCTGTGTCTCTCTCTCTCTAACAAATAAATAAATAATCTTAAGGGAAAACAAAAATATTAAGAATAATTTGGGGCACAAGATACAAAGTTAAAGGAAAATGAAAAATATCTGCTCCAGATATTACTTTTTAAGTCTAGCATAGTGATTGGTGGATAAGTTTTATTTTCCATCAATTATCTCTTAAAGTCATTGTCAAAGAAGTGGCATTAACTGTACCGATTATTTTGTTATCTAGAATATCATCTCCTTTATGAGAAATCTTTTTTTTTTCTCAGCACTTAATAGTTATGTCTTATTCATTTGTTTTTTTGCATGGTTTTGTATGTGCTATCATAATGGCATGAGATTTCAATGGTGAAGAAGACGAAAAAGATAATGAATGAATGAAACAATGGAAAAAGTACCCTGTCCCCTTGGTCCAGTTTGAACTGATTGTTCTCTTTAACCTATATTCTGGGATTTCCCTGGACTATCAACCTGGAGATTATTTTTTCCTCTCTTTTCTGTTGGATTCCTCTCTCCTACTTCTCTAATGCTCCTCTGTCTTCATTTAGTCTATTAGACACATATTCTTGTTGCTTTCTAAGAAAAAGGACATGGGAGATTAGTTTTTTGAGATCTTGGGAAATCATTCTTTCCTTCAAATATTAAAGGTATTGCTCTATTGCTTCTTGTTTCCAGTGTTGCTATTGAGAAGTCTGATACCATACTGATTTCTCATCCTTAAATGCAGGTGACTTGCATTTAATTTTTCCCCTCCAAAAACATTTAGAATTATTTCTTTGTTTCCCAGGGTTCAAAAGTTTGTTTTGTTTTGTTTTTTAAGATTTTATTTATTTGTTTGACAAAGGCAGAGGCTTTAACCCACTGAGCCACCCAGGCACCCCATAGATGTTGGATCTTCTTAACTGAACTTTCTTATCTGAGTGATTTCCTTATCTTTACCTTCTAACCTAATGAATATTTTTGTTTCTGCTTCCTTTACTCTCTATTTTCTAAGTATTTGGTTTTTTTTTTTTTTTAAAGATTTTATTTATTTATTTGACAGACAAAGATCACAAGCAGGCAGAGAGGCAGGCAGGGAGAGGGAGAGAGGGAAGCAAGCTCCCCGCTGAGCAGAGAGCCCGATGTGGGACTCGATCCCAGGACCCCGAGATCATGACCTGAGCCGAAGGCAGCGGCTTAACCCACTGAGCCACCCAGGCGCCCCAGTATTTGGTTTTTGTTTGTTTTGTTTGTTTTGTTTCTGTCTTTCATGTTTCAGAGTTTTCTTAAAGATGGGTTAATCTTCCATTAGTATTTAAGTGAAGAGCTCAACACCAACTGAAAAGCTCTTGAGCATAAGAATGTCTTACTGAGAGCATCTGGGTGGCTCAGTAGGTTGAGCCTCTGCCTTTGGCTCAGGTCATGATCTCGGGGTCCTGGGGTCCTGGGATCAAGTTCCACATCAGTCTCTCTTCTCAGCAGGGAGTCTGCTCTCTCCACCCCCGCCTGCCTCTCTGGCTACTTGTGATCTCTCTCTGTCAAATAAATAAATAAAATCTTTAAAAAAAAAAAAAAAGAATGTCTTACTGAGACATGGGTTGCATTGGAAGAGTGTTTTGACTAGGATTTTTCTTTACGGTGGGGGAGTGGCTAATTCTCAGTGTTTGTCTTTACTCTGGGACTAATCAGTTTCTCCAGCAAAAATCTGCCAGTTTGAGCAATCTCATAGCCAAGTGAATAAGGGGACTGAGAGCTGTACTTTCAGCATGTAGATTTTCATTTAATGTCCCTCTTTTCAGTAAGCTGCCTTCTTTCTCAGCTCTCCCTGGTGCCTCTGATTTCAGGGTTCCTGTGGTTTAGCTTCTCCAGACACCAAAACTCCTGTCTTCTCTTCTGTTGGCAAAAGTATAGTTAACTGAATGCTTGGTGTTCAAGGAGGGTTTGGGGACTTAACTGCATTTTATAGTAATAGTCAACTTATTTTCAGCCTATTTTTTAGAGTTATCTGATGGCTCCAATTTATGAGAACCTTTCTGGGGTTTTGCAGTACAAAGCAAGTTTACTTCTGCTAGCTTCAGTTTTGAAGTCTGTGGTCTGCTAAATAAATCATTTACTATGTATTTTTCCTCTAGCTCCCAGAATTTTTGTTACTGGAGTTTCCTTTCTGATTCTCTCCCTTTCTTTTTTACTTCTTTTATTTTTATTTTTTTTTCATTCTTTTATTTAACATCGATAAAGCTGATTTTTTTTAGGTGAAAAGATAATTCTAATATCTACTTCCTAGCCCAGTGGATAGTTTTGCCCAGTATGTTGGGGTTTGTACATCTGATTTGGAAAACAAAGTTTCAATCTACTTGAGTGAAAACAGAATACTTTTTTCTGTCATCTCTCCAGACATAAGATACTTATTGCAGATAAAGGGTCTTCAGTGTTTCTTCAAGTATGGTCCACAGAACATCTGCATCAAAATCATCTAGACTATACGTTAAAATTTCAAACTGTTGGCCCTCATTCCAAGCCTATTGAATTAAGAACATCCTGAGCGTGTGGCCTGAGAATCTGAACTTCAACAAATGTGTCCAGATGATTCCTAGACTCACTAAGTTTGAGAACTCCTGTTCTGGTATTCTAAATCTTCAAATTTACTAATTAATTAATGGAAATCTTCATAGATTCCTTGTTTGTTTTCCTATACTTGTGTTGTGGTTCATGAGAAAGAAATAAGTTATATGACATAGAAAGCAGGTTATGGGAAATTAGATTACTAGTTGCTAGCTTAGAACTGATGCAGGGAGTTAAATCAGGAAGAGAAAAAATTCTACAGGTTAGCAGAAGGTAGTCCATGTGGCAACTCTAACTTAGCAGAAATAAATATTCCCTTACTATTTATACGTAAACATATTTCATTATAGTGACTTTTCCCTGTTACTTCTAAAAAACAACATGAAGATTGAGAGAATATCTTATATGTGCCGGTCAAGGTATAAATAAATCAAGGGCACCCTTAAATCAAAAGAAAATCCAGACTTTTATGATGCTCACATTTGTTAATCGGGAAAATGACTCAGTAAGCCTAAACATAAAAAGCCTTCAAGAAGATATTTAAGTTTAAAATGTATAAGTCAATTGAAAAAAATACAACATAATAACATTATTATGGAATGTTCACACACAAATCAGTAACTATAACAGATTTTTCCAATAGTGTGGGTAAAGGAATTTAGAGAATATTTTAAGAGATTCAAAAGTGAGCACCTGGAGTAACAAAATTTGATTAAGGATGCTCACCATGGATTCCGACAGGGGAGGTCATGCATAATTAGTATGTTAGAAGTTCTTTAAAGAGCTTTTTATGGTAGATGAGGAAAAACCCATTGATAAAATATTAAAACTAATATAAACTAATATATAAAATAATAAAACTATTATTGTTTTAAAAATTAGTCTAGTGTACAGACTAGGGATTAATATAATATTTTAAGATATGAAAGCTGATTTTTTTTTAAATACAGAATTTGATACTGGAGTTTATTTTCAAGAGGCCAAGTATCTTCTATTTTCAACTTCAATGTTATACAATTGGATTTTTTTTTTAAGATTTTATTTATTTATTTGACAGGCAGAGATCCCAAGTAGGCAGAGTGGCAGGCAGAGAGAGGGAAACAGGCTCCCTGCTGAGGAGAGAGCCCGATGCGGGTTTCCATCCCAGGACCCCGAGATCATGACCCGAGCCGAAGGCAGAGGCTTAACCCACCGAGCCACCCAGGCGCCCCTGGATTATTTTTGAATCTTATAAATAATTATTTGGTAATCAGAATTTATTTTCTTAAATAAAATCCTAAGTGTGGGGGGCAGGAATGTGAATTTCATCAGCTGAAATAAAAGCAAATGAGAATTTACAGTTTGCAGATTTATTTACTTTACAATAAATACTGAACAACAGATAATCCTTAATATTAAGATCACAGATTTTATGAGATAATCTAATTAACCAACTCAGAAAACTGAAACTTAGAGAAGTTAGCTGCTCTATCCAAAATGGATCAGTTGGAATGGCTAGGACAAGAACCCATTTTCCTAGTTCAGATTTTCTCCATTATAGGAAAGTGCCACAAGTTCGTTTTTTATGACATTTTTAAAAAAATATTTTATTTATTTATTTGACAGAGAGAGATCACAAGTAGGCAGAGAGGCAGGCAGAGAGAGAAAGAGGGAAGCAGGCTCCCTGCTGAGCAGAGAACCCCATGCAAGACTCGATCCCAGAACCCCGAGATCATGACCTGAGCTGAAGGCTCAGCCCACTGAGCCACCCAGGCACCCAGTTTTTTATGACATTTTAATTCTTACATTTCCTCACTTAAAAATGAGTTAACATAACCATGAAAAAAATGTGCAATATCTGTTCACAGTCATAACAGAATAACTAGTAGCAGAGTAGCCATCCCATTTTATTTATTTATTTATTTTTAAAGATTTATTTATTTATTTATTTGACAGACAGAGATTACAAGTAGGCAGAGAGGCTGGTAGAGAGAGAGAGGAGGAAGCAGTCTCCCTGCTGAGCAGAGTGCCAGTAGATCCCAGGACTCTGGGATCATGACCTGAGTGGAAGGCAGAGGCTTAACCCACTGAGCCACCAAGGCACCCCTAGCCATCCCATTTAAACAACTGGGATTGGACAAAATATACAAAACAATGATTTTTAGATATTGCATCATGAGAAGTCAAGCTTGAGAGAGGAAAAGTTGAAGCGAGTCCTACAATGTACCCCATCTTTATACATAAAACTGTGGTATAAGGAGGGAAAATCCAAGAGAAGCACAGTGGTCTCTACAAGCTGAGGAGAAAGACATCAAAGTAGTGGGAGGTGGAAATGTTGGAATTTTCCATGAAATGCCATAAATTAAGGAACTACTTAGATAAGACTTCCTAAAAGTTGCTTGGTGGTCCCCTTATATCTTTGGCTAAATATTAAGTTGTTCATGCACGAGGTAAACTCCATGAGGCTTGGTAGAAACAACTAACTACCAGGGAAAAAACAACTAATGGAGATGTGAAAAGGAAATAAGGGTAGGAATACATTTGTGTTTTGACGTGTCATAGGAGAGAGATTTTATTAAACATGTGGGAAATTCACAAAGATTCCCAAAAAGGTAATCATTGTCCAGGAGAAAAGTCAGTTCAATAGAAACAGAGCCCCCATATAGACTTAACAGTAAAAGACACTTAAAAAAAAATTTTTTTTTATTTATTTGAGAAAGAGAATATGCACAAGCAGGGGGAAGGGACAGAGGGAAAGGGAGAAGCAGACTCTCATCTCAGCTTAGCAAGGAGCCTGATGTGGAGCTCCATCCCAGGACCCTCGGATCATGACCTCAGCTGAAGGCAGACACTTAACTCACAGAGCCACCCAGGTAACCTAGACAAAGTGTGAAAGACATTTCGAAAGCTATTGTAAATATGTGAAGGAATTAAAAAAAAAACATGAATATTATATGAAAAGAAATGGAAACTAAAAATAGAACCAATGGAAGTTCTAGACCTGAAAAATACAATATCTTTTTTTTAAGAGAACATTTTTTAATGAAAACTATATTTTTCAAGACAAAAACAATTTCTTGAGAAAATACTTTTTAAAATTTGTGCAAATCTATTTTATGCTTATCTTATTAGAAGATTCTACATTTAGTCTGCTTTGGTATTTTGATTTAATTTTTTTTCATTTTTTAATTAACATATAATGTATTACTAGCCCCAGGGGTACAGGTCTGTGAATCGCCAGGTATACACTTCACAGCACTCACCAGAGTACATACCTTCTCCCATGTCCATAACCCAACCACCTTCTCCCTACACCCTACCCCTAGCAACCCTCAGTTTTTTTTTGTGAGATTAAGAGTCTTCTTATGGTTTGTCTCCCTCCCGATCCCATCTTGTTTCATTTATTCCTTTCCTGCCCCCCCAAACCCCCCATGTTGCCTCTCAACTTCCTCATATCAGGGAGATCATATGATAATTGTCTTTCTCTGATTGATTTATTTCACTAAGCATAATACCCTCTAGTTCCATCCAGGTCATCGCAAATGGCAAGATTTCATTTCTTTTGATGACTACATAGTATTCCATTGTATAAAAATACAATATCTTAAAAGGAAAAAAATAATCCATCAGATGGGTTTAACAGCAGATTAGACATTAGAGAACAAAAGATCAGTGAACTTTAAGACAGGGCAATAAAAGCTATCCAAACTGAAGTTTAGAGAAGAAAAAGGAAAAGACTGAAAAAAGATGTCCTTTGAAGAATCAGTATCATTTCTGTGCCCTACACCAGCCAAAGTGTTTTAAAGCCTTTCCATGCTGTGTAGTTTGCATACACCTATCCCAGTGAAGGGGAAGAAGTGTTGCAAGAAGATCCATTCTGTACTTTGCTGAGAAGGACAAAGGGCCTTCCATGAAGGACAAAATTTACAGAATGGGTGTGTGGGAGAAAAAAAAATACTGTAGATTTTCAAAGTGCATCAGCACAACCCACAGTCTTCTCCCCAGCAGTGTTAACTCTGCCATTTTACAGTGTAGTGTGTGTGTAGATTTGGGCTATTACTGGCATATTATTTTGGGAGTGGGAGGATAGAGGTCGGAAGGACCAGAGATGGGTAGGATCATTTTTGTTAAGTTTGGAGCCTGATTGGAGAAATGGTGAAGCAATGAAAAGAATAAACTAATGGTGTGTCCAGAATATTTTATCTTTTCCAAAAAAGCCATTGGCAACCTAAATGAAGGCTGCGAGAGGCTATTTTAAAACTGTGAATGCCTGAAACTTATAAGCCCAGGTGTTCCCTGCCTGAGCTTAATGCTGTTCCCAATAAAAAACTAGTCCAGTTAATAAGTTACCAAAGTTGCCATTTTGGGGATGGGTTGTTCGAAGTGGGAAAATCTTATTGGAGCATATACATGGGCAGGTGGTTCTGCCTACCCTAAGAGCAGGCAGCAAGGGCCCCTGGTCTTAGGGTAGAAAACTCCTGAAGTCTGTTATTTGAACTTTGAACTCTGAAATCATTCTTGATGGCCAGATTTAGTCACTAACAGTACAAGTTCACTAAATCACTTCAAGATTTGAATAATTTCAAAAGTCCTGGTCTCATACTGGAGCAGTGGTTCACTTTAAAATATAAAGCAAAACAAATTTTTTTTTAAGCCTCAGAATTAACTAATACCAAAATGCTGCCTTGAATCATGATATCCATCAGTTCTTGACATCATCTAGGTCTGCATCTAGAACTCCATTGCAAAATCTTTTTAGGCACATGTTAGGTTTCTGCGAAAACTTGGTTTAAATATAAACTTAATACTACATTGTATTTTTTGACTTAATGAAACTATAGAATTATAATCCTTAAGAAAAACAAAATACAAATTGTGCTATATCCATACCAAGGAATACTCTTCAGCAATAAAAAGGAACAAATATTGTGGTAAATGAAAGAAGCTAGATACAAAACAGTACTCACTATATGATTCCATTTATGTGAAATTGTCTAACAGATAACACTTCTCTAGTGAACACTGATCTAGGAATCAGTGGTTTCCTGGGGCCAAGTGTATTGAATAGTGATTGGGAAAGAGCATGAGAAATTTTAGAGAGTAAAGGAAATATTCCATATCTTGATCATGGTGGTGGTGGTGGTTACACAGACACATTTTTTTCTTTTTTTAAAGATTTTTTTTTTTTTACTTATTTGACAGAGTGAGAGAGCACAAGCAGGGGGAGAGGAAGAGGGAGAAGCAGGCTCCCCGCTGAGGAGGGAACCTGACACAGGTTTTGATCCCAGAGATCCTGGGATCATGACCTGAGCTGAAAGCAGATGCTTCACCGACTGAGCCACCCAGGTGCCTCAGATACATTTTTTTCTATCTGCATTAAACTGTACACTTAAAATAGGTACAGCTTATTTCATGTAAATTGTACATTAAAATAATAGTCTTAAAAAGGAAATAATAGGGCACCTGGGTGGCTCAGTGGGTTAAGCCTCTGCCTTCCGGCTCAGGTCATGATCTCAGGGTCCTGGGATTGAGTTCTGCATCAGGCTCCCTGCTCAGCAGGGAGCTTGCTTCCTCCTCTCTTTGCCTGCCTCTCTGCCTACTTGTGATCTCTCTCTGTCAAATAAATAAATAAAAATCTTTAAAAAAATAAAATTATTTTTAAAAAAGGAAATAATAGTATGTTTGGCATTATTAACATTTTAAAGTAATCTGGGCTATTTATTTTAAGAAGAGATCAATTAAGTATAGAATATCTCAAGAGTATATTTTAATAGATTACTTGGAAAATTTCCTCTGGTTATCTACTTCCCATTCACATTTTAATAATAAAATGCCAGAACACCTACATTTCAAATTCACCAGAAATAATTGCTTTTACAAATCATAGTGATGTTCATTATTAGTAAGAGCAAATAACTAGATTTGGCATGCATTCTTTCATCCAGTTTTATGAGAAAAAGACAAATAACTGGCCAATAAATTTATTTCCAGGATGTATTCAGAAAAATACCTTTAAGTTATTTAATAAGATGGGTACAAATTCATCCCAATCTCCTGGCATCTTCAGGTTGAAATAATGATCATAATTTTTATTGTAAGTCATTATAAAATATTGGTCTTAGCAGAGAGTTATGCTTAATACATTTTATTACAGTTTAATTCTTTGAAGATTCACAATGTATTTGACAGTCTTTCAGTTAGCAAAAAAACTATAACAAGAGATTCCCTTTCTCAAAGTATTCATGATGAATTGTATTCTCTTCTACTAAACAAGTACAATTAATTGCCAAAGGTGAAATATTTTTAGTAATCCAATGAATTTCATAATTATCCATTAATTTTCACTATTTTCAGCTTGCTAAATTTCTTTTAAAATTCTTCTCTGGGTTTTTAATGATTTTCTTCTTAGGTTTATATAGTGAATACTGTTGTAATATATTTGCTGTACAAATACCCATTGAGTTAGTTGAAACAGTGTTCCTCATTTGAGGAAGCTGGGCCAAAAAACATCTTTTTTCTATTAGTAGGATGATAGCTGCTAATAACAGAATCCTGATTTAAACAGACTTAAGCAAAAAGGAAGCAAGAAATCCAGGAGTAGGATAGTTTTAAGCATAGCATGATAGGCCTCCAGTTAGATTTTATTTTTTTGTGTGTGTGTGTTTTATTTAAGTAATCTCTACATCCAACAAGGGACTTGAACTCATGACCCTAAGATCAAGAGTCTCATGCTGTCCCAACTAAGCCAGCCAGGTACCCTCCAGTGACGTTATTTTTAATTTTCTGGATTTTATGCTCCTTCATATGTTGGTAACAGGCCAGGTACACAGCCTGGTACAATTTTAACCAGTGGCAGAAAGACTATCTATTCCTTATGAATGATGAAGCCTTTTCCAGAAGCCTTTTCTCATGTCTCATTGGCAGAACTAGATTGTGCCTACTCCCAAACTGACAGGAGGCATAGGACCACCATGATTGACCTAGATCAATCAAGGTAACTATAGCTTACCTCAAGTCCAAAGCTGTAAAAGTGAACCTCTAAACAAAATCAGGACAGCAAGGATGAGGCAAAAAATGAATATTGGGTAGGCCACTAAGAGAATTACTATGAATGCAAGGAGATTTTCTTATTTTATTTCCTAAGGTCAGTGTAAGGTTTGGGCAGTATCAAGGGACCATGGAGTTTGGTTAACTATGAATAATACTAATGCTGTTGTCATTTTTGTGATTTTTAAAAATATTTAAAATTGTAAAAATTATTCTTAGCTCTTAGGCCATTCAGAAACAAGCTGTGGCCAGAATTAGCCCACGATGTGTAGGCTGCTGACCCTTGCCACAGAAGACCTTTTGAAAATGGTTTATGGGAAAGTATAAATCAGGGCTTATACTTCTGAATGTAAACATATAAAAACATGTCTTTGAGGAGAAGGGCCTTGTTGGAGCTAATGGCTTGTCGATTTGGCTCAGTTGGCCATGGGTGATACTGAGCTCTCTCACTTGGACTGGGGTAAGGACATTCCAAACCCAGAGGCTCTAGACTGTGTAACCATACCACCTCCATGGTAACCATTCCAGAAACTGCAAACTTTGCACCAGATATGCCAATGGTTAGAGGTAACTCCCAGAACTATTAACAGATTAAACGAAAAAGAGTTTGTAGAAAATCTCTTCCCAGCTGCTTGTCAAAAAGTCTGGTTTTACAGCATGATGGCTTTAAATTTCAGTATCAGAAGGAACCTAGGCTGAAAGAAATTAACAAAATGTGAATTTGTAAAAATAATATTTTAGCAAGTTTAACAGGTACAGATGAGTGGAAATGGTATTTTAATTAACCTTAATATTACAGCAAGATGACACTGTTAAATAATTGTGAATTATAAGAATGACCTGACAAGTAGTGGCTTCATTTCAGGGCTTTTGACAGAAATTTGTACTGATACTAATTCATACCACTGATAATTTACTCTGAGAAAATGATTCCTGAAGGTTGGCACTGCTTAAACGCTCTAAGGATCTTTCATCCTGAAAGTAGGAGAGAATGACAGTGTTGCTGATGCATTATTAATTTCTAGTATCTGATTTTCTAATCCTGGCTTTTAAACTCATTTAACTCTTAAAATTTGGCTTGCACAAACATTTTTACTGATATTTTGGCACAATGAAAAGAGGGATCTTAGAGTTAGAAAGCTGTGTAATTTTACTTGACTGATTTTTTTTTAAACACTAAGACAGCACTATTTGAAATAATTTTTTAAATCATTGAAATTTTAGTTGAAATAAATGGGACCATCTTTAAATAGCTCACATTTAGTTTAGTTTAATTGGGAAATTATAACTTTGGAGAAGGATATTTAGATATTTGAATGTTCACTAGTAACTAGAGAATATAATTTGTTCCAGAGGTCTTCACTGAACTTTTAAGAAATAGATTTTTAATATTAAGAAATTGAGCACTAAACATAAAGAATAGAAAGAGCAAGAACATGGGGAACCAAAGGAGGAGGCTCTATGGGACCAAACATAGATTCTTAATAGTGATAAGAGAGACTGGCTAAGGAAGAACATGTACTGAATTGTCTCCTGTTAATATTTCTGACAAGGAGGGTGGTGGTGGTGGTAAAAGGATAATCCCTGGAGACAAAGTCACATGGAATAAAGCGACCAATAGGAGAATTTTGCTACTCAGAGGTGAACTGTGTCAGTAAAGTATCTTTAAAAACACAAGGGTGGATCCCATGCCCATGTCAGGAAGTACGTTTCATTCCCCTTTCTGTCTAAAGTCACAGACAAAACTCCAATTTCTTCTGATAACTTCTCTCTTCTATTTTGAATATTGCTGTACAAGCATTTTTAGTAAAGGTTCCAGCCCATGGATGGGAATCCAAGGTGAGCTTATATGTAGTAATCTCTAAAGAAATTAACCCAAAAGAGTGAGAGGGAAGGCGGGAAGAGTGACATTTGGAGTCACCAGCGTTATAACCTTTTTTTAATTGAGTGGCAAGGACCAGTCCCAGCCATGGGTCTATTCCAGCTTAGATATTCCAAGGAAGAATTGTATCTGACTTGTGAGAACACATGCTGTTGGTCAGGAACTGAACTCCTGCACTGATACCCTCCAAATAGGCAGATTGGAGGTCATAGATTTGCTCCACATGACGGAGTTTATAATCACTTGTGAAATACATTGCAAGAACATTGTTATTTAGGTAAAGCACTCATATTGTGAATATTTTCATCATCAGTTAGAGGGTCTGGGATTATTCTTGTAACTTCAGTCTTACTCATAAACAGATATGCCTTCCTGATTTTGAGAAAAGGAGTAGCAATACATTTCTGAAAAATTGCCCAAAATTGGATTGCAGCTAGCATGCAAGAAACACACACAATTCTGTGAATGCCTATGGGACTTTGTGGCTCATGAGAACATTATTGGTCATGTGTGGGGTAGAATGAAGGCTGAGAACCTCCGAGGTAATCCAGTAAAGGCCAATTTGTCAAATTAAGTTAGTCAATTAGATATTTGCCTTTTAAATGCAACACACATCACTTGATACAGCAATTAGATAAAGCAAATTAGTCACAATGTTTGAAAGTTGTTCTCCAGACTGAAAGGAAAGTACAACTTTGTCTTTATATACACATGAAGCTCTTTAAATATCTTTGTTGTCACAAAGAAAATGAGTTGGTTGGGCTAGGACTAGGATTACAGTTTTCAATTTTAAAGTAGGGATAGGGGCATCTGGGTGGCTCCTCAGGTGGTTAAGCATCAGACTCTTGATTTTGGCTCAGGTCATGATCTCAGGGTCATGGATCCAGCCCAGAGTTGGCCTTACCCCTCTCTGTTCTGCTTGAGATTCTCGCTCTTGCCCTCTACCCCTCCCCCCACTCAGGCTCACATGCACTCCCTCTCTCTCCGTTTCTCTCTAAAAATAAGTAAATAAATCTTTTTTTTTTTTAAGATTTTATTTATTTATTTGTCAGAGAGAGAGAGAGGAGCAAGAGTGAGCACAAGCAGACAGAGTGGTAGGCAGAGGCAGAGGGAGAAGCAGGCTCCCTGCTGAGCAAAGAGCCCTATGCGGGACTCGATCCCAGGACGCTGGGATTATGACCTGAGCCGAAGGCAGCCACTTAACCAACTGAGCCACCCAGGCATCCCAGTAAATAAATCTTTAAGGTAAGGATAAAATTGAGCAGAACTGGAGGCAGGGTGTTAACAGCAATGAAAAGATATTCTTTTTATTTTGTAATCATGTAATCCACGTTATCTTTCAATAGTTTTAGGTTACATAAAAGCAGTAGTACATTATAGCCATTAATAGTGAAAATAGAAGACAAAGTATTTTCAATTTGGATTTAGAATGTATTATATACTTTTAAAAAAAGATTTAAGTTAATTATTGTATTTTATTTATTTTTTAAGTCAGCTCCATGCCCAGCATGGAGCCCAAAGTGGGGCTTGAACTTAAAACCCTGAGATCAAGACCTGGGGCTAAGACCAAGAGTTGGACACTTAACTGACTGAGCCATCCCAGTGCTATTATTAAGTATTCTCTAAACCCAATGTGGGGCTTGAACTCACAATTCCAAGATCAAGAGTTGCATGTCCTACCAACTAAGTCACCCAAGCACCCTTATTATATACTTAGAAATGGATATAGTGATTCATGTTTGGGGAGTCACTTTCAAAAATCTAATAAAACTTGCATGAGGTTACCTGATACTCTCCAGCACACTTTGTTACTTTAATTTTTCTCATGCTGTGAGTAGAACTTTCCCTCTAACTGATGCATGTTTAAGTCTTCACTGATGTTGAAAAGGTCATTGTTACAAGGGCTATAACAAGACAGATCAAAATATTAAAATATTTGAGAAAACAGGGGCACCTGGTTGAACACCTAACCCTTGATTTCAGCTGGGGTTCTGATCTCAGGGTTGTGGGATCAAGCCCCATTTGGGCTCCATGCCGGGTGTGGGATCTGCTTAGGATATTCTCTTTCACTCTGTTTTTCTCCCGGCTCACTCTCTATTTCTCTAAAATAAATAAATCTTAAAATAAAATAAAATATTAGAGAAAACAACTTTACAATATTAGAAACCACTGAAAGAATTTCTTGAGATTTAGACTTATGCGAAATCTTGAAATGTGGTTTATTTATTTCACTTTTTTGTACCCAAACAACCTAAGTTATTAAGGTGAACTGTGATCAGACAATATAATTGATTTTAGGACACTTGGGAAAGAATTTAAAACCCAAAGAAAGTACCTTAAGACCTAATTTATTTATTTTTATTTATTTTAATTTTTAATTAAAGTATAGTCGACATATTTGTTTCAGGTGGACAGCATAGTGATTCAACATATATATACATTACAAAATGCTTACCATGATAGCCATATGCTATCTGTCACCACACAATATTATTATAATAGTGTTAACTATATATCCTATGCTGTACTTTTCATTCCTGTGGGCTTATTTTATAACTGGAAGTTTGGACCCCTTAGTTTCCTTTACCTATTTTGCTCATCTGTCCACCTCTCTCCCCTTGAGCAACCCCTAGTTTTTTCTCTATATTCATAAATGTGTTTCTCTTTGTTTTTGTTGTTTGTTTGTTATTTGTTTTTTATTCTAGATTCCACATATAAGTGAAATTATAGAATTGTCTTTGTCTGACTTGTCCTGCTTAGCATAATACCCATTAGTCCACCCATGTTGTGAGGAATGGCAAGATTTCATTTTTTATGGCTGAGTAATATTTCACTGTATATACATGCATTCTATATATATATGCTTATCCATTCATCTATTGATGGATACTAGGGTTTCTTCTGTATCTTGTATCTGTATCTTGGCTTCTGGATAATACTGCAATAAACATAGGGGTACATATATCTTTTTAAATTCATGTTTTCATTTTCCTTGGGTACATACTCAGAAGTGGAATTACTGGATTGTATGGTACTTATATTTTTAGTTTTTTGAGGAATCTGTATTGTTTTCCAATTTACATTTGCACCAGATTACATTTCCATGAATAGTGTGCAAAAGTTTCCTTTTCCCCACATCCCTGCCAGCACTTGTTATGTATTTTCTTTTTCGGTACTATTCATTCTGACTGCTCTTAGGTAATATCTCCTTTTGGTTTTGATTTGCATTTCCCTGATGATTAGTGATGTTGAGCATCTTTTCATGTGTCTATGTTCATCTATATATCTTTTGAAGAAAACATCTGTTCAGGTCTTCTGCCCATTTTAATTGGGTTATTTGGGTTTTTTGGAGTGTTCACTTGTATGAATTCTTTATATATTTTGGATATTAGCCCATTATTGGAAATACCTTTGCAAAGATCTTTTCCTGTTCAGTACATTGCCTTTTCATTTTGCTGATGGTTTCCTTCACTGTACCAAAGCTTTTTTGTTTGTTGTAGTCCCAGTTGTTTATTTTTTCTTCGTTTCCCTTACCTGAGGAGACATATCTAGAAATATTTTGCTAAAGTTAATGTCCAAGAGGTTACTGTCTCTGTTTTCTTTTGGGAGTTTTATGGCTTCAGGTCTTACATTTAGGTCTTTACTCCATTTTGAGTTTTATATTTTTGTGTATGGTATAAGATAGTGGTCCATTTTCATTCTTTTACATGTAGCTGTCCAGTTTCCCCAGTACATGTATTGAAGAGACTATCTTTCCCCCATTTTATATTTTTGCCTCCTTTGTCATAAATTGACCATCCAAGTGTGGGATTTTTCTGGGTTCTCAACTCTGTGCCATTAGTCTGTGTGTCTGTTTTTGCACAAGTACCCTGCTATTTTGGTTATTTTAGTTTTGTGATATAGCTTAATAAGGGAGTGTGATACCTCCAGCTTTGTTCTTCCCTTTCAAGGCTGCTTTGGCTCTTCCAGGTCTTCTATGGTTCTATACAAATTTTGCGATTATTTGTTCTAGTTCTGTGAAAAATACTATTGGTATTCTCATAAGGATTGTATTGAATCTATAGATTGTTTTGGGTAGTATGGGCATTTTAACATTAATTCTTCCATTCCATTGATATGGTATATCTTTCCATTTATTTGTGCTAAGACCAAATTTAAAGGTAATATGCTTTCATTGTAAATTAATGAAAAATATAGAAAATAGCAAGAATAATGTCAAAATTTCCTATAGGTCTAGCATTTATTAAATATAGTGTAACTGCTTTTTAATATTCATTGCATCTTTTTCTTTTTTATTAAGATTTGTTTATATATTTTAGCTTATTTTTATTTTATTTATTTTTTTTTAAGTAAGCTCTTCACCCAGTGTGGGGCTTGACATCATGACCCTGAGATCAAGAGTTGCATGCTCCACTGACTGAGCCAGCCGGGTCCCCTTGTTTGTGTGTTTTTAAAGTAAAATTGTGATCTAATAATTTTAACTGCTTTTTTTCTTTTCATATATTAGAAACATTTTCTAAATCATCAAATATTATTTTATGGTATAATTTTTATAGCCATTTAGTATAGAAAGGACTTTAAACGTTTATTTGATTCAGCCAGAGCTTACTGTAATAAATTACTTACAGGTTTTTCTCTCCCTGGGTAGGTTTTAGATACTTGCACAATGAGAATGAACCTAAATTCACCAGCCAGATATCTTTATGATTGGTATGGCAGAACAATTAAACATATTTCAAAAGGTAAGTGACAAAGATTTTATAAACTCTAACATTTCAAAAGGTACTTACATAATTTTGCTTTTATTTTATATATTTAAAAAGAAAACAGTTATAATAAAAGTTTAGTTTTAACATGGATAAATATGTCATTCTTATACAAAAGGGAATTATGAAAGGGATTAATTTTGAGGAATTTTTATTTTAGCATGTGTTGGTCCATTTGGTCATCTATCACAAAAGTACATTGGCTGGGTGACTTCAACAACAATTTATTTCTTATGCATATGAAGTCCAAGTCCAAGATCAAGGCCCTGGCAGATTCATTGTCTGTTGAGGGCCCCTTAACTGATTCATAGATTGCTATCTTCTCACTTTGTACTTATTGGTAGTAAGGGCAAGAGTGCCCTCTGGGGTCTCTTGTATAAGGACACTAATTCAATTCAGGAGGGCTCTACCCTTATGATGCAATTACCTCCAAATACCATCACATTAGCTTTCAACATTTGAAATCTGGGGGGACATAAACATTCAGACTATAGCGCAGCTCAAGTGTAGGTTTAAAAGAAATGAGTATTTTAACTTTAGTAAGCCATCACTTAATAAACAAAAGCAACTGGTAAATTTTCACAATTTAACAGGCATTTTCTATGGTATACAGCTTTCAGAAGAGAAAAGAGAAATACTCTGTGTTCTCAGATAAAAATGTTTTTAATTGTTTTGGTTAACTTCTAGAGATTTTCAAAAGTTATGGAATGTGTTTTAAAACAATTTAATTGCATGTCTTTGTCAAAATATGAGACCTCCATTGTATTTCTAAAAGCCCTGATTTGCTAGTCTTTAAAAACAAAAATACCATGAATTCCATATTGTACTGCTATTAAATTACTAATAGTAGTAATTGCTACTATTTATTTTTTACTTTTTGAAATTTACTTTTTATTGCTTTAGTTGTAATTTCTATTACTTTAGTAGTGTTACTATTAGTACTACCAAATGTACTACTGTTATGATCCTATCACTTCCTTTAAGTCTTAACTCCATATGCCTGAAAAGGGCCAAAATATTAAGTGGCATACTTAAACTGCAAGGCTAGATCCGGAAAGCTTTAAGTTTTTTTTAGGATATGGCTATACTGAGTTCCTACATTTGTTTCTAATATCCTTGCTTATACTGTATTAAAGCAAACCATTACTGACTTTATCATTCTAATACTCCAAGTGTCTACTATTATATTTTGATACTTGTTGTTATAACTCTTAAATTTTTTTCTGCCAGGGATTATATGTGTGTTTGTGAATTTAGAAAGTAAATAAATTGTTTCTTGGTCGTTTTTGTTTGTGTTAGATATGATAATTATTTTTCATTTTATTAGGAGTTTTTATCTGAAGATTTAAAAACTTCTGTAGACATACCAGTTAACTAGCTTGTTACGTACCTGTAAGGCATATGTAACATGGGGAATACTTCCTTATGGTCTTTTTTAAGGGGAGGATACAGAGGGTATCATATGGAAGTTTATTTCTTCTTTCTTGCAGTCCCCCTGATCACACTGGCTAAAATGATCTTTATGATCAACAATATTATATAATTGGGACACCGGGGTGGCTCTGTGGGTTAAGCCTCTGCCTTCAGCTCAGGTCATGATCTCAGAGTTCTGGGATCGAGCCCCACATCAGGCTCTCTGCTCAGCAGGGAACCTGCTTTCCCCTCTCTCTCTCTGCCTGCTGCTCTGCCCACTTGTGATCTGTCTGTCAAATAAATAAATAAAATCTTTGGGAAAAAAATTATTATATAATCACTCAAACTTGCATTAACAAAATAAATAACACACTTTCTTAAGATCCTATCCAGCTTTGAATTATTTCTAGCTCACCAGGAATTAAAAAATTATATTTGAATAAACTGTTAGATTTAAAACTATAAGGAACCCCGTTAAAGGGAAAGATTTATATTTAGAAAGTTGATTTTTTCCCCTCCCAAATGCGGTATAACAGAATTACTTATCGAAACATAAAAGCTCTGACTCTGAGGTGTGATGCTTCATGGATGCCGGAGGCATTCAGATTCGTGCCTCATGCTTCACGTATCCCAGAAGTGTGCTATTATCACATTTTAATGCATGCCTTGCCCTGTGTTTTTGCATACTTATAAAAGCTTATGCCAGCTGAAATTAGCCTATGCAACTACTAACATGTGGAAGCATAACAAGTTCACTAGACTTAACATACTCAAAAAGCTAATCCTGTTGGAGGAACTTCCAGTCTGTAGCACCCTAGTCACTTAACATTAAATTTTTGCATTTCTTTTTTCTTTGTTTGTTAGTATAATTTGTGCATCAAATGATTGAAGTCCCTAAACTTTTATATTTGATGGTCTTCTGAACTTCAGCTTAGAAAAGGTCAAGTGTTATGTGAAAGTTACCTTTTAATTTAAATAATCACTAATACTCTTATTTGATGTGTGACTCTTGTTGTTTGCTTGTTTTATGTCAGATCCAAAAATCATGTCTAATGTTAAGATCATGGCAATGACTTTTTATTTATAAAGACAGATTAGAAATATAATTGTACCAAAGACTAAAAAGTAAAAGATACACAAAATGCTTCTTCTTTAGAATCATATATACTTTGAAGGTTTTTTCCTGTGCTGTGAGAAATGAGCACAATTGACCTAACACTAAACTTTTTACTTTATCAAGTCTAGTGAAACCCTTAACAACCCATGGGTTTTGAAAATTGTTTATGTTTTTAGATTTCCAAACCATAGAAGATTTTAACAAAGAAATTCATATTGTTGTGTGTGGAAAAGTTTTTTAGTTATGGCTCCTGCAAAGATCTATTCTTTCTAAGGTAAAAGAGAACTATCCACACTGTAAAGATACCATATTCCTATATGTGATCAACATGTTAATACAGCATTTCTGCTAGAACATAATGCAAAAAATGCATTCTGCAGAATCACTCCCATCAAAATTACAAGGCAATGAAAATAATAGTGTTGAGGAAAATCATTTAAAATCTATGCACCTTAAAAACCAGAATACTAACTTAAATAATAATTATTAACTTAAGAGATCCTGTAAACAGCCTGGATAGGTATCTTAGAGTACTGTTTCAGGGAATAGTAAAGCTGCACAAAAACAGCAGATGGAATCAACTGGAGGGTTGAGCCAGTGGGGCTTCCTTTAAGGAAGGCACAGGAGGAAGCAAAACTCCCTCAGAGTCCTGCAAGAAACCCAGTGGTGTAGCCGAGATAAAATCTTTTTTCTTTCCTGGCGAAGAAGAGAATTCTACTCCTTCTCTGTTGGCCTCCTTTGCCTAGGAAAAAGCACATATTCTCCAACCAAACTTCTGTATTGCATGGACATCCTTCTCCTATTGAGCTGTTTGGTATTACAGAAGCATGTAACAGTGGTAGCACACAGATTTGTTTAATAACACCCTCATTCCCCCTAATATTTCCTAACTTTTTGTTCTCTTGGCTTCTTTGGCTTAATTATTCCATTATGGTGAACCAGAGAAGTCACTCTCTCTCGAGGACCTTAAGTCTCTTAGGACCTATTATTCCAGTAACCAAACCCTGCTCCTGAGTGGATCCTTCTAGATTCTGGTGGGTAATATGAAATGTACACTAGAAGATTCTGAAATGACTTAGAAAATAATTAAATTGTTTCCAAGGCCATGCTTTGAACACTGAATGTTCATTTCCTATTCCATTCCTCACCCCAAATTATACATAGTAGCACTGTCCAAAATAGCCATTTTCTGACACATTCTTCAGAGATTCTTTAATGCAATGAGATCAAATGGCAGGACTAACGTATTTCAATCACAAAATTCCAAAAACATACTCTGAACTTGAATGTTAACTCTCGTCCATTATGGAGTTTTTGTGAAGAAATTAAAGTCAAAATTCTGAAGAAATGAAAATCCCAAGTTTTTACATTTACACAGAAGTGAATTCCAAAATCAACTAATTTACCTCTGTGAGTTAAAATCCAAAAATAGTTCCAACTCCTCAAGTTGAAATTCAAAGAAATTAAAAGTCCTTAATTTTTCTTCTTCCCTGTGTCAGCCAGATGACTTGTGGATGCCTAGTTTGAACTAGAATTCCTCCAGCAACTACCTTCTGGGCTCCTGCCATGGATGTCATCCCTTAGGACCTGAGAAGTTGAATTAAGTCATCACCAACTTTCTCATGCACCCTAATTCTAATTCTGGTGGCAAAACATCCTTCTTGCCTCAGGAGAAATACTTTCAATCCTGACTCATAACGGCTGCTGTCATGGCCTCTGTCTATGGAATCATTTAAGCCAAAAAACCCTACTTTGTGAACACAGCTTCCTCCTCATCTTCATATCATTTCCCATCAGAGAGTAACTTTGCTCCATGGTTTTCTGATTTGAAGTGGCTGTTTATGTTTCTGACCCTCATGGTCTTAGTATTCAGGAGGACTAGCACAATGTCATTTCCTCCTGTAGACAGGGTCTTTGCTCAGTTTTTGGATGCTTCTGGTCTTAACATTTCTGTCATCTCTTTCTACAGCATTTAGGGATTTGTCTCTACTGTATTCCAATTCCTTTCAGAAAGTTTCCCTTCTCTAACAGGCACCGGCTGTATTGCTTGCTGCAGTGGACTTCTTTCTTTTCTTTTACTTTCCCTTTGCTATTTGTTTCATTCTTGTGTTTTTCTAACATATTCCTGTAGATATTTTTCTTGCAGCGTGTCTCATAGTGAGAGATATGAAGTCAATAAGCTCCAAGTTTGTCAATATCATCCTTTGTTCAAACCAGTCCTACCCATTTTCACCTCCCTGAGTTAAATAATCCTACCCAGGATGTATTTTCCCACAGTCTAACATCGAATTTTGATCTGACTCCTTGATCTATTATTGCTGTGTCTGGATCTTCTGTAATATAATTTATCTTCTCTTTGCCTTTTCTTAATCTTAGACCCAGAAATTTGGGTTGTTCCCTAAATACTTTTTTTGAGTATTTGATATTAATCTTCCTAGTATTCCCCTTTCCAGTTTATTCAGATTTCATGAGCACTCTTTGGATAGTTGTCTCATCCTTAAAAGAGATTCTCCAATTGCTCTTTCTATTAATTTATCTGTAACATAAGTGTTACCTCTCCACAGTATTTGTGGATTCTTCCTCCTTTGGGGGATTGCTCTGACTCTACTCTCCAAGATCTTTATTTCTCTGGTTGGTTTCACTGGGTTCCAGTTAACTGTTTGTGATTTTGTAACAATTACAGTATTTCCCCCTTTTATAATAACATCTTTAAGAGTAGTCAGACTTGGATACCCTCATATCTGGCCTTCAGGATTTTAGTTCCTCTTTGACTTATCTGCTAAAAATGCATGTTCTGGTGCACCTGGTTGACTCAGGTGGTTAAGCTTCAAAGTCATGATTTAGGCTGGGGTCATGGTCTCAACGTCATGGGGTCTAGTCTCAGGGTTGGGATGAATGTCTTAAGTGGAGTCTGCTTGAGATTCTGCTTGAGATTCTGTCTGCCCTAACCCCCTCTTGCACTCACTGTCTCTCTTTCAGTTAAATAAATAAAATAAAAATGTGTGTTTGAATCAGATAGTTACCTTTATTCTAGGAGATCTCTTTCTTCTTCCAGCTAAATAACCCTATCTTCTTTTATTTATTTTCATGCATATACTGCTTTATTCTGATCATAAGATTGAAGCATATTTTAAAGCCATTTTAGGGACACCTCACTGGCTCAAAAGGTAGATCACATGACCCTGGATCTCAGGGTCATGAGTTTAAGTCCCATGGTGGGAAGCCTACTTGAGACCAGTTTACTTTTTCCTCCATTTCTTTAGCAAATCTGTTTCCTAGATTTCCTAATCTGTATTACTTTCTTCCAGTTTTTTCTCTAACTTAACTGAAGAAGATGAAGTATTCTTTTTACAACAAATCTACCACCTTTCTGTAGATGAAACCATAACTTGAGTTTCTGAAATTTAGAACATAAATATTCATAATTTATCAGAATATGTTTTCCCAAGTCAATCAATGACAAGTAAAGCAGTATCACATCCCCTGCCTTTCCCCTCACCCAGATCATTATATAATCTACAATTGCATGACTATTTCTATTAGACATCAGATCATTGACCTAAATTGATCTTAAAGACAAATAGAGCCCCTAAGGTTTTGTTCACAATTTGCTTTAAGCCACTTTTTCCTTATCCTGTACTTGTACTGCTGATTTTATAGGCATACATTGATTCCTCTGAAATTTCTATTTACCAGGTTTTTATTTTAATAGTAGTAGTAGTTTAGCCTTACAAGATCTTTCAGATACTTAATCTGTCACTCAGGGATTAACAGTTTCTTTCATCTTTGCTTTCCCTTATAAATTAGGCCTGAATACCAATTTTATCACTAAGTTATTGATAAAAATATTTTTTTAAATGTTGACTATGCCATGGCTAGGGACAGAGATCTCTAGAATGTTAATAAAGTTCCTGCCTCAGATTTATAGTCATCTTCCATGTAGCTGTGAATCTACGAGCTCACCTATCTCCAACTTAGATTGTATCACTCTAGTAACACTATCTTTAGGAATGATTTTATGGGGTGACTGTCTGACTCGGTAGAGCATGTGACTCTTGATCTCGGAGTTGTAAGTTCAAGCCCCATGTTGGGTATAGCGATTACTTAAAAATAAAATCTTAAGGGTGCCTGGCTGGCTCAGTCATTAAGTGGCTGCCTTCAGCTTGGGTCATGATCCCATGGTTCTGGGATCGAGACCTGCTTCAGGCTCCCTGCTCCATGAGGGGCCTGCTTCTCCCTCTTCCACTCCCCCTACTTGTGTTCTTCCCTTGCTGTGTCTCTCTCTGTCAAATAAATCTTTAAAAAAAATTTTTTTAAAGATTTTATTTATTTATTTGACACACAGAGAAAGATCACAAGTAGGCAGAGAGAGAGAGAGAGAGAGAGAGAGAGAAGCAGGTTTCCCGCCAAGCAGAGAGCCTGATGCAGGGCTTGATTCCAGGACCCTGACATCACGACCTTAGCCGAAGGCTGAGGCTTAACCCACTGAGCCACCCAGGCACCCCTTAAAAAAATCTTCAAAAAAGTAAGTGATTTTATCTTATCATAACTTTTCATACTAAACCCATGCTTAAATCTTTATCATGGCCTAAAGGACCTTTATGATTTGGCCCCTATCCAGTTTCTCTTTATTCACTTAGTACTACTGGCTCCTTTCATCTCTTCACTCAAGTCATCTTATTTTTTCATTTCTGTTCCTCAAACATTTTATTCTTCTTCAAACCCTGGTACCTTACCGGATAATGTTTTCCCTACTTGGATTCTCTCTCACCCTAACTATCTTGCAAGCTATTGCCTACTCATCTTAAAGGTCTTATTTTAAATATTTCTTTTTCTGAAATGATTTCCTGACATTGCCTTGCTCCTATGCTCCTTTCCTCCCTTGTCTAGGACAGGTATCTTTGTTATACTAATGGCACCCTGTATATACTAATTGTTTAAATTATAATTCACAAAACTGCACTGGGAATTATTTATTTAATATCTGTCTGTCCTCTAGATTCTAAGCTCCATGAGGACAGAGATTTTGTAGTCTTGTCTGTATTCCCATGTTTAACTCAGGACTAAATCATAAAATAGTATAAAAATTGGGGATGCTGCCCTTATCTAGAAACATTGTAATTAGATGCCCTCCCTTTTCTTCCAGATTTTATTTATTTATTTTAGAGAGAGAGGGAGCATTCACTAGCTGGGGTAGGGGCAGATGGAGGGAAGAGAGAGAATCCCAAGCAGAGTCCACACCAAGGGTGGAGCCCCACACGGGGCTTGATCTTATGACTCTCACCAACAGAGCTGAAATCAAGAGTCAGATGCTCAATTGAGCTACCCAGGTGCCCCCATAGATGCCTTTTGATGTGAGTGGGAAATTCAGGACACTGAGAAGGTATCTAGTCAAATGCTTCCCTCTCTCTTTATGCCCTAAAAATGCCTAGTACTGCTCTTTTATTGCTATCACTACTGCTTCTGTTCTGCTAAATGTGGAACTGCAATGGTCCAGATAATTTGGGCTTTGTAAGTGGTATTGCTTTTTTAGCTAAGAATAAGTCAAGATCCATAAGGGACAACTGTGTGTGTGTGTGTTTTCATTCTGATTCCTTTTATTACTTTCTCCAGGAAAGAAATTTGGGATCCAAGGCAGTATCCATTCATAACTTTCTCTTGCCTTGTTTTGGATGCTAAGTGACATATTTCTCTATCACTTTTTGAAAGATTTTTAGTTTATTTTTATTTGAGAGAGAGAGAGAGCCCACAAATTGGGAGGCAGGAGCAGAGGGAGAAGCAGACTCCCCACTGAGCGGGGAGCCCCACATGGGGCTCGATCCCAGGTCCCTGGGATTATGACCTGTACCAAAGGCAGACACTTGATAGACTGAGCCACCCAGGCACTCACTTTTATTTTTTATTTTCTTTCTTTATTAATTATTTTTATTAACATATAATGTATTATTTGCCCCAGGGGTACGGGTCTGTGAATCATCAGGCTTACACATTTCACAGCACTCACCATATCACATACCCTCCCCGATGTCCATAACCTAACCACCCTCTCCACAAGCACAAAATCAGAACTTTCTCTATCATTTTCAAATAGAAACATCAAAGGAGAGCAATCATGAATTCTAAATAGAAAACCTAAACAGGAGGTTTGCAGACATTGTATGTTCTCTTACCTTGTTGCAGATATAACTATTTATCTGGGAAGAGACATACAGATTTAGCAGTAGTTCCTTGCTTAAGAATAATAGATGGTAGCTATAGTCTATTAGGATCTATTTCCCACTGGAATAAATAATAGTGATATGCTGTTGTTAGAGATGTCAAACCCCATATAAGGAATTTCCCCAAGAGTCTCCCTGTTTACCCCAACAAACTTCCTCTCTGTTCCTTAAATATTTATTTAATATATGAGTTTATTTACTATATGAGTTACTCCATATGGGTCCTAGTGATTAATGTTTATTTTTCCAAGAGTTCACAAACCATTCATCTTAAAATCTCTTCCAAAACTTTTTAGGGAATTAAGATCAAACTTATGGGTACAATAACTTCTTTATATTAAAAAAATATTTTATGTATTTATTTGAGAGAGAGCGAGAGAGAGAGAGACAGAGAGCGAGCAAGCGCACAAGCAGGGGAGAGGGACAAAGAGAAACAGAGTGTGTGTTAAGTAGGGAGCCTCACATGGGGCTCAATCCCAACACTCCAGGATCATGACCTGAACCAAAGGCAGATGCTTAACTGACTGATCCACCCAAGCAGCCCTGATTTCTTTAAAATTAACTACATTTGCCCCTTTCCAATCCTTGGGTCCCAGTACTATTTACCTTTATTTCTTATATTTTATAAAATGCAAAACTCAGACCTTTTGCTGAAGAGGGATGCCAAATGCTGGTGGTTATGAATCAAACCTTAAATCTCTCTAGGCTTCTTTGGACTATACAAAGGCAGCCAGTTAAAAGCCCTTTTGTGTAGGAAAGATGTCTCTCAGGAGAAGTCTTCAATTTCCCTTAAGACTGTGCACCCTGTGACTTTGCCTTGGTTCCAAGGCGCCTTATAGATGTCCCTCAGTGACTTCCAGTGACTTCAAGGCATCAGAGTTGGGTTGAACAAAAACAGAAAGTAATCACTGATTTAAATTTCTACTATTGATCCATAGAGAATATTAAGAATTTTTAAAAGCTTGATTTTAAAAAAAAGAAGGGGTTTTTTCTGGTGGCAGTTGGAGAACTCCTATTATAATTGGATCACTGTCATCTTTTATTAAATGTATGAATGCCGAATTGTGTGATATTAACATCCACAAAGCAGTCTAATCTGATCAGAGACACTTTAATATCTCTCAGAAATTCCCTTTTGAAGTCTTTAAAACATAGACTCTCTTTTCTATTCATGAAGATATGATCATCACTTCTAGGTTTCGTTGGGCTAAACTTGCTTCAGTATTTATGTAATGTTTTAGCCAAGTCCTTGTTCTTTCTATCTTCTCCTGGAGTTTGTCTTTCTTTCTAGCTTCTGCTTTTTATTTCTTATTCTCAGTCTTTGAACCAGAGATCTTACCCTTACTTTAATGATGTTCCAATGATCCTAGAGGTTTATTATTAAAAACTTAAGTATAATTACCAGTGAAAACAAATAGCTTAATTATTACTGTTTAATCTTTTTAAAACAGAGCTCTCCATGTAAAAGAACATGACTCAGTATAGAGAGGTTTTCTTCCCCATAAAGTTTTCAGAAGAGATGGGATAGTAGACAAACTATGTAAAAATGCTAACTATAGAGGATTCTACTTTTGTGAAATAAACATTGAGAAATGAATATCAAAAGGGAGCTCTCCATTTTAATTGCTTAAACTATTAAGACCTTTTAGTTTGTCACATTAAAAAGTATAAATTTTTCATATATATAAATTTTTCACAATATATATATATATCCTGATTCAAATATATAAAATATTTGAATGTAATATATTGATCAAGCATTTGATCAAATATATAAAATATTTGAATATTTGAATGTAATATATTGATCAAGCATTTGCATCTAAGGAGACCAAAATAGCTTTACCCACATTAAATGATACCTAGGGCAGTTTAAATTAGGTTGTGTATGACAAGTATTATTATTATTCCTGCTTTCAGACTTAAGAAAAAAAGAAAAAAATTAACAAGAAAAAGGAAAAAGAATCCAGCTACATTTTTTTAGATTTATATTACTTGTTACTTTATAATGTAACAGTAGAATTTTGAAACATTTTTGGGTGCCTGGCTGGAGCATGAGACTCTGGTGGAGACTTTGGTGGAGCATGAGACTCTTGACGTTGGAGTTGTAAGTTTGAGCCCCACTTTGGGTATAGGGATTACTTAAAAATAAAATCTTTAAAAAAAGGGAAATATTTTACAGTTAGCTTGCTTTTGATGTTACTTATACATATAAGTGCTTTGTATATTTGATTTTGTTCCTAAGTTTTAGGATGTTTTCTGTTTCATCTTTTCCTATGGGGTCAAAAGTTAAGTGGTGCCTCAGTTACCACCATTTGGATTAAGCTTTTCTCAGTAGTAATAAAAATAAAAAATAATAATGCAAAAAAAAGGATCAGTTGTTAAGCAAACAATTATATACTGACATTTCTAAAGGTCTTTAGTTCTAGTTTTTGTTTGTTTTATTTATTAAGTTCCATGTATTGTATTTTCCAAAACTAATTCTAAGATAAGACCTTACATTTTTGTATAGAGCTTTTTAGTTTGAAAAGACCGGCCATATATATTCAATTACTATATATTGATATAGTCCATGAGCACATAAAATAGATTAGATAATGTTAATTCTCAGTATTTAAGTAGCCATAAAGTTGTACATGTATCAGTTCAATTATTTTACGTTATTATTAAATACCAAATATTTAAGAGGCCCAAGGAACTGAATTCACAAAACACTTTTATTTTCAAAGACACACACACTATTATTTTTGTTGAGGGGGAAGGCAAGGCACAATAGAATTCCCAGCTTATTTCTACTTGTATAAATCAAGTTATTTAAATAAATGAATTGTGTATGCTGACCTGTTCTTCCAATGTGCTACTGGGATGTATGAAAAAAAGATGTGCATGGTGGTGGAAGTAGAAAGAGGCATAAAGCGTATTGGAAAACTACCAAATGTCCCCTGCAAATGGGCCCTATTCAGAATCAGTAAGCGTATGATGAGTGAAGTGGTTTTGAATATCGCCTTTAGATTCCATGCTGTTACAAGGCCAGCCCTGAACATGGCAACTCTTATTTCCACACACAGTACCTCTTCACTCTCAATTTAACCCCAAAATCTGATGAACCCATTACTCCATACTTGATTTCATGGAACAAGGAGTAGATATAGTTACAAATGATCAATCACAAGCCGTGAACCAAAGCAGCAAGGCATTAACAATTCACACCATTTCGGTCCACTTGCTCGAGCAGAAGATGTGCCAGCATATTTAATGCACAGCTACTTCGTTCAGTTTAAGAAAAGACATGACTCAGGATGCATTTTCAAAACAGAGGAGACCTAAGATTTCCTACTTTCTAAGCCCCAATGTCAATGTTCACCCACATATCAGCAATTAAAATAACCAGGTGTTCTGCAAAGGTCACAATGTCTAAATTAAATTTTACTCAGGTAAAAACAATATGACCTATGAAATTCTTCCCCCCAATGCATCCCTATTCTGTTTGATCCTATCATACAAATCAATGTCTCTTAGAGCAGTATTATAACACTGTAGACCCCACAGGCAATATGCCGTCAGTTTAATAGGATCACTGAAAAACTAAAGCAGCTGTGAAAGATTGCTCTAAGTATAGCAATCGTGTACTTGTCATTTTGTTCAGTGGAGGAAAAATCCAAATTTGGGTAGGCATCGGTATTTAAGAAAATGCCTTCTAAATCTTTTCACATAAGTACCTTAGGGACAGTAACATTTGACATATAGCACATAAACAAAAGTACACAGCAGCTGTTAGTTTAGTTTTGTTTGAATAAAAATATACTGATAGAAATCAAGCAATACTGGAGACAGTATGCTTTACCTCATTCAATCTTCCCAGCAGACTATGCTTTTGAGTGGCATCTGCTGGTTGTTCAGGGACCGGGAGCTTTCCAACTATGGATAAAGAGCATTAAAAAACACACATACGTTGGCACTAACTCATACTACCTCCAGGCATACTTCCTGGATGGGAAGTAGTCAAGTCTTAGTATCTTTAAAGAGCTCACTTTGTTTCCTCCAAAAAAGACTTTTTAGGTAAACTTTGTTTAAAAATAAATTCCATCCAAATGATGTCCTGCTAAACAATAATTGAGTATTTTTGAGACTGAGATCTGAAACTTGCTGCCAGAGAACATGTAGAAGTTTCTTTATAGGTAATTATGCTCTGGACAGTGCTCTTTTTTCCCACAGTCTTATGTACTCAGACTGAAATGTGAAGATTACTGTATTATGTAAATTACGACTCAGGATATTTAATTGGCATGAATTTTAATTTTTAATTCACAGTAGGTTATTAAAGCCTTTGATTATTTCCAGTGCATTTTGAAAACATACTAATTAAAAAAAAATCCTCTTTTTAGCTTTCCATAGCAGATTCAAACGAGTAAGCAAAGTATCTCTTTTAATGTAAGATGTTACTTTTGGAAAAAGACTTATATTCTCTGGGTATAGAATTTGACAGGCACTCCAGTCTATTTCTACTTGGAAAGTTCCATTAGCTTTGTGGTTTCTTTTTAGGGAGATATTTGCCTCCTTGTCAAAAATTCTTGTACTGCTCCCATCATGAATCCAAATCAGTTCAAACTTCTTATTAGTAATGAAGTGCTTGAAGGCTGAACAGCTTTCTTTTTTATGAATAGCTTTTGAACTTATTGTCTTTGGTGTTCTTAGAGGGTATCATTTTTAGTATTTACAGTGGCTATTTTGACCTTAACCTAGTATTTTTGCTTTGTTACATAGGTTTTATTTTGTGCCTTTTCTTATAGTAGCATGATTTATGACAGGGTAGGATAGAGCACATGAGGCTTTTCCAAGACTTTTTAAGTACCCACCTCTGGCCTTCTGGCTTGTTAATGCTTCATTGCCAAAATGTATCATTTTCTTTTATAATTTCCTTCTTAGTTTTTAAGATCTCTTATAAGGAGAATTAAGACAAAACAGTTGTACATATTCTAAATGTGCTTCAAAATTGTAGCCTATAAATAATTATTAAATTTTGATCAAATTTTCATTTGATCACAGAAAGTTACAGATTCTAAGTGTGCATAGTCTTTGTGCATAAGTTGAACTCATGGTCTTAAAATTTGCCTAAAAGACTGTCTGCAGCTTATCCAAAGTACTTTTAATTTGTCTGGTAGACATTTATTGAGCACTGCTTTTACAAACCAAAACCCACTATGGTCTCAAAACCTTAAAGCATTTGTGATTTACTGGAGGATGGAAATGGGTGTGGAAAAGATAAGAATTAATTCAAATCAGTAAAGGAGAAATAAAATTACAAACAATGCTCTGGGAAGCATAGAAGGGAACAGCTCCATTCTGTCTGAGTAACATGGGATATTTTGCCACAGAACATAACATTTGATACAAACCTTGAAGGACAAGAATATATTCGCAGATGGAAAAAAGGAGAAACAAATGCAAGGAAATGGAACAGCATGAGTGAGAAAAGTATCTATTGATAGTTATGAATCTGATATAGCTATTACTTTCAATCATAAGATCTGTTTACCCATGATGCTCAATACTAACTCTACCGGGGAAATTACTCCTTTCAGTTAAATGATCTATTTACTCAGCATCCTCAGTCTTCAGTCCAAACGCGTTGAAACTATTGGGTTCATTTTAAGTTACCCTGTAGTCATAACTTGAGAATAAACAAAATGGGTAAAAAGCTATTCTCCAGTGGTGATAATGATCCCAATGGAATGATCACATTTGACTCATCTATGTATATTGATAAATTTAATGAATGAGTAATTTCCAAACCACTTATCTAATAAAAATTTTGAGGCCCTATTTAATGAAAATACTGAAATTACAGAAAAGCAAAGCTCTGGTTGCTATTATGTAAATAAGAGCAAATAGGTAGAACACCTGTAATAAAGGCCTCAAACTTCAGAAGAAATGCTATGTGTACCTGTGCACACCAGTATTAAAGGAATGTAGAATTATAGGAGCCAGCTAACCTTACTGAGTGAGGCAATATCTCTGAGTAGCAGTTTAAAGGAGAAACTCGTGGTTTATCCACGAAATAATACCCTAGTGTTCATTCACTGGGAAAGAAAATTTTTTTTTTTCTTTGAGTGACTCTCATGGGCCTTGTTAGCTCATAGCAACATCTAGGTTTATGCTCTTTCCATGGTTAAAAAGTGTCTATTGTCCTTTCTAAATAATTGCCTTTGGTTTTTGCACATCTTTATGCAATAATCTTTAATGCACTTAGCTCCAGAAACAGAGTAAAAAAGAACTCTACATAAAAGAAAAAGGTTTGTTAAGGACACTTATGAGTTGTCTTGGGTATAGAACATTACAAATATCCACTAAAATGCTTAAAAAGTAATTCATACTCATGTTAAAAATCTACGGTTGGGGTTGAAAAGTCAATTGACTTATTTTTAACCAATTATTCTATTATATTTCAAAACTGTCATTTTAAGTCAATCCTTTTAATGGAGTGTTCTCTAATTGTAACTGATTAATAAATTTTATTTTTTAAAATATATTAGACTTATTTATACTTCCTTTCGAAGTATTTAGGGCGTATCATTTTCTTCTGTTTTCTGTACCTTCCTAGTTAGTGGAAACATTGTTTGTTCTTGGAGTGTGCTTTGTCTTCCTTTTCAAGAAGATCATCAAAGTTACTAGTTTGCAGCTCCCAAAAAGAAAAGAGCCTTCTAATCCCTGATTCAGAGGCTAACCTTTATTAGCGCTCTTGTGGTTATAATGAGGACCCTGCTTCCAGCAGGGAGATTCTAGAATACTGAACAGATTATTCAACAAGTTCAGAGCAGATTCTGAGGTCCCTTATAAAACCTGATTGTGAATACTGCTTTCTTTGCTTTGCTATTTCTGGTTTCCATAGTATTCCTAATTACATAAATCATGTGGAGCATGGGAGCTATTTTCCATCCTATATCAGTTCTGACACTGCTTGCATTTTGATATAATTTGTATTTTTTCCTAAGCTATATATAAGTTTTTTTCTTAAATTCTTATTTAAGGGGACATAAGCTCTGCAAAAAGTAGAACTTGTATTAGAAGATCTATGAAATCATACCTTGGAATTCCTTAGACTGAAATAAAGAATTTGAAAGTTACTTTGTGGCAAGCAAGGATGAATAAGGTTATAAAACTAGAGAATCTGAGAATGTGTTCTCAGGTTTAAATTCAAGATTAAATTTAGGATGTAGATCATTCAAATTTATTACCCACTTCCCAATTTACTTAAAATTATTTCAACTTAATAGCTATTTATGTAATGCCTTTCCATGTTCAAAAACTGTAATAGGTTCAATGAGTGTACCAAATTAAAAGTTTACAAATTAAAACCCAACACACAGTAATGTATGAATGTTACAGCAGTTAAGTAAAAGCACTGATGATTCTTAAGCTAGTTTTCTTTAGGAAAAATTAAAATCAAGATTGGTTTATATCATACTTTTTTTAAAGATTGAAGAGTTACAATTCTAAAAATAAGTTTTTTTCTTTTTCTTTCTTTTATAGTATATGTGATCTTATATTTTAAAAAGTTTGTGGTATTTGTTATTATAAAACTTAGTAGAGAGAAGTAATTGCTCCAGTATAAACATGGTTTTGTTATGAGAATTTTAGAAATTAATTTCTGAGGCTGGATGAATGAATTTCATGCACACATCTAAAGATGTCTAAGTAGTCATTGGGTCATAATTTTCTTTTAACTTTATAGGAGATTCAGAGAAGCTTAAGTTCTATTTCTAACTTTCTCCTTAGTGTTGAATATATTAGAAAGAATTTAAGTTGTGCTATGGTAGAGAGTTACAGAACTTAGTGCCATAAAATGCATAACTTTTTTACTAGGAGCAAAATTCAGCAGAATACCAGTAGTAAAGGCCATTTGCATAACTCAGCCGCTCAGCAGCTCAGCTGAACCTAATTGTAATTCAATTTCCAGATTGCTACGCTAGGCCTCTCTGCATAAAATATGCCACATATAACATAACCAATGGCATGGAGCTTGGAGCTATTTTCTTTGCTGGTGATCTATTTAATTTCTTTTCTATTAGAAATATGTATCAGAATCAGGTAGCCAAGCCATATAGTTATTTTGTATGTTTATATTGTGTCGCACGTGTATACTTAAGACCAAGTTAAAAAATGAAATCCTTTCATTTTCCCGGGTTCCCAAATGTGCCTAAGATTTCTTTTTATTTTTCATTTCTGGCATTTCTGAGGGAAATTAAATCTTAAAAAATGATAGCTAGCTGCCATGTTATTTGACTATTTTACACTAGAAAGACTTTATAAGCTAATCGTGTGAAAAAGTGTATAAACATGTCTGTCAAGTCCAGTATAGATGTTGCAATACAGGCCAACAAGTAAATATCTTCTAAATGTTTACAAAACGGGTGCTGAAATAACATTCCTAAATCTTTAGCTTATATCTCAAAACTTAAAAACAAAAAGGTGCGATAAAATGCTTGCTTAAGATTCCCTTTATTTTTAAACAGCAGTACCACCCTGTTTTTATGGGTTATTTAAGCAATGGCAGTGAAAAGACTTGAATAGGATGGCTTATAAAGGTGTGGATTATATTTTATGAATAATTTCCAGATGTGATATTTTAGATATATAGACTCCTCTATGGGAAGCTATATACAGAAACAACATGGATCTTACAATTTTATCAGGACAATGCAAGTAGATTTCAGCAAGGTTGGTTCCAACTCATCTGTGATAAATGAGAAGATAAGGCAATCAGTGCACACCATGACACTCTGTGCAGCTAGTTAGGCACACTTCAGAACTATTCAGGTGTGCTCACAAAGCTTATGAGTCTTGCATGGGGGGTATCTCAATATAAATACATCCTTCATGGTGGCCACTAGTAATGCAGGAATTGCCTCTGTAAGACTTAACCCAGGTCAGATATAAATAATAGATGTTAAGAGTTAGTTCTGGTATTGGGACTGTGTTCCAGGCAGTGCATTTTCAGTTGGGTCAAAAGAATTTATTTTCCCTTATTTTCTTGTATAGTTCCTCTGCTTGAAAAATGCCTGCAAAATTCCATCACACCTTTGCGGGGACCAGTTTGGGTCTCTAAGGGAGAAGGTTTCAGCCCCTCAGGATCTAAGATGTACATCCAAGGAGTTCTTTTGGCCTTGTACCAACGACTAAAGTCTGCAAAAAAATATTATACACAGGTGAGTCATCCCTCTTTAAAAATTGCTTTATTATGTGTTTTTAAATGTACTTGGTTATATAGAGGTGATGATTGGCATTGTGTCATAAAAAAACTGTGACATGTATTTTGTGAACTCAGTGCCCGTTAGGGAGCCAAAATGCTGCTTCTGTAATCTCAAAGCCAGCAATAATGGGGCTAATTGTATCTGTCTTTTGGTATGGGATGTCATATGTCTCATCTTTTCTTGCTGCATACTGTGCAAAGCGAAGGCAACTCCTTATGTGGAATTTCTATAGACAGTTACTTTAAGCAAGAAAATGAATAGCTCCTAAATCATTTGAAGGTTTAAATGCTCAGTCTTTTTTTCTTTTTTTCTTTTTTAGTATGAAATCAGAATTGCTATTGTAGAAGGTAGGCTAAAATGTAAATCAGTCACATTCTGGGAAATGAAATTGTGAATTAACTTCTTGTCAAGACTAACTCACTTCATTTATGCTTATTTAACTTGTATGTTTAGAAAGTAATCAGGTTAAGTTTGTGTCTTTTAATTTTTAAGTATCCTTTCCATAATTGTGAGATGTGTGTATGTGTAAAGATTTTGATATTTTTATAAGGACATATAGGGACTTTGATTTATCTTAAAGTGGAACTAAAATTACAAAGCAGAATGATTGATGGCCATTTATAAAATAAAAACAGTTGCCACATTTTTAGAATCCCCTTTGCACTTGGTCTTAAGAAGTTAAACATATATTTTACCATGTTAAATAAAGTCTAGGTTTTACATTTCTAATGATGAGGTTCCAATTTAGGACAGGGCTCATTATTTCAGGCCACAGGCCACTGAAAAATGGATATTTTGAAAACATCACGCTATTATTCTCTGTGTGCTGGGGGAGGGGAGAGAGGAATGAGATGTGGTCTCAGTGTTCACACAGCACCTCCTGCTGTCTTTTTGGAAAAGGACAATTTGTACTGACGAGAAGAAATTCTTGAACTAAGGTGTCCAGAACTAGCAAGAAATATCTTCCCATGAGAAACTTTTATTCTCAAAATGTGATTATTTCCTTAGTTAATTAATCTCAGTGGATCCAGAAGTGGGATTAATAATTATCGTAGATAAAGCTACTTATAATGATAAATATGAAAAATAAAAATTCAAACTTCTTTTTAAATTTTTTCCCCAGTATCATATATAAAATCTGGTATAAATATTATAAAATTTATTATTATTTTGGTGAAATTATTCAAATTGAAATATTAGTTAACTTTTAAGATACAAGGATATTATAAAATAGATGACCAATTTTATTATAATCATTTATTTGGTATTAAATTGTTTGATTCTACTTATTAGTTTAAAATTTTTTGATGTTTAAAAAAGAGATCATTCTGCAGTACAAGAAAAGCACTGTTTAAATCAAATCTTAAAAAACTTAAACATTTAAAAAATTTTATTAAAAGTGAGGATGTTAGAGATAAGAAACTGCTCAGAAAGTAATTAAGGCTTGTTTTTTATTCCATTGTCCTAAACATGTAAAATTGAGCAGTTGAACTAGATTGAAAAGAGTTCTGTATATTGTGAAAAAAGAAAGTATTTCAAGAGCTACTGCTTTGATTTTAAAGGTTTCTTTAGGACTCAGAATTGATGAAAAGTACATTTGAGCAAAATATGAACAAAATTAACATTTTTAGCATCTTTGAAGTTGTCTATATCATTCACACTATGCCAGATTTGGGAATGTTTAAAAACCTAGGCTCTTTGCCATTCCTAACTCAACCTTTTACTTTTGCTAAACTGTAATAACAAACATTTGCACTCAACAGTTTTAATATGATACTTTTTTAGGTTTATTTAAAATATAAAAATGAAGAAAAAGAAATAGAAATTTACCTGTTATGCATTTCCATGCAAATTTCTATTTCTTTTAGATATGCTCAATTCTATGTATTCTTGAGTCTCTTTTGTATTGTTATATCATGATTTTATTTAAAATTATTTGCGATGTTTAGAAAAGTCACTGTAGCTGTACCATTGTCAGGTCATCAGTAGCTAAGTGTTAAGCCTGGCAATTATTTTAACATGAGTAGGACTTCTTAGCAAATATCCTTCTTAGCATTAATGAACTTTATTTGAACTGCATTTACTTCATTTGACCTTAGAGATAGGCTTTTCTATTTAGTTTTATATAAGATCATGTTGAGGAATCAGGTAAAATGGAGATGGGTAATGATTCCTACTTCCTTAACAAATCTAAGCTTATAAATTATAGAATTAGATGAACTCTTGATATTATTTCCATTGATTTCTCTTCTGAGATTATATATAAAAACATTAATATTGTTTTGCTGGGATTCTGTCAAAGAAAATTTCTTTCCATCTTTAAATTGGATGTCTTGGGATTCCCAAAGGGCATTTCTTTTAAATAAACTGATAAAATACCACTAAAAGGAAAGTCAGAACTACTGGTTTTATGTTTATAGACTTACTCATTTTTCAATTTCTAACTCTAACTTGGCTATTATAGCATGCAACCGAATTAAGCCCACTACATTAGTGTGGTCTTAAATGTATACTGATTCATGTATATAAAATGAGATATTATATTTAGGACAGCATAAAGTTACTTAGTCTTACATTTATCACATTTATTTCCTTAAAAGTGAAACATCTTAGAAATTGCTCAGAGCTAAGCAGAATCTATTTAATTGGTAATCTTTGAAGTAGCATAAACGCATTCCTATGAAATGCAGTTAACACTTTCAGCGACAGCGACTGTTCCATCTCATTAGCATTCTTGTTAAGTAGTGGTGCTGTTGGTGGGGGTGTTGAAGTAGGAATGCCATTGTGTCGAGTTCCAGTGTTTGGGGACAAACACTGCTGTGGAAGGAACGTGTGAAAAGGCCACAGTCCTGTCAGTGAATGAGGAAGGCTGTGCTTTCTGTGTGCTTCAAGCAGGGAAGCTGTCATTCATAGGCCTAACATGGCTAAACAGAGGCCAAAACACAAGCCTGCACTACCTTTTAAAATGATATTAGTGATTTTTAAACATGATCGTCTTTATGTATGATCCTACATAGAGCTTTTCGTTGCTGTCAGTAAACAAAATCTATGTCAGTCTCTTCAGAAACACTGTAGAGATACATAAAAGTCCATGGAACTGTGCCAGGAGGCTCTACAAATAATGATTTGGAATGACTGATCTTAAGTAGGAACGTGATCTTTAGGAAATGTCTATTGCTGGAAATGTCTTCTCAATTTTGATACTTCTTTGAATCTTTTTCCTCCAGCCAACAAAATTCCTGTATACGTTTAAATAATGAGTGCATTGCAGTCTTCTTTGAAAATAGTTTCTAAAAGAACTCATAAACATACAGCTTTAATCATTTAAAGTGGTTCACAGGATGGTTTAACAGTTGTTATTGATTGCATAGCCATTTTTTAAATTCAGAGAGAAACAAAGGAGATGAGTATCCAACTGTAATATCTTAACAACCACCATCTTAATTATGAAGAATATCACAGTCTCTGTGAAATTTAAGATATGAAAAAACGTGAAGGAAATTTTTAATTTTATTCCTAACTTTCAGCACTTTGGAAAGAAATGATCATCTTGGAAATTTAGTTTTAGCTTGTTGATTACTTAAAAACAAGAAATAAGAGAAATACACCCAAATATTTCTTGAACTCTTGGAGCATTTTCTAAACTTAAAAAAAAAAAAAAAATACTGACAATTTCTACTTATGTCTAAAGCTGCAGGGAAGTGTTTTATTTCTGTAATTTTAATTTTGAAATATGTACTTGGGCTATTTGTAATAGACCCTTACTTAATGAAGTTTATTGAAAACTATAATTTTCTGCCTGAGTGATTCAAGTTTTTTTGGTATATAGTTCTTTTTATTTATTAATTTAAGTAAGGTACTTTTTAAAAATGCTATTATCTGCTACTTCTAAATGTTCTATATTTGATGTGTTGGGTTTAAGAATCTCAGATACTAAATCTCTATTTCAAAAATTAGGTTTCACTTTTTAAACTAGAATTGTACTATGACTTTATTGTACTATAACTTTATGTAATTAGGTGAGGAAATGAACTTCCAACTTCAGCATGTATTGGTTTTGCAGTTGAAAACTGAAATCTATTTTATTATTACATTGAACTAATCTTTATGTAAGCTCTAGATTTTAAAAATTTTTTCTAAGTTAATGTTGGTTCACTTTATCCACGCTCTTAATAAGTTTGATACTTAGATAGCAAACCAATAATAATAATAATATAGTTTTATCAGAAAAGATTCAGTTCAAAGTATGCTTGAATTACATTTAGTGCTGACAGAATATGTCACTTGCAGAAAGTATTCTTAAAGGAATGTTAATATTTTAATTTTCCATAAAAGAAGTATTGGAAGTTTATTTTTTATATCTTATATATTAAGTCAGTCATTTATGAGTCTTAACACAATTGAAGAAGTAACTATTTCTATTTCATTTTTTATATATACTTTATTTTTGATAAGCCAGCTACTTTTCCTCCCCACTTTATTGAGATATAATTGACATATAACATTATGTAAGTTTAAGGTGTATAACATGATGCTTGGATACACTTAAATATTATAAAATGTTTACCATACTAGGGTTAGTTAATACCTCTATCATCTCACATAATTGTCATTTCTCTTTTGTGGTGAGAACATTGAAGATCTATTCGCTTAACAAATTTCAAGTATGTAATATAGTATTGTTAACTGTACTCACTTTCTGTACATTAGATCCCCAGATATATATACATTAAAAAATTGTGCTATTTCCTTGATTTAACCTTCATGAGGCAATACCCAAAATAGTTCAGTTTTGAACTTCTTGATGTCTTTTGAAAGCTTGGAACGAAATTTATAACATATAAATATAACTTACTATTAAACACATTAAAATTGTGTTGCAGATATTTCAAGTAGTTTGAAAACTACTTCTGAAGGTTCTGATAGGTAATGTTTTAGAATTTTATGTTGCTTGTAGATTTGAATGATGGATGATTTTTTTTCTTTCCCTGAAACCAAGCTGCATTCTAGTTACTTGAAGTATTTTAAGAACCTTAAACTTGTGTCTTTTTCTAAGTGTCATGCTTTGAGCAGGCCTAACATCAGTTAAATGAAGTGAAAATTGCATTCTTGTCTTGATAGAGATGAAAATGGATTTCTGGTCATGAAATAGATGTAGTTGTCACTTTTTAAAAAAGGTGTCAGCAGTTTGCTTCAGTGAGTAAGGTGCCAATTCAGTATGGCAGTAAACTTGTGATCTGAGCAATCAATAAAATGCTTCAATAACTTCTGCTTCATTACACTTATAATAAGAGGCTATAGATCCATGGCACATAAAATGTTGATAAAGAGGATATGTGGGGACTGACTGTGACAATTTTCTTGAAAGTACAGTAAGTGCAATATTGCCATCTAGAGTTTGTGCATAGGTAATTATTACAGAGAGGGACAAAACCACGATGGGATAAAACAGGAAATGATATTGAAATACTGTTTATTTTCCATCATTTATCCATGACACATTTATTGTTATGGAACATTTCATTTGACTTGTCATAAAGCTGTTTAGGTCAGGAGAAAAACTTTCCAATCTGTATTTTTCTCTAATTCTCTTAGAATTATACTACCAAATGTCAAATATGTGTCTCTGGCTCAAATTTGAACTTTTTACCATGAAAACTATTTATTAAATAACTCACTTTCAAAAAATGATTATACTTAGAGGTTTTCCTTTTTTCTGGTAATTCAGTTATATAAAAACAGAGTTTTATGGACATCTCATTTGGGTATCTTTCAATTCAAAATATTATCTTAATTAATATTTAATATCCCTTCAAGAAATAAACATCAAATAAGAGCTTTGACTTTAAAAATGGTATTTTGAAATGATTATATAGGGAGATAGACTTTCCTGCTTATGTGATTATGAACATTTTAATGAAGAGTAAGTTCCATTTGGAGATTGAAAATATGTCTTCGTCTTCAAATCACTAAAACACTTTAATCATCTAAAAACACTTCAAAAAGTATGTTATCACTTTTTTGATTAATTAAAAGACTTTTTTAATTTTTTACTATCTTTTTAATGAATTACTATGGAAAATACATTTCAAACAAAGCATTACTGAGCTTTTTCTCCCTCTGAACTTGTGACTAAAAATGCAAATTGCAAAATAGAAAATTTTTAAAAGTCTGCATTTACTGCATTTCTTAACATAAAGTAAACTTAATATGGATATAGATGAGTTACTAAAGAAAGTTAAATAATCTGGAAAGGTTATTACCTTTATTCTTCCATTTATGTATTTTACAATTTGTATAGATAGCTTTTATAAGCTCATAGACCTCAGCCTTCAGATTTTCCTGAGAATGATTTCCTGAGAATGATAATTTGGCATTAAGGTAATAATGCATTTTTCCCTAATATCACACTGGTTAGATACTTTTTGTTCTCATACATCTATGTATGAATTCTTTCTATAATTTTAAAAAATGGAAATGGTTCAACATTAATTTATTTTCCTTTTTGGATCTCAGTTTTATTTTTAAACATCCTAATATTATATTTTCTTTACTTATATTTAATTTAAGATGAGGGGCTCTTATTTTGAAATTTTTAATCATACTGAGTGGAAAATGTTGCATTTTAAAACCTCCAAAGAAGTATAAAATTGTTCTGGTAAAGTAAGTGAAAGTAGGCCTGACAAATTTTCTTTAAATTACTCAACCACCTACAGGTATTATTGCCTATGACTCTTTTGAAATGAGAATAAATTTTATAGAGTTACAGCAGCAAAGTGAAAGAGTGTGTTTGATAGATTCCCTGAACAGTTTCAACACCCACAGGTATTATTTGTAAGAAAACAATCATGCCGAGTCTTCAGCTGGTTAGAGAGGGCACAGCATTCTATCTTCACCTGACATCCTATCTGTTCCGTCAACATCCTGGGCCCCCTGCCTGCTGCCCCCTCCTCCCAGAACAATAACGCTCACTGAGATGTTTGTGTGAATGGACAAGAATATGAAATTTTCTTTTTCCCTTGGAGAACTAAAGCAGTATTGAAGGCATATTCCTAAGGGGAGGAAAACCAACTGTCTTGAGGATTGACTAGCATTTTCTATTTTCTATTCAAATTGATCAGTGTTGTCAATGATTGTTAGTTAAGATCTTTGATTATTAAGTCTGACTACTGATTGATGAAAGGGAGATTCTTAGAGTTAATGTTTTAGAAATCGTTGGCTTGCTTTATTTTATTAAGAGGCATATAGTGGTTTCCTCTCACCTGTTGTTCTTAGCATTAGCTTGAATAAATGTTAAATAAAACAATAAAGTGCTGATTTTAAATATTATAACTCATTATTTGCCAATATTTTATATATATAACAAAGATGCAAAGAATTATAACATTAATTTTTCACTGTCTCAAATATTTTCAAAGTAATTATGTCAGAAAATCAATTTTACATAATTTCCAAAAAACAACCAACATCCAGTTACATTTTTAAAAGATTTCAAGTTCCTAAATAAAGCGAATTATATACATGGATAAAAGATATGCAAGGCATCTACTTATTAACACTTCCTATTCACTGGGAAGTAATTATTGAATGTTTCAGAAAAGAGAATGATGGCATAAGTAAAAGGTACTGGACAGATCTTAGTCTGCAGCCTCGGCAAGCCACAAGTGACTTACATCTTCTAGAGCTGTACTGCCCAATACACTGTTAAAATCCCTTGTGGTTCTTCAGTTTAAATTAATTATAATTAAATAAAATAAAAGAACTTAATTCCTCGGTCTCAATGTCCACATTTCAAGTGCTTAATAGCCATATCATCATTGAAAATTCTACAGGATAGTGCTGTTCTAATAGAAAGAAATTTAGTCTGGATACCCTAGTTATACTTCTGACATTTAATTTTACATTCAGTGACTAACAAAATAAAGAGTCTCTTTTAGTATCTGGGTTTAAATCGGTGTTGGGTAGATAAGGTACTCTGGTCTTCATAAAACAAAATTCCATATATATATTACATAAAATATATATTATATATATGATATATATATCACATATATATATCCACATAAATCACATAAGTCATTAGTCATAAGTGACATAAGTCACAACCTATTGGCCATATAACCACCAAATGGATACCTTTAGGACTTTCAGTGTATATCACTATATGGAATAAATAAACTATAAATAAACTATATGGAATGGTGTCTTTAGGGACCATGATTGTTGTAGTCACTGAATTAACCTTACCTTTTTTGGTGAAAAAAGATCTCCCCACTCTGTGAAAAAAAGATTAGAGGGACAAAGAAGATGAAGTGTTGAATAGTCCTTTATGTGTTGTTCCATTTGTGCATTAACCAGGATTGATGATACAGCACAACCATCCAAGACCTTGCCCTTGGAGTTTCCATTCTTGTTATGTACATAGAACATAGGCACATGAAACTCTTAGGAAACACGCTTATTAATATGTAGTGAAGTAGTAAAAATATGTATGGAGTATAGATTCTATGTTGTAGGGGAACTTAAGTAAAAAAGATTATTAAAAATAGAATGAAAGCATTTCAAGGTTGAAGTGAAATTTAGAGGCGATCTAATCCAGTCCTCTCAATTTACAGATAATGAGAGTAACAACAACAATAATAATTGCCTCATTGCATTGTTATAAGGATTAAATAGTTAATGTATATAAAATTCTTAACATAGTACCTGAGACATAGTAAGTGGTCAGTAGGTTGTAGCTATCCTCATCATCTTTGTTATTAATTTTTTTTAACTTCATTGAGGTCTAACTGATAAAATTGTAAGATATTTAAAGTGTACATCATGATGATTTGACAGAAGTTTACACTGTAAAAAGATTCCTACTATTTAGATAATTAACGCATATATTACCTCATATATTTACATATATTTTTTTGATGAGAACATTTAAGTTCTACTCTTTTAGCAAAAGTTCAACGATATGATACAATATTACCATCCATAATCAGGTCATACCTTAGATCCTTGGACTTCATTCATCTTATAGCTGAAAGTTGGTACTCTTACCAACCTCTTCCTATGTTCCACACTTACAGTCCCTAGGAACCACTTTTTCACTCTGTTTCTATGAGTTTGACATTTTTTTGATTCTGCATATAAGTGATACTTTTATTATTAATATAATAGATAAGTCAGTTGAGATACTTGTCTAAGATGAGACAGCAGGGCGAGGTTATAAAGGGACTGAGCTCATCTTTGCTATTAGAGTAGGCAAGGTATGCTTTATTAACTGAAGTATGAGGAGGGCTTTTAAAAAAGAGATTCATATAGGCCATGGTATCAAGTTAGGAGTGAGTTAGACTTATTTTCAAGCAAGTTATACTTAACACAAAAAAGGTTATTGGTGATCTTTGCAAATGATGAAATCTTAGAGTGAACAGGGTTAAGGAAAGAATTGCTGCTGAGGAAATAAGGGCAGTGGGTTTCGGTGAGACATCTCATAGGTTGCGAGTGTCTCCTATTTTTTTTTTTTTTTGAGGGTTACAGTATGAGAATGAAGAAATGTCAAAAGAGGATTTAAAAACCATGAGATACTGTGGACTCTGAAAAACAATCTGAGGGTTTTGAAGGGGCGGGGGGTGGGAGGTCGGGGTACCAGGTGGTGGGTATTATAGAGGGCACGGATTGCATGGAGCACTGGGTGTGGTGCAAAAATAATAAATACTGTTATGCTGAAAATAAATAAAAAATAAATTAAACAAAACAAAACAAAACAAAAAACCCCACTGGATATATTTTATATGATTACATTTAAGATTAACTCAGTATAACCCCTTATGATGTGTGTTCTATTTTTTATGATAATTACAAAAAAATTTTTTTAAGACTTTATTTATTTATTTGACAGAGATCACAAGTAGGCAGAGAAGCAGGCAGAGAGAGAGGAAGGGAAGCATGCTCCCTGCTGAGCAGAGTGCCCAATGTGGGGCTCCATCCCAGGTCCCTGAGATCATGACCTGAGCCAAAGGCAGAGGCTTTAACCCACTGAGCCACCCAGGTGCCCTGATAATTACAAAATTTATAAAAATATTAATTCATAACCTATATAGGGCACATGGTCTGGTAATGGGACAAAAGTTTTATAACTATCTTTTTTGGTCAGTTCTGTCACGCTATCTTTTTGGCTGTATTTATAACTTTACTTGGAAGTAAGGAAAATAGCTAAATTTGTGGCCCATTTTGAATGTGAGACTGAGGCTAATGGCTTTCTTCAACCTCAGAATTGGAGCATCCGAGATCCTGAAGTTGTTGAGGAGTATGGATAGGGAATGAAAGTCACAGAATTTGAAAAACATACGTTGGAGTTTACTCTAGGAAAGAGATACATGTATCAAGTAAGCAAATTTACACAAACACCATACAAGATATGTAAAGAAGCAGTTTTAAAATTTTGTCTAAATCTGATTTGACTTTTCACAGAAGGTGCCATTCATAATACCAGGGAAAGTAAAAACTAAATTTGATTAAGGCCAAATAATTTAACCAATCTTTTAGGTAACACAGCATTTTGGATAAAGAAGCTTAGATGCTCATGTTTCTGCCCTCTGTGTTTCCTCCAAGAAGGCATCTGGATTTATAGGGGGAAGAGGAGGTTCAGTCAACTGGAGTTGTTCCTCTGCAGATGCACAAAAAGAAGGAGGAGAAGTTTTTTGTTTTTTTGTTTTGTTTTGTTTTTTTTGTTTGTTTGCTGAGCAGAAAGCCTGCCATGGGGCTCAAACCAAAGGCAGATGCTTAACGAACTGCGCCATCCAGGCACCCCAAGATGAGTAGTTTATTTATTTATTTATTTAATAAACATATAATGTATTTTTATCCAAGATGAGTAGTTTTAAGGAATAAGTGACTAGATTCTCAACTTCCAAGTGTACTTTTTACTAAAGTTATTCTGTCTGTGAATGTGCCTGCAGTGGAGGTATATGCCGCTTCTTGTTTCCCATCTTCTATTCTTCTTAGGCAAAGCATATGTTTCCCTCATCTCAAATCTACTGCAGTGCTTCACCCTAGAATAGAAAAACCTGTAGGACATCAGACAAAGGGACACTTTGAAATATTGGTGCCATAAACTTCTTGCAGAAGCGCTGAACCTTTCCTTCTTGTTTTTTAGGTGTTTCTGTTAGGAAAGAGATGGGATAGAAATAAGCTGAGGAGAAAAAGCAACATGTAAACTTTCTGATTAAGAGCTTTTCCATATATTTTGAAAAATGGATGATGGTTGATATAAAATTTTACTGATACTTAATCTCACTGGATAGATTTAAAAGAAAAATGTAACTTTTTTATCTCGTAATGCTCATATTTATAGTATGCCAGAAAAGACATCCTTTGCAACTGTCTTTAAGCTAGCAATAAAATATTTCCAATGGCATCTTAGAATGTTAGTAGGCATTTCTAAGTGAGGAGTACATAGTTTTCTGAACTTTTTTAGATAGTACGTGAGTGAAATATTTCAGAGTCTTCATGGTGCCAGGAAGGCAAAGTAGTTTGAACCTTGTAGTTTCCAACTGCTGAGGTATCACCGGTCTTGTTTCTGAAACTGACAGCTGATGTAACTCCTGATCTGCTTTCTGCTTGGTCAGGAGTGCTCCCTGGAAGTTCTTGCATTAGTTTGGCTCTCACTGAGTTTCCGCCACGTTCTTCATCTTGCCCATGGCCTAACCAGGTCACACTAACGGCCTCTGCAGTGCAGTCAGTGTAGGCATTTGGGCCCTTAAATATTGTGGCACTTCTGGCCTACAACTTCGATACCTTTTAGGTACCCAGTGGCCATGTGAGAATTTGTAGGTCTTATCCATTCCTCAATGAAAAATGACTCAAGAAAGCTAGGGGATGCCCCTCTTTCAGCCTCCTCCATACTATTTCACTGCATTTATACTTTATGGCTGCATCCCTCTCACTTTTGCCGAAGACTGGTGAAAGGGCACAGCCTCAATACAGTCATCTCACAGAATATAAACTGAGAGTCCAGAGGGAAGCCCTTTGCCCTTAGACTTCTCAGCTTAGAGCTAACACACCTCCTCCTTTCTAAGCTGGGAGACAGTAGATCAAACCTCTGTTCTCCCTCCACACACTGCACACATCCACCCATCCCACACCACCTCTTTCTCATTTTTCCTGTAGTCCCTTGAGATGAGAAGAGGTAAAATTTGAGCTTTTTACCCCTTCTGCATTGGTAGTTTTTGAACATCTTTGATTGAAATCCATAGTAAAAAATACATTTCCTATCATAATTCACAGCAGAAAAAATACACTTTATGTTACAATTCAGTATTATATACATACCTCTCCACATATGCATATAAAACAAAAATTTTCCAAAATAGGATTTAACCTTGCTACATATGAGGCCCTATTAAAATGTGGTGTGGACCCACTAAATTGATTTCACAGCCCATTGACATATTGTATAAGGGCTGTATTTCATCCTGTACATCCTTAACATGGCTTTTATAATTCAAAAATTTCTTCAATATTCTATTAAAATTATCAAACATACAGAAATTTTACAGTGAACATACATGTACCTACCACCTAGAATCTAGAATTAACATTTTACTAAGTTTGCTTTATCAAATGGTATTCATCTGTCCATCTTTCCATCCATCACATCATTTTTTGATGCATTTTCAAAGTAAGTTTCAGACATCATACACATTTTTTTTCTTTCCTCCTCTACCTCTTCCTCCCGCTTCCTTCTCTTTTACATGCTGGCATATGTTGTGATCATTTTGTACTTGGGATATACTCTGTTGTTAGGTATTTTGAATACTACTATGAAGCAGAGGTAGAATAGAAACAGCAAGCTGTGAGCAGAACTATAGCCACAGGCTTGCTGGGCTCCTGGTTGGAAGTAATCTGTGGTGCCTAACTGAAGAATACTGTGTGAAGGCAGGGACAGGAATTTGCAATCCTTCCAGTGCCAATCTTGGTGTAGCTGAGGACAGCTGGCTGAAAAAATTTGCAGACTTACTGACAGGACTAATGGATTTATAGAGAACTCTGGACCTATTGAGTAAAGGGGAAGTGCAAAGGTACAGTTCAATTTCTGAGAACTGACCCAGCCACCTACTGATTCTGTGACCAGATTTGTACTATCCATAATAACTTCAGATAGTAGACACACCAAACAAGTTTTTAGGACTCTAGTATTACTTAAGGAGATTTAAGAAAGGTTAAACTCCAGTAAGAAAAAGAAGTGAACTCACAAGGAAGGTGATAGATTCAAGAAACAATGGTGACCATATAAGTTGATAAACTATGTTGGTGAGTTTAACTATTTTGACTATAAAAGGTTTTTGTTGTTTGTTTTGTTGTTGTTGTTGCTTGTAAGATAACATCCATCAGAGACATTCCAAATTAAGGAGTTCAAAGTGTGTTCTGGAATCAACAAAATGGTTTAAGTTACCTAAGAATAAACCCAACAAAAGATATATAAAACTTCAATGAAAAATATCTATAAAACATTTTCAGATACAAAATATGGAATGAATAAGCAGAGATATATTAAGTTCTAAGTAAGAAGTCTGTATCTCATAAGGATATAAATTCTCCTTTATTTTAATCGATAGTGAAATTCCACTCAGAATCCAACCAGATTGTCCATGAAACTTGGTAAATTTGAGAAAGCCAAGAACGAATAATTGCTACCACAATTTTGAAGAACTGTTCTATCAGTAATGAGGAATTATTAGAAAGTCAAAATCATTATGGTAGTATTCATTATTGTGATATTACTGCATAGATAGGCAAATCAATGGGAATGAATAAAATGTACAGAAAAAAAATCCATGTCATATTTGAAACATGAGAGAGATAGCCTTATAAATTATGAAGAAAGAATAGATAATTTGATAAATATTACTGAACAGCTCTACTCATTTAGGTTATTTTGTATGTCAAATACTTTGTCAACTACTGTTGTTCTTCTGCAGTTATTGACATTTTCATCAACATATTTTGTTGGCTAATACAGTGAATTACATTGGTTCTTTCTTTTTTTTTTCTTTTTTAAAAAATTTTTTTAGAGAGAGAGAGAGGGGTGGGGAGGAGCAGAGAGAAAAGGAGAGAGAATCTTAAGCAGAGTCCATGCCCAGCGTGGAGCCTGACACGTATCTCAGTCTCATGACCCTGGGATCCTGACTTGAGCTGAAATCACTGTGGGGCACCTGAGTGTCTCAGGCCACTTAACCAGCTGAGCCACTGAGGCGCCCCATGGGGATTCATTTTTAAATGTTAAATTAAATTCACTTTCCTGAGATAAATCTTACTTGATTGTGAGGTATTATCCTCTTTATATACATAATTTGAACTTTATATACATAATTTGATTTATTAAATTTGATTTATTAAAATGCTATTAATGATTTTTTTGTCTATGAGCATAAGTGGTATTAACCCATAGTTTCTTTTTCTTTTGTTCTCTTTGTTTGGTTTTGGTATTAATGTAATGCTGGTCTCATAAAATGAGTTGGGAAGTATTTTTTTTCCTCTTCTGTTTTCCAAGTTGGTTTACTACCTATATTATTTCTTAAGTGTTTGATAAAATTTATCAGTAAAGCCACCTGGATCTGGAATTTTCTTTGTTGAGAAGGTTGTTAATTAGTAATTAAATTTCTTTATTAGAAATATATCCATTTAGGTAATTAATTCTTTTTTAAAAGATAATTAATTCTTTTTAATTGGCCTTTAATAGTTTAGTAGTTTATGAAAGAATTTATCTATTTAATTTAAATTGCCAAAGTTTTGACATAAATGTGTCGAGAATATTCTATTATCACTCATGCAAAGTCTGTAGACCTTGATTTTTGATTTTTTTGTATTGGTAATTTCTATTCTGTCATATTTCTTAAGTGACTGGGTAGAAGTTTATTAATTTTATTGATATTTTCCAAGAAACAACTTTTAATTTAAATGATTTTCTATTTTTTGGTCTGTGTTTATTTCATTGATGTTTTTTCTTTATTGATTCTTTTTTTCTGCTTACACAGAGCCTAATTGATTTTTTTTTTTTTTTTTAGTTTATAAGTTAGAAGCCTAGATTATTGTTTTTAGACCTTTCTTCTTTTCTAATACAAACATTCTAATGCTATAAAATTTCTCTCAAAACCCTGCTTTAGTTATGTACCATGTTTTCATTTCTAGTCAGTTCAATAGATTTAAGATTTTTTTGTGTGATTTCCTAATCTATTATTTAGAAATGTGTTAAAAATTTACAATCATTTGGGAGATATCCATATATCTTCTGTTACTGATTTCTAGTTTATTTCCATTGTGGTCAGAAAGCATACTTTGTATAATTTTAATTTCTTTATATTTATTTGACAGAGAGAGAGATCACAAGTAGGCAGAGAGGCAGGCAGAGAGAGATGGGGGAGCAGGCTCCCTGCTGAGCAGAGAGCCCAGTGTGGGGCTTGATCCGAGGACTCTGAGATCATGACCTCAGCTGAAGGCAGAAGCTTAACCCACTGAACCACCCAGGTGCCCCTAATTTTAATTTTTTGAGAAACTTTGAGATTTGTTTTATAGCTCAGAATATGGTTTAAAGAAATGTTCTGTGTATGTTCTACTTTGTTGGTTGGAGTGTTCCATAAATGTCAGTTTGCTCAAGCTGCTTGATAGTATTGTTCAAGGCCTCTATTATCCTTGCTGTAATAGTGAATTGTATATTTCTCCTTTCAGTTCTTTCAATGCTTTCTCCTATACTTTGAAAATCTGTTAGTGGAGCCATTAACATTTAGAATTGTTGGGGCACGTGGCTGGCTTATTCAGGAGAACATGTGACTCTTGATCTTGGGGTTGTAAGTTCAAGTGCCATGTTGGGTTTAGAGATTAAAACTAAAATCTTAAAAAAAAACATTTAGAATTGTTATATTTTCTTTTTTATGTTATTTTATTTTAAAAATTTTTTATTTAAATTCAATTAACATGTAATGTATTATTAGTTTCAGAGAGTTCAGTGATTCATCAGTTGCATATAACACCCAGTGTTCATTACATCACATGCCCTCCTTAATGCCCATCAGCCAGTTACCGCATCCCCCCAACGACCTCCCCTCCAACAATCCTTAGTTTGTTTCCTTTGATTAAGAATCTCTTAGGGTTTGTTTCCCTCTCTGGTTTCATCTTATTTTATTTTCCCCTCCCTTCCCCTGTGATCCTCTGTTTTGTTTCTTAAATTCCACATATGAATGAGAACATATGATAATTGTCTTTCTCTGATTGACTTACTTAACTTAGCATAGTACTCTCTAGCTCCAACCAGGTCATTGCAAATGACAAGATTTCATTTTTTTTGATGGCTGAGCAATATTCCATTGTATATATATACTGTATCTGCTTTGTCCATTCATCAATTGATGGACATCTGGGCTCTTTCCATAGTTTGGCTATTGTGGACATTGGTGCTATTAGAATTGTTATATTTTCTTGATAAATTGACTTTTTTTTTCCCAAAAGATTTTATTTATTTATTTGAGAGACAGAGATCACAAGTAGGCAGAGAGGCAGGCAGAGAGAGGAGGAGGAAGCAGGCTCCCTGCTGAGCAGAGAGCCCAATGTTGGGCTTGATCCCAGGACCCTGGGATCATGACCTGAGACGAAGGCAGAGGCTTTAACCCACTGAGCCACCCAGGCGCCCCGATGAATTGACTTTTTAAAATCATTATTGTTTCTCTTTATTATTGCCAATAGTTTTTGTTCAGAAGTCTACTTTGTTTTATATTAATATAACTGCTGCAGTTTTTCATTGTGTTATCTATCATAAGATGTTGGTTTTGATCCTTTTACTTTTAAGCTATTATGTCTTTATATTTAAAGTGTGTTTTTTGTAAAAAATATATTTATGTCTAATATATCTAGAAACAAAATTGTAAAATTAGTATGTATGCTTTTGTCAGTTATTCGCCATTTTTACATTACATAGCTATTATGTCAGTTTATACTTTCATCAGCAGTTTATAAGATTCCTATTTCTCATTTTTATCACATATGCATACCTTCTGTAACATATTAATCTATGTGATATGCAATGCTAAGGGGGCTAATTATGCTTATGCCATGTTTTTAAAAATTCTTGAATGGTTAATTTAAAAAAATTCTTTAAAATGATTTTATTTATTTATTTATTTGAGAGATAGAGTGAGTACAAGCAGGGGTAAGAGCAGAGGAAGTAGCAGAGAGCCTGACATGGGGCTTGATCCCAAGACTCTGAGATCATGACCTAAGCTGAAGGCAGACTCTTAACTGACTGAACCACTCAGGTACCTCTATGATGTTTAATTTTATATGTCAATCTGACTGATTTAAGGAATGCTCAGATAGCTGGTAAAATGTTATTTCTAGTTGTCTCTAAGGGTGTTTCAGGGGAGAGTAGCTTTGAATGGGTAGATTGAATAAAGAAAATTGCCCTCACCAGTGTAGGTGGGCATTATTTAATCAAGGCTTGACTAGAAGAGACAGACAGAAGAAGGGCAAATTTACTCTCTTGCTTAAGTTAAGACATTGATCTTCTCTTTCTCTGTAACATCATTGCTCCTGGTTCTCTGAACTTATGACTCCAGTTTGGGACTTATACCATAGGTGTCTCTGGTTCTCAGGCCTTCTAATTTGGATGAGAACCACCACAATGTTCCCCCGGGGCCTCCAGCTTATAGGTGGCAGATCATTGGATTTCTTAGCCTTTACTACCTACATATATATATATATATATCCTGTTGGTCCTATTTCTCTGGTGAACCCTGATTAATACACTGTAATTAATAACCGTTCTCCTATTGTAATACAATTACATTTTTTTCTTTTCCTGTAATAAAATTCTTTGTAATTATTTACTTAGGATAATGCCTAGAATGAAAATTATTGTCTATGCTTATAAATGTATAAAGCTCTTGATAAGTTTTTCAGAAGCATGGGACTTTTGATCTTGAAGAGTTAGCTCAAACCCTACATTGGGTGTAAAGTTTACTTAAAAAAATCATATTTGTGTAGAATCTCTAAAATCTTATATCTGTCTTACATAAAATTTTAATACAAAATACAAAATGTAATTATAACATGTTGCATCAGATTTGAAAAACAAATACTGGAAATTACAAGTCTCTAGTACTAGACTGCAGTACACAGTCTTTAGTTAGGTTAATTTAACAATACTGCTTTGTTCAAAAACATTTGGAATTTACCTTAATTTTATTTGTTCAAATATCCTCAATGGCAACATTTTCTCTCTTTTTATTTAAGGTTATCATTATTATTTTTTTATTTGAGAGAGAGAGAGAGAGAGAGAAAGAGAGAGCACGAGTGGGGAGTAGAGGGAGAATCAGGTTTCCCACTGAGCAGGGAGCCCAACATGGGGCTGGATCACAGGATCCTGGGATCATGACCTGAGCTGAAGGCAGACATTTAACCAACTGAGCCACCTAGATGCTCCACAATGGCAACATTTTAACTTCAGATTTTAATTATTTTAAAGATTTTATTTATTTGACAGAGAGAGACAGAGAAAGAGGTCAAGCGGAGGTAGAGGCAGGCAGAGGGAGAAGCAGGCTCCCCACTGAGCAAGGAGCCTGATGAGGGACTTGATCCCAGGCCTCTGGGATCATGACCTGAGGTGAAGGCCGACGCTTAACCAACTGTGCCACTCAGGTGTCCCAATATTTTCATCTTTGTATGTTGAATTTAAAATTTAAAACCACAAAAAGTCATTTTTGTTAAATTTGGCAAAAAGCTTACTGTTAAGTATCAGAAATAGTTTAACCAAGAACATACTATGAGGATCAGAATTTTCATTAGGAGTTAATAACTAGATAAGTATTGTCCATTATATGTTTTAGAGAATTTTCCAAATGCTTCAGCAGTTATATATAAGAATCCTGAGTGTCTTATCTGTGGTATGAATTTTGTATGAATATGTCATTTGTATCAAGGAAATTAAATAATTTTCAATTGTGATTTTGACATGGGCTTAGAATGTAATAATATTGGTATCAAGATTTCACTTCTGTTCACTCAAAGTTCATGGCATATCTTTATAGCAACTTTTTCATTCTCTGGCCAACCCAATGTATTATACTATTTAAGAACAGTGTTGAGGTCAGATTGCCTGGATACCAGTCTAAGCTATACTGGTTAACCAGCTATGCAGTCTTCGGCAAGTTAGTTAACCCCTGTTTTTCAGTTTTCTCATCTGTAGAAAGGGAATAATAATAGGGTCCTTGCAAGATAATACCTGCAAACACTTAAAAATGAGATAATACCTAAAAATGGTAATATTTATGTGTTTAGAGTGGTGACTGGCACATGGAAACACTTATGTTAGGCTGCTATTATTATTTTTTTGTAATTTAATTTTTAAAATTTTAATTACAGTGGCTGCTGTTGTTATTACTAATCATCTCTCTTTTCTTACATTTAGTCTGTTGTCGCCTTTGTAGACAGTACCTTTTTCTTAGTTGCCACTCAATACATACTTACTGATAACCCAGTGAAAGAGTAAGAACTTTTGTTCAAATTTTGTCTTAGAATAACTCAGATTCTTTGAATAACTTCAACTCTTCTTTCAATTATCTATTTGTATACACAAAATATTACCTTCAACAATGTCTTGAAGTAAGCAGTTTCCAAGCCTGACAGTAGAATCACATAGACCCCACCTCTGCTCAATTCACATTAGGCCAGTCTGAGGCAGAACCAGGAGTCTGGTTTATTAAACATGCTCTGCAGATAATTCTGATACTCAGCTTGAAGTATTAAGTTTGAAGTTTGAAGTATCATGGGAGTCTTTACTACTTTCTTGAAAACGTTTTTGAGATCTGTTAAAAAAAAATCTTGACAGGGGCCCCTGGGTGGCTTGGTGGGTTGAGCCTCTGCCTTCGGCTCAGGTCATGATCTTGGGGTCTTGGGATCGAGCCCCACATTGGGCTCTTTGCTCAGCAGGGAGCCTGCTTTCCCCTCTCTGCCTGCCTCTCTGGCTACTTGTGATCTCTGTCTGTCAAATAAATACATAAAATCTTAAAAAAAAAAAAAAAAAAAGAGAAGATCTTGACATATTTATCCCCTCTAGCTTCTTTTAACTAGTTATGTATTGTTTTGCAGATTTAATTTCACATACAATTTTTTTTTAATTTTTTTTTAAAGATTTTATTTATTTATTTGACAGAGAGAAATCACAAGTAGGCAGAGAGTCAGGCAGAGAGAGAGAGAGGAGGAAGCAGGCTCCCTGCTGAGCAGAGAGCCCGATGTGGGACTCAATCCCAGGACCCTGAGATCATGACCTGAGCCGAAGGCAGCGGCTTAACCACTGAGCCACCCAGGCGCCCCTCACATACAATTTTTTAAACCTAAATTTATTCCGAAATTTTTATTCTAAAATTTTTAAATGCAGTTTTTGTGTTTGTTTTTTTTTTACTCTAAAAACCACTTGTTTCTAATGTGGGCTGTGTGTGTGTGTGTGTGTGTTGCGCGCGCACGCGCCCACATATGCCTGTGTGGATTTCTTTAGCACCATCTGAGGCCTAGGGGCTGGCCAGCCTTTGGAGCACTGTTGCTCCAGGTTAAAGCTTGTTTAGACTTGTCTTTGCTATGATCATCCCCTCCCTGCTTTTTCAAGCCATGCATGAGAATCAGACTCATTACTTTAAAATGGCTCCTCAGAAGCTCCAAAAATTCTACTGTCCAATTTCAGCAAAAGTATCTATCTACCAAATTTTACTAAAAATCAGGATCTTGCCACATAATTGGGATGTTTTCCATTTTTGGTGCACAGCCAATATACCAGATGATGAGAGTGGGGGAGGGAAGGTGAAGGTGGGAAGCTTTATATTGAAAGTCAGAATATAGGTTTGAAATACTTCTATCAGTTTTATTAATGTTATTCCCAGTTAGACTCTGAATTTTTAATCCTTTCTAACCTATCACCTGTTTGACATTTAGTTGTTGCATCTTACTGTAACCCTTTTTTTTTCTTTTTCTAAAAGTATATTTATGCTGATGTAAGATAGGATTCAGTTTTTGAAGCCCTCTGCAAATGTCATTGAACAGTGGACAGTAAATATAGCCCAAATAACCTGCTGTCAGGAAATATAAAAATCAATGCAACATTTTAATAACAATAGCTTAAAAAAGCGATAGCTGTTTAAGGAAAACAGTCTTTTGCTACATTTAGGTAGCGACTGGAAATTAGAAACAGAAAATAGTACTTGAAAAGGAAATCATTGCTTTAATCTTTTTCCTTTAAACATTTATTCATAAACATATTCATAAGCATTATTCAAGAGAAAAGCTTTTGGGGAAAAGAATAACAATGGTGATGTTCATTATAGTATCTTACATTGTTGTGCCAGTGTGTAAACCAATTGCATTAATTTCCTTGTGTTTTTGCTTTTATGAGAACTGCAGTGTACAATAGAAATGCTATTTCATTTCTCTTCCCATGTCCTTTTTAATAAAAAAATAATCTTTCTATAATTACACCTGTCCTGGGGATCTTTATATTATGATTGATTTTTTAAAAGTAAAAGACTAAAAGATGAAAATGCTATATTGAAGATTTCTCCTTTTGGTGGGAACATACTTTAGAGAGGAGATATGGCTGTATCCTGAATTGCTGATATTTCAGGGAAATATATATTATAGATTTTCAAATAATAGCCAATTGAAAAAATACAGGTTGAACACACAATCTCTGTTAGAAGACGTAGACAGATATGTAGAGTATACATTGTAAAAATAACTATTTTTAGTTGAATTCCACTTACATATTTTTCTAACAATTGTTTTCTACAAAAATGAAATGGCATTAATTTAGTGATTTTATTTTTTAAAGTTAGAAACACATGTATTATACATATGTAATCAAATGCTGGATAATTTATAACACTCTGTGTTTTATTACTTATTTTTAAATTATCTTGTCTTCCAGTAAATTAATTCTTTAACAGAATAGTTTCAGCATACAGTCACTGGAATGACACATACAGAAGTGCATTATTTTCCTCTCTAAGACATAGTTTCTAGTGACATCTTTTCTTACAGTTACTTGTGGTTTTCTATTATAGGTCTATTTTGCAGATAGATTATTTGTGGACTACTTTGTGTTTTTCCTTTGTATATATATATACTCAAACCATTTGTGATTTTATCCACTAAGATAAGTTTTCAAAAGTTACTTGAGTTGCTAATAGCCCTTCAGGTCAGAAAAATCTAAAAATTTTTTTTTCATTATTTGATTAAAATCATTTCGAAGTTCATATCTTTCAGTTTGTATTTCTAGACAGACCTACCTATTTTCTTTTTCTTTCTTTCTTTTTTTGAGATTTACTTATGTATTTGAGAGAGAGAGAGTGAATGGGGGTGGTCAGAGGGAGAGGGAGACAAGCAGACTCCCTGCTGAGTGGGGAGCCCAAAGCAGGGCTCTGTGATAGGACTCTGAGATCGTGACCTGAGCCAGAATCAAGATTTGGATGCGGAGCACCTGGGTGGCTCAGTCATTAAGTGTCTGCCTCTGCACGGATCATTATCCCAGGGTCCTGGATAGAGCCCTCAGCTCTTTCCAGGGTCCTCAGGCTCTCTGCTCAGCAGAAAGCCTGCTTCTCCCTCTCCCACTCCCCCGCTTGTGTTCCCTCTCTTGCTGTATCTCTCTCTGTCAAATAAATAAATAAAATCTTAAAAAAAAAACAACTGTTGGATGCTCAACCAACTGAGCCACCTAGGTTCCCCATAGACCTACCTATTTTCAAATGTGCAAATCAGCATAGACCCAAATAAAGGCATCCTACCCACTTTCTTGCCATAATATCTTTATCTTTGTAGAAATGAGAATTGCTTGTTTTAGACACTTATGTGAAATGTGAACATTCAGTGTACCTCCCATCTTTTTTTCTACCCTCTCCCTTTCCTTGTTACAGGCTCAGTGTGTAGAAGGGGAAGGGTTTATTATGCCAGTAGGAAAGGTTCTTCCTCATTGCCCTTCTCACCCTATTTATAATGTTTCTGAGAGAAATGTATTTCAAATCTTATTTTAATATTAAAGGCATTTAGTGAAACAAAATCCACCAAAGACTAAGAAGGAGTGGAATTATTTTACTGCTGAGCATGCAACAATCTGATTTATACTTTGGAAATACCACTCTGGCCATTCTGAGAGTAGAAGCAAGAAACACAATCAGCACAGAATCTAGGCTTGCACATGAGATTTAAGGGAGGGAAAATGGGGTAGGTCTTTCAAAACTAAAGGCCACATGCCCTGTCTGTCCACTTGGGACAGCTAAGTCTGAGTGACTAGCACTCATGTCACTCTTACCTACAGATGAGTGCTAGGATGGCTGAAGGTGTCTGCTGCATAAAACACGAAGCACCTCCCTTAGCTGATTTGGCATGAACAGTTTTGTTTTATGACATCTGCTTGTCATGTCAGCACAAGTGAGGTCTCCAGTGGGCTAAGTGGCCAAGCTAGAGTTCTTAAGTAGTTTGGACACTAAGGATTAGATCTGCCCCTTTTGCAAACAGATACTGTCCACAACTGCAACTCAGTAGGTCAAAGTTCTTAAGGTTGCAAAGTAGTATCATAACACATTATGGATTCTGTGATCTGAGTTCAAGTGTTACAGGCTTTTACAGGATAGATGCATATCAAGATTTTTTTATGTTACAAATTAATAATTGATTTTAGACTTTAATAAACATTCAGAAGAATTAGGAAGTTTGTGTATGTTTAATCCTTTATCAGTCATCCACCTATTTATTTATTTACTTTTTCCTATGACCCCTGCCACAGTGGGAAAATAATAGTCATACTATTTCATATTATTTATTTATTAAAGATTTTATTTATTTGTTTGACAGACAGAGATCACAAGTAGGCAGAGAGGCAGGCAGAGAGGCAGGCAGAGAGTGAGGAAGGGAAGCAGGCTCCCTGCTGAGCAGGGAGCCCTATGTGGGGCTCGATGTGGGGCTCTATCACAGGACCTCAGGATCATGACCTGAGCCGAAGGCAGAGGCGTTAACCCTCTGAGCCACCCAGGCGCCCCTATTTCATATTATTTATATTAATAGTTATAACCTCTTTCTGCCCAGATTAGTAGGAATTCCAGTGTTTCCCTGGAATTCTTCTCTTTTGAAGTTTCTTGGTGTCCTTTCCTATTAACACATCTCAGTGGGGACCATTTCATTGCATTAGTGAAGCTGTACTAACAGTGCTAATACCTCTGAATGGAAGGGGTCAGGAATTCCAAGTCTGCTCTAGATGCTCCTTGGCTCTGCATAAAAGTATAGGATAGGCAGTTTTGTCAAGACACAGATAGGACTGTGTGACACGCTTCTCAGGGAGAGTAACTGTCTATTTGCCTAATGTTTATGAAACTAACAAGGGCCAGTCCAAAGCTTCTTTCCAGAACAAAGAAAGGTTTGCTCTAAGGAGATTTGCTGCCTCCATTTATAGGCAGAGGAGTGGCTGATGAGTTTAAAATGGCAGCTAAAAACAAAGATCAAAATATTTTGGCTAATTGGGGATTTTGTGAGTACATATACATACAACATAAGTATTATGTGTATATATCATATCAATATACACATATAACATAATCTCTAGATTACTAGTATTGAACAAAAATTTATATTTTAGTTGTTTGGTCATGTTTGAATTCTCTTTAGATTAATTTATTTTTTTAAATGTGGGATTTTGGACATGGATTTAATGAAAGAACTTATCCATATTCATTACCTATTCATCAGTTAAATATATAACTATTAAAGCCTTTGCTTAGGGGTGCCTGGGTGGCTCAGTGGGTTAAGCCTCTGTCTTTGGCTCAGGTCATGATCTCAGGGTCCTGGGATGGAGCCCCGCATCGGGCTCTCTGCTTAGCAGGGAGCCTGCTTCCCCTTCTCTGTCTGCCTGCTTGTGATCTCTGTCTGTCAAATAAAGCAAATCTTTAAAAAAAAAAAAAAAGAAGAAGAAGAATGCTCTTGCTTAACTTTTATTTATATGACATGAATATTTAAAAATATTGTATATATAAATTTGCATCTTTATAATTGCTTGTTTATAATAATATATTTCTTGTATTAGTTAAATTGCTAAAGGTAAGAAACAAATTATTCCAAATTCACATAGCTTTCAATTATAGCTATATTATATAGCCAATAATCTTCTTTCCTCCCCATGGAAATTTATATTAGTAAACTAAAATGATAAAAACACATTTTTGTTCTCTTATTTGTAACCTGTAATTTCCAAAGATCAATTTAAGGTATAATGTCTCTTTAAATGACATTAAATTAGACCTCAGTCATCTGTTTACTGTCACTTCCTATTATTTTGTACTTATTCATCAACGCTTGGGGGAAATCAGAGCCTGTATAGCTCTCTCTGATCTGCATAAGGCTCAGTGAGGGTGTGGTCAGAAGGTACCTCCCCTCGATATAGACTGACAGTCTTAACCAATATCCTGCCCATTGTTAATCCCACAGGGTTCTGGCCCTGTAAAGCACAATGGATGTGACTCTTAAATTAAAACTAACGTAAAATTAAACTCTACTATTTTAAATGTTTAAATCTATTTTTACATCATATATTGTGAAGTTTAGTCATTGTTTGTGTTGACTATTTTATGCCTCATTGACAAAGTTTCTTATAGTTAAAATATTAACCACTGTTCCAGGATTTTCACCTCAGTAAATCCATGTGCAAATGACCTTATATTTTAATAGTCAGGGGATTATATATGCACACGTTTCTCATTATGGAGACATGTTGTTTGCAACAGTGAAATGAAAGACTCAAGGCCCCATGTGGTCACCTGGTCACCCTATTTTGATGAAAACAGCTCTTCTTTTTCACATGAATTAATGTTTTTCATTCACTTTTTTAAAATGTAGCAGTTGTCCTGTAAGTGAATAAATAATCTGTAGACTACGGAAATTTATAAAGTATAAAATGAAAGTCTCTCAATCAAAACCATTCCACAGATATAACTGCTGTTAATAACATTTTTTAGGCACATTTATATATATGTATATATATATGTATATATATATACACGTAAAAAGATAAATACACACTTTCTTTTTTCAAGTAATATTCTGTAATTTGTTTTATTATTTACTATATTGTAGGCATCGTTCCACTTCAGTACACGAAGTGGAACTTTTCATGGCCATATGTGTTCTATTACATTAGGTTCTTGGTGATCTAATAACTCCTCCTTTAGATGTTGATAAATATGTAAATACATAATTTGATAAGTAGACTCAGGAGCCAGGCAGGAATTAAAATACAATCTCTATTTTGCTATTGATTAGGCTAAATTTGAGCAGATGGTTTTAACATGAGGTTAAAATAGCCCCTGAATTAAACTTATCCACTGTGCCTCCAGGGAAGTGACCAAAGAACTGCATCCTTTCTCTGGAGGACAGTAAATCACTGCCCTGGCAGAAAAGGAGAAGCATAACAACTAAAGAGCTGGAGAGGAGAGAGAGACAGAGAGAGAGAGAGAGAGAGGTGGGAGTGAAGGAAGCACACTTATAGTCATACTAAGTATGATCTCCTAGAATTACAATTATTGCCACAAATAATATCCACGTTTAATTTTTCCCCAGATACTACCCAATAGCTCAATAAGGAGGTTAAGCCCGCCTACACTGTATCCCAAGACGAATTAATGTTCCATTCCCTACATTCTCACTTCTATTCACTTGTGTCAGCCTGATGGATTAAAAACTGATCTCACTTAAACAAATCTGTTGATTGATTAGTAAGTGCAAATTATTTCTGTATATTTATTTGTTACTTGTATTTCTTTTGTCGTTTATCCACTCATAACTTTGCCTAATTAGCTATGTTCACCTTCTGTTTTTGAGTTGTCTACATTCTTTATGGGTTAAGTGTATTTAAATCTCTACATGCAGAAATGTAATACATTTCTCTCTGTAATTTATCTTTTAGATTTTCTAGTATCCTTTGTCATATAGTAGTTAAATTTCTATTTAATCAGCTGTCACATTTTAAAGAATAGTTTCTCAGTTTAGTATCATGCTAAGCAAAATTTTCACACTCTTAGAGTATAAGAATATTTTCCCCCTGATTTTCCTCTATGGTCAGGAACAAGATAGGGATATTCATTCTCACCATTGTTATTTAACATAGTACTAGAAGTCCTAACTACAACAATCAAACAACAAAAAGAAATAATGATATTGAGGTATGTGCCCTCTATCCCTACACTTTGAAGAGTTTTGATCAGGAAGGGATGCTGTACTTTGTCAAATGCTTTTTCAGCATCTATTGAGAGTATCATATGGTTCTTGTTCTTTCAACAAAAAGAAATAAAAAGCATCCAAGTCAGCAAGGAAGAATCAAACTTTCACTATTTGCAGATACATGATACTATATATAGAAAACCCAAAAGACTCCACCAAAAAATTGCTAGAACTGATACACAAATTCAGTAATGTTGCAGGATACAAAATCAATGTACAGAAACCTGTTGCATTTCTATACACCAGTAATGAAGCAGCAGAAAGAGAAATCAAGGAATCAATCCCATTTACAATTGCACCAAAAACCATAAGATACCTAGGAGTAAACCTAACCAAAGAGGTAAAAGATCTGTATTCTGAAAACTATAAAACACTGATGAAAAGAATTGAAGATGACACAAAGAAATGGAAAGACATTCCGTGATCAAGGACTGGAAGAACAAATAATGTTAAATTGTCTATACTACCCTAAGCAATCTACACATTTAACCCAATCTCTTTCAAACCACAGCATTTTTCACAGAGCTAGAACAATTTTATTTATTTATTTATTTATTTATTTATTTATTTGATTTATTTGATTTATTTGACAGAGAGAGAGATCACAAGTAGGCAGAGCAGCAGGGGGGCGGTGAGGGTGGTGGGGGGGAAGCAGGCTCCCTGCTGAGCAGAAAGCTCAATGCGATGAGGGGCTCAATGCAAGGGCCTTGAGATCATAACCTGGGCTGAAGGCAGAGGTTTAAATAACCCACTGAGCCACCCAGGCTCCCCAAGCTAGAAAAATATTAAAATCTGTATGGAACTACAAATACTCAAATAGCCAAAGCAATCTTGAAAGAAAAATGCAAACCTGGAGGCGTCACAATTTCAGACTTCAAATTATATTACAAAGCTGTAGTGATCAAGAAAGACAGTATGGGGGCACTGTGTGGCTTAGTGGGTTAAAGCCTCTGCCTTTGGCTCGGGTTATGATCCCAGGGTCCTGGGATCAAGCCCCGCATGGGGCTCTCTCCTTGGCACGGAGCCTGCTTCCTCCTCTCTCTCTCTGCCTGCGCCTCTGCCTACTTGTGATCACTAAATAAATAAAGTCTTAAAAAAGAAAAAAAGAAAGAAAAGAAAGAAAGAAAGAAAGAAAGAAAGAAAGAAAGAAAGAAAGACAGTATGGCACGGGCACAAAAACAGATATGTAAATGAGTGGAAAGCACAGAAAATCCAGAAATGAACCCAAAACTATGTGTTCAACTCATCTTCAACAAAGCAGGAAAGAATATCCAATGGAAGAGAAAAGACAATCTCTTCAACAAATGATGTTGGGAAAACTAGACAGTAACATGAAAAAGAATGAAATCAGACCGCTTTCTTACAATATACACAAAATAAATTCAAGGTGGATGAAAGGCTAAATGTGAGACAGGAAACCATCAAAATCCTAGAGGAGAACATAGGCGGCAACTTTTTGACTTCGACCAACCATAACAAATTACTAGATATATTTCCTGAGGGAAGGAAAACAAAAGCAAAAATAAACTATTGGTACTACATCAAGATAAAAAGCTTCTGCAGGGTGAAAGAAACAATCAACAAACCTAAAGGGCAGGTGCCTGGGCAGCTCAGTCAGTTGCGTCTCACTTTTATTTTGGCTCAGTTCATGATCTCAAGGTCGGGAGATTGAACCCTGTATAGGGTTCCATGCTCATCACGGAGTCCTCCTCTCTCTTTCTCTCTCTCTTGCTCTCATCTAATGTAAATAAATAAAATCTTAAAAAAAAACAAAAACAAAAACAAAACCGACCCTAATGGAAACCTATAGCATGGGAGAAGATATCTGCAAATAACATATCCAATAAAGGGTTAGTATCTAAAATATATAAAGAACTTATAAAACTTAACACAAAAAAGTAAATAATCTTATTAAAAATGGGCAGAAGACATGAACAGATATTTTTCCACAGAAGATATACAGATGGCTAACAGACACATGAAAACATCTTAGTATCACTGATCATCAGGAAAATATAAATCAAAACTACAATGATGTATACCTCACACAAGTCAAAATGGCTAAAATTAACAACCCAGGAAACAAACAAACAAACAAAAAACCAACCGAGGAAACAACAGGTCTTGGCGGGGATGCAGAGAAAGGGGAAACCTCTTACACCATTGGTGGGAATGGGTGCAGCCATTCTGGAAAACCTTATACAGATTCCTCAAAAAGTTAGAAACAGAACTACCCTATGATCCAGCAATTACATTACTAGGTATTTACCTGGAGGATACAGAAAATATTGATCGAAAGGGATATATGCACATGATGTTTATAGCAACATTAACAATAAACAAATTATTATTATTTTTTTTAAAGATTTTATTTATTTATTTGACAGAGAGAAATCACAAGTACACTGAGAGGCAGGCAGAGAGAGAGAGGAGGAAGCAGGCTCCCTGCTGAGCAGAGAGCCCGATGCGGGACTCGATCCCAGGACCCTGAGATCATGACCTGAGCCGAAGGCAGCGGCTTAACCACTGAGCCACACAGGCGCCCAACAATAAACAAATTATGGAAAAAGACCAAATGCCCATCAACTGATGAATAGATAAAGAACACGTGGTATGTACACATACAAACACATACACACACATGCTAGACTATTACTCAGCCATAAAAAAAAAGAATGAAATCTTGCCATTTGTAACGACATGGATGGAGCTGGCAACTAGTATGCTAAGTAAAATAAGTCAGAGAAAGAAATACCATATGATTTCACTCATGTGGAATTTAAGAAGCAAAACAGGTGAGCATGGGGGAAAAAAGACAAACCAGGAAACAGACTCTTAACTATAGAGAATAAACTGAGGGTTACTAGAGGGGTGGTAGATGGGGGATGAGTTTAATAGGTGATAGATAATAAGAAGGGCACTTGCGATGAGCAGTGGGTATTGTATGTAAGTGCTGAATCACTAAATTTAATTCCTGAAACTAATATATTGTATGTTAACTAACTGGAATTAAAAATTTTTTTTTCGAAAAAGAAAAAAAAAGAATATTTTTACCCTAGTATTATAATTTTTTTTACTTTTAAATCTTTATATGGAACTTATTTTTATAGTCATGTTAGGAGTATAAAAGTCACACTTTCCTTTTATAAAAATTATTTCATTTGTGGTGTAGAACTTTTAAACATATTATTTGTGCTTAGCTCTTTTTTAACCTCATAAATGAATTATTCTGGAAGACTAGATATTCCATAACACCATATATTGAATTTTAAGTATGACCGAATACAGGCATGGTGTCTTTAGCCATTTATAAAAGGATTTACCACTGAAGAACCACCTTCTCTTTGCCAAGAAGGGCCTTGGTGTGGGTTATTCAGGAAAAGCTGAGAGGGGAGCCTGATTGGCTCAGTTGGTAGAGTATGTGACTCTTGATCTTGGGATTGTGAGTTTGAGCCCCATTTTGGGTGTAGAGTTTACTTAAAAATAAAATTAAAAAAAGAAAAGGAAAGCTGAGAAAATCAGGGAATTCTGGCAGCCTGAGGAAGTGGCACACTAAATTCTCACATATACTTGACAAATGGTTGAATTCTGGGGAGAAAAATATGGGCATTGATGTGGGGATAGTGTAAGATTTATTAAGCACCTCCAGTGTGACAGACACTGGAAGACGTTTATGTTTACTCATTGATTAATCATAAAAGCAAAAGGAGGAAGAATGATTGCTAGGCTAACTTCTTCCTCACTGATAGTCTATCTGCTCGTTTGTTTTCTCTGGTCCTATCTCATTCTATTATCTTGAGTGGATTTTCCCCCTTTTTTGAACTTTACATTGGCTTCTCTCCCCTTTATGCTTATTCCTCTGTCCTAGCAGAAATTCCCCCTAATCCTTCCATTCCCTTGACAAACCTTCCCAGTGTTACATTTTTGTTGCTAAAGAACTCAGAAGAAAAATTGTTATTCTCTACCTTAAGTTTCTCACCACATAGTAATTGCCACAAGTAGACTCTGTGACTCTTGCCTCAGTTAGCTCTGACTGAAACCCACTATGAAAGAGCTGCCCCTCTGAAATATGTCAACCACACATTACAGATATTCTAAGACTTCAGATTTCATTTAAGTTTATTCTTTAATCTTTTTAATATGGTTAGTTTACTAAATGTTGAAAAGGGTAATAATGCCCCTTAGTTACTAAAGTCACTGGCTTTTTTCTATCCTCCTTTTTCTGTAATATTTGCCAGTATTTAATTACTTTGGAAAGCCATCTGTTTTTTGTGAACTCTTCTGGTTGTACTTCTCTCAGACCATTCACTTGAGTTCTCCTTTTTAAGAATTTCTGCCTTTTCCCCCTCCTAAGTATGTTTTCTTAGAGAGAACAATATTGTTTATACCAACCTCTATGCCAGGGGCTGAAAGTTTTGTATTTCTACAGTTACTACTTGTTTAGATTCAAACTCTGAAATTTCCAAGCATCCATTTGAATGTCAAGTTCCCCCGACACTTTAAATTTCACATTCAATGACATGTATTTATTTGAGTATCTACTATCTGCCAAGCACACTAGGAATTATAGAATTTAGAGATACACAGGACTGAGTTCTTGCCTTAAAGAGCTTAAAAGGGAGAAAGACAGAAAAATAAAACATAAGCAAATGAATAAAGAAGACAATTTCAGGTACTGTTAATTTCAGGTACTTACTATCAAGGACCCGAAGGTAGGATATTGTTTCAGAAAATGGCCAGGAGGTTGATTTTTGTTGATAAGGCAACTTCCAAACTGTGGAAAGAACCAAGATGCCCTTCAACGGATGAATGGATAAGGAAGATGTGGTCCCATATACACTATGGAGTATTATGCCACCATCAGAAGGGATGAATGCCCAATTTTTTTATCAACATGGATGGGACTGGAAGAGATTATGCTGAGTTAAATAAGTCAAGCAGAGTCAATTATCATATGGTTTCACTTATTTGTGGAGTATAAGGAATAACACAGAGAACATGGGAAGATGGAGAGGAGAAGGGAATTGGGGGAAATTGGAGGGGGAGACGAACCATGAGAGACTATGGACTCTGAAAAACAATCTGAGGGTTTTGAAGGGGTGGAGGGTGGGAGGTTGGGTGAGCCTGGTAGTGGGTTTTATGGAGGGCACGTATTGCATGGAACATTGTGTGTGGTACATAAACAGTGAATTCTGGTACACTGAAAAGAAATTAAAAAAAAAAAAAAGCGATATTTGAGTGGTGCCCTGAATGATGAGAAAGATCCAGTCATATGAACATGTGGTGGGAGAGATTTGTAAGAAGGAAAAACGATTGCAAAGGTCCTGAAATAAGAAAGAGTGGTATATTTAAGGGACAGAAGAAATAAGGTCATCATGGTTTGAGTATGATGACTGAGGGGGAGATCATGGAGAATTTTATGAAGCATGGTAAGGAGTTTGTATTTTACTTTTGGAAAATATTGGGGAATTTTGATCTTGGAGGTGAATGCTGACTCCTGTATGGAGGAAGGACTGTAGGAGAATATGAAACTGCTTAGGAAGCTGCTGAAGTATTCTGCAGAAATTGATTTGTATGGACTATGTTGTAGAGTTGGAAGAATGTAAATATGAGAAATAATAAGATTCAGGATATATATTGGAAATAGACCTGCCAAAATATAGTGTCGGATTAGACTTTGGATGTTAAGGAGAAAGAAGAATGGAGGATGTGTCTTATTTTGTCTGAGCCCAAAATCTTGGCCCCATTTACTGAAGTGGGGAAGATTGAGGTGAGGGAATACCTATGTGGCATTAGATATTTAAATGGAGATGTTGAGTAGGCAATCAGATATACAAGTAAAGAGGTCTGAGTGAGAGATACTGAGGGGGCTGCTGAATTAAGAGGAAGCTCTCATAGATATGATGGTGAGTGTAGTGATGCACCATTGGGTCAGAATTCAAAGTCCACTGAGAGGGTTGTGAGCGCTGCCTCTGTCTGGTATAGTTGAACTGCTGTGACTGAATTTGAAGGCTCAACAAAGTGGAGAAATGTTAGTTATTATTACTCTTAAATAAACCATTTGATTTGTGGAGAAGCTTTCAATCTATTCACATCCCATTTTAAAAATATTTAGATTTCCCTTTTTTTTTTAAAGATTTTATTTATTTATTTGACAGATAGAGATCACAAATAGACAGAGAGGCAGGCAGAGAGAGAGGAGGAAGCAGGCTGCCTGCCAAGCAGAGAGCCCAATGTGGGGCTCGATCCCAGGACCTGGGATCATGACCCAAGCCAAAGGCAGAGGCTTTAACTCACTGAGCCACCCAGGAGCCACTATTTCATTCTATTTTTTAGGTTCTATGTCAATTCCATATTTTCTCAATTACTATAATTTTATAATAAATCTTAATATTTGGTAGAACAAATACCTGACTCTTCTTTCTTCTTTGTTCTTTAAAGTTATCTTTCATAGTTTTGATTGTTTTCTCTTCCACAATTCAGATTATGAAATTCTCTGAAAAATTATGTTGGAACTTTGATTATAACTGGACTAAATTTATAGATTGTATTTGGGAGAAAGTTTAATGTCAGCATCTGAAAAAAATAACAGAATTTTCCAAAATACTAGAAAAATAAAGGGTCTCAAGTTGCTGGGGACTTCAGAATGCTAACTAAGATATATACGTCAAAACCAATAGGTTTTCTATATACTATAAGTAACAATTAGAAATGTTATAGAAGGGGCGCCTGGGTGGCTCAGTGGTTTGGGCTGCTGCCTTTGGCTCGGGTCATGATCTCAGGGTCCTGGGATCGAGCCCTGCATCGGGCTCCCTGCTCCGCAGGAAGCCTGCTTCTCTCTCTCTCTCTCTCTCTCTCTCTCTGCCTGCCTCTCTGCCTACATGTGATTTCTGTCTGTCAAATAAATAAATAAAATCTTAAAAAAAAAAAAAAGAAAAAAAAAGAAATGTTATAGAAAAAAATTTATCTAAAAACAGCAAATTCTAGAAGGTTCCTAAGAAGAAATTTAACAAAAGATTTAGAAGATTGAGGTAGGCAGAAGAACGACCTTCAAAGATGTTCATGTTCTAATCCCCCAAGCCTGTGAATATGCTACATTATATGGAAAATGGAATTAAGGTTATATATGGAATCAAGGTTGTTAATCATTTGACCTTAAAATAAGATTATTTATTAAAATGATGTTTGCTGGGGTGCCTGGGTAGCTCAGTCGTTAAGTGTCTGCCTTCAGTTTAGGTCGAGATCCTAGGGTACTGGGATTAAGCCCTGCATCAGGCTCTGAGCTAAGCAGGGAGCCTTCTTCTCCCTCTCCCACTCCTCCTGCTTGTATTCCCTCTCTTGCTGTGTCTCTCTCTGTCAAATAAATAAAATATTTAAAAATAAATAAATAAAATATTTGTTGCAGGTGTTTGATGGTAACAATTATCTTCTTATCAATGAAAATCTCTGTCTATGTAATCTATTCCTGTGAGACCATTGGGACAGTTTCTTTGTAGAAGGAGACATTCGCCTACTAATTCAATTTTTAAACTTTTTTTTCCCAGATTTTCTAATACTTCTTAAATATTTTTTAAAATTTGTATCTAAAAATTATCATATCTGATAAATTTTTATATTTGTTGGTGTATAAATTAGTACTATGTGTTTACAATTTTTAAATTTCTGTACTATTTTATAATGTATTCTTTTTCATTCCTAATACTTTTTAAATTTATGACTTTTCTTTTTCTTGACCAGTATTTTTAGAGTGTAATTATTTTAATATTTTCCTCCCAAAGATTTAGTCTAGTTTTTTTTTTTTTTGATCCTTTCTGTTTCTTTGTTTTTCTATTTCATGGATTTTTGTTTTAGATTTTTTCTATTACGGGGCACTTGGGTGACTCAGTTAGTTAAGTGTTGTCTCTTGATTTTGGCTCAGGTTGTGATCCGAGGGTCCTGAGATCAAACCCTGCCTCGGGCTCCTCATTCAGTGGGGAATCTGCCCTGCCTTTCTCCCATTGTACCTCCTCCTGCTTACCTACACTCACTAGCTCTCTCTCTAAAATAAATAAATGTTTAAAAAATTTGTGTTATATTATTCTAGCCTCTAAAATTAAATACTTATATTAATTGTTTTAGATTATTCTTAATATTAATAAGTATATTTAAAGCTCTGCATTTGCCTTTAAGTAAAGCTTTCATTCATTCCGCAAATTTTGACATGTAGCATCAGTGGTATGCTGCAGTTGACTCATAGTGCTCGCAAGAGCTGATTGTATGCATCTCTACCCAACTCAACATTTACGTTATGTAACTTGAAACTGGCCATGATGGGAATATTTATACCACAGTAACTGGCAAGCCCTAAAAGTCAGGTTTTTGTTTTTTGTTTTTTCTTGCCAGGAAGCTGATTATTTAAAATATTTAGCAGCACACTACTATGTAGTATTTTCATTGTGGTTTGGTTCTAAATACTTTGTGAAGTTGATTGTGATGTCCCTTTATCCCACAATTTATGTAGAAATGTATTTTTAAGTTTTCAAAGATGTGCTTTGTTTTTCTTTTAAAACTATCTTTTAATTGAAGATTTTTAATTTAATTACTCTTTGGTTAAATAGCATAGAAACAAAGCATGAGGGAGAGGACTTCTGTGTTATTATTTTATTAGTGAGGATAATTTCAGGAGTAGAAATAATGGATAAGAGGAAGCAGAGTGGAGGAAGAGTCCATGCAAAAATGTGTTAGGAGCTGGCAACCACTGAGTGTGACCCAATCCTCAATTTTTTGAGCTACTCCCTTTACAGTCACATGAACTACATATCAGAACTGTCAGTTCTGTAGTAGGGAAGAAATTATCCGATGACTTTCTTTCCCATTGGTCAAATGTTAGCACTGTAGAGCATCAACTCTCCCACACTTCTAGGTTATACATATGAGAGCACCCAACAGATTCCTGTGGGATCCTGTGCCTCAACATCAACAGGGTAGCAACTGGGTAGGAGTAAGAAGTTTACAGTAGGGCTGGCAAGGGTCTCTATCAGGCCATGCCAACAGACAGCATAAGGAACCTGGAGCAGCTGTTATATAGATGCCTCAGTCTGTAACCAGTGGCTGTAAACTGTTCCTATGATTTCAGAAACAGAACAAGTCACTGCTTGGGCTACTCTAGTCAACAGGCAAGTGCTAATATCTGGACTGGGCACTATATATATATATTTTAAAATAAATGTGACTTTGTAAAATATATATATATGTATATATATATATATAGAACTCGATAGAGTTCTATGTTGTTCCTTTTGCATTGACATGCTTATTTATTTTAATTACATTTTGGTATAAATCACTGCATTTTGTAGTTATATTGTGCTTATGTGTGTTATGAGATTCTTAGGACTGAAATTTATATTAGAGAGAAATTGACACTTCTTTATTATTTTGAAAAAAAAAACAAGGATGACCTTCAGACCTTTAGAAACATCATTTCTCATATTTCCTATGGAGCTGTCTCCTGCATATGAATTGGCGGTTGCAGCTCCTTGAGTGTTCCTTCAACTTTGTCCTCATCCTTTATCAAACTTTGGTCAGTGGCTACACTTGGGTAGTCACTATTGATTGAAGCAATACAAATAATATGTGCGTAATCTCTCAAACCCAGAATCAACACTTTAAAACTAAGAATAATTATCATTCAAAAAGCTTGGGACAATTTTTATAAGTAAAAAATTAATTAAAGTAATTAATTTTTGAAATTTTATAATTTTATAAGTAAAATTATAATTTTTAAAATTATAAGAAAATTATAAAACTTATAATTTTATAAGTAAAAAATTAATTAAAGTAATTAATTTTTATGAAAATAATACCTTCTTTTGCTATAATTTGGACTTTTCCTGGAATTTATATTCCTAAAATATAAAATTACATCACCCCCCAAAAAGATTCCAAAGTAAAGAATAAATGATTTAGAGATTAAATTTTCTTTAAGATTACATATGCCATTAATTTTCAACATGCACACTTAAGGTATTTTTAATAGATTTTATTATTTATTTATAGTGGTTTTAGGTTCACAACAAAATTGAAAGTACAGATTTCTCATATACCCTCTCTCCCCACATGTGCAGAGCCTCCCCATTATCAACATATTCCCTTAGAATGGTAAATCTGCTACAATTGATGAACCTACACTGACACATCTTACCCAGAGTCTGTATTTTACATTAGTGTTCACTTTTGGTGTTGCAAATTCAGTGGGTTTGAACAAATGAATAATGATAGGTATCTGCCATCATAGTATCTATCATACAGAATAGTTTCACTGTCCTAACCATCCTCTGTGCCCTGCCTTTACATCCCTCCTTTTAACTTAAACCGTGGCAACCACTGATCTTTTTACTCTCTCAATAGTTTTGCCTTTTCCAGAATGGCATAAAGTTGGATTCATACAGTATGTAAACTTTTCAGACCGGCTTCTTTCACTTGTAATTATGCGTTTAAGTTTCCTCTATGTAATTTCAAGGCTCGACTGCTCATTTCTTTTTACTGCTGAATAATATTCTATTATTCGCATCTACCACAGTTTGTTTATCCACTTACCTACTGAGGACATCTTGGTTCTTCCCAGTTTTGGCAGTTATAAATAAAGCTGCTATAAACATCTGTGTGCAAATTTTTGTGTACACAGAAGTTTTTGACTCCTTTGGGTAAATATCAAGGAGTGCAATTTCTGGATTACATGGTAAGAGTGTGTCTGGTTTTGTATGAAATTCCTAAATCATCTTCTAAAGTGGCTGTACCATTTTGCATTCCCACCAGCCATGACTGAGAGGTCCTATTGCTTCATATCCTTGCCACCCACTTGGTATTCTCAGATTCTGGATTTTGGCTCTCTTAATAGGTGTGCATTGTTATTCCCTTGCTGTTTTAATTGGCATTTTCCTGATGACATATAATGTGGAACACCTTTTCATATGCTTATTTGCCATCTATATATCTTTGGGGAGGTGGCAAGGTCTTTGGCCCATTTTTAAATCAGGTTGTTTGTATTCTTACTGTTCCTACGGAGTTTAAAGAATTCTTTAGACATTTTGGAAAACAGTCCTTATTAGATATATCTTGCAAATATTTTCTCCCAGGCTTGTCTTTTTATTCTGAGACACTACATTTTCATTTCTCACTATTTGTAATTGATTCTTTTTAGTATCTACTTGCCTTAGTTTTAGTTTTGACTTTTTTCAAATTTTTATCCTTTATGAATAAGTTATCCATTTATTTACCTGTCATAGTATCCTAGAAGACTTATTTCATCTAGACTGAATTCATGTTTCATTGTTTTATGCTGTCTTTCTTGGCATTTTATATTTCATCTGGTTTGGCATTTTGAATTCATTTTAAGTGGAAGTTGTTGGGGTTTTTTCCACTTTCCCCTTTCTTCTGTGCCCATGCTTCATTGTCAAGCAGTTTGATGATTGTCTTCTTGACCTTACAGGAAGCCCAGAACCCAGTCTTTCAATGCATGTTGGAATTCCTAACAACAAGGCCATGCCTTTTTTTTTTTTTTTTTTTTTTTTACACCCTTCACTTATCCATTGGCTTTCTGTAAAATCATATATCCAAAGCAGTGGGTAGATGTTGTTTTCTCCCCACATCCCCTCCCAGCCTCTTTTCTTAAAAAAAAAAAAAAAAAAAAGCCTTTACTGAACCTCTGGTTATGTGGAGCATCTTCATCCTCATTGTCCCACAGGAACCAGAATCTCAAAAGTCTATCTACCTCCGTTCTTTGGAACTAGCAGGCCAATAACTATAATCCTTTCTTATCTTTGAAATTGTTTATCTTGGCTTTGATCTTGACTATGTTGTTTTGATTTTATTTTCTCCTTTTTAATTTTACCTATCATTGTTAAAAATTTGAAACAGTGCAAAGTTGTCTTGGTGTGAATAGCTTCGATAAAATCACATAACTCTAAAGTTCTGTATTTAAAGCAAGTTAAATTATGGTCAGTATAAGAGGATCATAGTACCCACCATGCCAGACTTGTGGTTGGAGTAGAGATTTATGCACCAGGTACCTAGGTTCATAGTCATAAGTGCCTTGTATTTCTTATGGCTCACAGATTGAACCACTTTTGCGATTTTTGACACTGTGATGCACTATAAAGGCAGACTCAGAATTCAGTTACTCTATTTCTTTGCCTATATCAAACTGAAGCAAACTGGAAATCTAAAAATGATTTATTTAAAAGCAAATACCATTTCATACTCCTAAGGCTCAACTTAAGGCTATTCTTTTATGAAAAAAAAAAAAAAAAAAAAAAGCCTTGAGAGGCATAAAAAAAGATGTGCTAACTCTGACATATCCTGTCTGATGATGGTGAGCTACAGTCTTTTAAAGATTAAAATGAATGGCTTGTCTAATTTGCTCTCTTCGTATTCATTTCTTTCCTCCCAACTGTTTTATTTTTATCCCACCAGTCATATAACATAATTCTAACCCTCTGTCTTACTTTTGGTAATTTCAGTCTTATTTTTCTTAATGTGACCAAACCCTTTCTGATTTAATGCTTCATCTTGGTTTTTTGTTATTTTTTTCCCCTCTCCCTCTCCTGTCTTTTTTTTTCTTTTAAAGATTTTATTTATTTGACAGAGAGAGACATACAAGCAGAGGGAGTGGGAGAGGGAGAAGCAGGCTCCCCAGAGAGCAGAGAGCCTGATGTGGGACTCCATCACAGGACCCTGGGATCATGACTTGAGCCAAAGGTAGATGCTTAACAACTAAACCACCCAGGTTCCCCTCCCTCTCCTGTCTTTGTTCATAGTTTAGGCACTACTTTTACTTTTTTTTTTTTTTTTATTAATTTATTTGACAGAGAGAAAGATCACAAGTAGGCGGAGAATCAGGCAGAGAGAGTGGAGGAAGCAGGCTCCCGCTGAGCAAAGAGCCCGATGCGGGGCTCGATCCCAGGACACTGAGATCATGACCTGAGCCGAAGGCAGCGGCTTAATCCACTGAGCCACCCAGGCGCCCCACTACTTTTACTTTTTTTTAAAAGATTTTATGTATTTGTTTGACAGAGAGAGAGAGAGTGTGCAAACAGAGGAAGTGGCAGGGAGTGAGAGAGAGAGGGAGAAGGCTCTTGCTGAGCAGAGAGCCAGTGTGGGGCTTGATCCCAGGCCTGTGGGATCATGTCCTGAGCTGAAGGCAGATGCTTAACCAACTGAGCCGCCCAGATGCCCCTGGGCACCACTTCTTAATATATTTTTATTTAATGATTGATTATTTTAGTCAAGATAGGTGAAAAAGGCACATGTCAAGAAATTTCAAGAAACTATTTTGGGTCCGAATGGTGATTGTGTATATTGTGTATATTGTGACACTTTCTTCCTAATTTGAACATCTCATTTTCTAGACTTGATATCTCTTTAAATATTCAATACTTTCTTAAAATGTTCAAGCTATAAGTGGGTAATTAATTTGACAGAGCTTCAACTTTTACAAAATGACCATATAGAAAAAGTATATAGTTGACATATATTTACTAATTATGTTAATATATTATTTGATTTTAATAACACATGAATTTTAATTTAATATTTAATATATTATGTATTTTATATACTTGTTCAAGAAGAATTTGAGTCAGCATACAATAAAAGATCCAAAAAAGTCATTGAAATAAGAAATAAACTAGCAGGAGACATATTTATTTATTTCTTTATTCATCGGTCATTTATTAAGTACTAAGTCCAGCGATAAAACAATAAAGATGATAGGCCTGGTCCCCACTCTTAAAGATCTTGCAATATAATAGAGCTGACTGACAGTCATTTGATTTTGTGAAGTGTAGAAAATGTGTTTATAGGGCATGTGTAAGAAAAGCCTGACTGGAGGAGATTTGGGAGCCAGAAAGTCTTTCTCTTAAGAGCAAATAATGCAAGGGGTTCCTGGGTGGTGCGTCCAGCTCAGGTCATGATCTCTGAGATCAAGGCCCATGTCGGGCTCTATGCCCAGCATGGAGTCTGCTTGAGATTCTGTCTCCCTCTCCTTCTGCACCTCCCACTCATGTTCTTTTTTCCCCCTCTCTTTCTCAAATAAATAAATAAATCTTTAGGAAAAAAAGAGCAAGTAATGCTTACTTTGGTGTACTGATCATATAATTCATAGAATGCTTGAGAGTTTGACATGTCATAAAAAGTAAAATGCAAAATTTTAAATAAGTATTATAAAATAGCAGAAATCATATAAGATAGGTGTTAGTGGTCAATGATAGAGGTTGTCCGTCATTTTTACTTATTTTAATAAATTTCATTACCTTATATCTTGGAATAACAGACGAGGTATAGAAATTACTGAAGCAATCTATCTAAACAAAATCATCAGAAATCATGGTTTTTTAAAAACAATGATGCTCTTTAATGTGAAAATTAGATATTTGCTTGAATAGATGAATAAAATAACTAACCTTATTAATTTTTACATTAATTATAGCTCTAACAATTAAATTGACTTGTCTTCCTTTTAAACTTGTTGAATTTCTGATCATTATGACATGAAGGAGAATTTTTTCCTTACTCAAAAAATTATATTATTGCCATTATGGTACTTTTCCCTGTTTTTTCAAAAATCCTTTTACTTTTTCCATTTAAAATTACTAAATATGTTCTGTAATGCTTGTCACACATTAATGTCAATGACTCTAAGCTATGTTTAAGTTATCCACTGGCATCTAGTAATTATCCAGAACCATGAAATGCAAGGCAGTATCTTCTGATGTGTAAAATTTCAATCCTGAAGAGAATTCCTTAATTTAAAACACATCTTTAGACAGTTTTAATTTAAACTTTTTTATATTTAAAAATTATAGATACTTTCCTTAATTAAAGTTCTCCTTTTTATCAATAGTTTACTATGGCCCTATGTCTCCAAACAAATTAAAAATTGTTAGAGAGATGGCATAAATATTAAATTTTTATTTCAGGTCATTTTTTAAAGCTCTTAGATTTTCTAAGCAAAACTTTTCATTGTATAAAGACATCAGATTCCTTGTAAAAGAGGATTAGCTCTGTATGTTAAAAGAAGTCATTTCGAGCAAATTATCTCATATGGAATTTATATTGGTATTTTGTAAAAACATGTACCCCTCCTATGTGATGAAAGGACATTTTGAAATAATGGTTTTGTCATGAGAACATTTTAGCTAAATTTTATTTTCTGTCCTGTTTTCAACTAACATTAAACAACCCAAACACTCAAACCTGAGAATTGTGTTGGTATCAGACACAGAGTATGTGAATTCTGATACCTTTTCATCACTTGTACACTAGGAATTCTATTTTTTAAATGATATCCTGCCAGCTTTTTCACAATCCATTAATTCCTGGATCAACATCAGAAGGAATGTCAGAGCAGAGTGAAATTCTTGTAAGACACAGATGTCAGGATCAAAAGTCAGAGGCATTCTCAGAGCAGCAGGGAAGCAAGCTTGTTAGACTTTAATCGGAACAATTAGTATCTGCCATGTGACAGTCTCGATACCCTGTCTTATATTTCTGGTAAGTTCCAGGCATGCTGAAAGACAAAGTCTTCTTCCAAATTTGATGGAGAATTTCATGAGCTTTTGGTCTGATTATTTTTAGCCAGGATTCTTAGGTTTTGTTGATCCTCTCCAAATATCCTTAAATGGTAAATTATTGATGCACTTAGACAAACTTAGGTTCCAACTTATTATAGAACTAATTTTCATCTTCTCTGAGTGCATGTAATACAAAGTGACTTGTTTTAAGGATGTTTCTAATTGTTAGTACTCAAGAAGCTTTTACAGCTCTTCTATAATATCTCACAGAGTGAGAGCTTTTACAGCCTAGTTCCTGATTGCTCCAGTGGATGCTCAAAAATTTGTGAATCATTGATGAAGGAAAAAGTAATTAAAATTGGATGTTGAGATTTTAGTTAAAGAATTTCTTTGAAATCAGCTATTTTATTTGTTTATGTCTTCATTAAGCCAAAATCGCCTCCCTTGAATAAGAAATCAGTTAACCAGTTGTTTTCACTATATGTTGTTAATAAATTAATTTCATTCATTTTTTTCAATAATAAGTTGATTTTTGCAGTCATCTCTTTTGTAAAAAAAATTATAATTATTTATTCAGAGGTCAGCTTTAGAACAAACTTAAACATCAGGAGCTAGAAGTTGAGAAACATTTCTGGCAGTGAGGAATGGTTCTTAAAGTTGGGAGCAGTAAGGAAAACATTTGAGAAGATCCAGATGCCAAAATTATCCCTATTGTGATAGGATTGATTAGTTCACTATTAGTAGAAAAGGGCCACTCTTATTGGTTAGTGAAAATTGTAAAAAAAAAAAAAAGGGGGGGGGAAACCATGGATGAGAGTACGGATTAAAAAATACAGAAGGAGGATAGAGAGGAGGCCACCAACATGGGACAGGAATAGTGATAAGACTGGCAAGTGGTAGACACTTTAGTGGTAGAGGCTTGGCACCCTTCCCCTCTCCATGAGTCTCCCATATAAGGATAATGTTATATTTTGATGTGATCTGCTATTTTCTCAAAATCATTTAAAATGTGAAAAATGCATCTTTAGAATTCATGTTTTTATTGTTCTAGAACACTAAGTAAAAATATTCACTTGCTAGCCAAAAATTGCCTTCATTGGCTACGATCATACTTTTCAACTAAAATTGTTACCTTAGACATTTTTTACGTAAAATTCTGAAACTGACAATGAGACAAACTTATAGTTGAATGAATGGAACACTAACTAATACCATAATGGAAGGGTAGATCCTGATTAACTCCATGATAACCCTTAAATATATTCTTCAGTTGTGGTGGCAGATTATTGTGTAGCTTTGCTATGTGGCGAATAACAACATAAGGTTCTCAGTAATACTTAAGGGCCTTATTACTGTTCATTTTGATGATAATGATGACAAAAATCAGTTGTAGGATTCATAACTATATACTTCATTAAACACCTGCCCATAGATCATACAATTAGTTCTCATAAGAAAAGTGAAGTAAACATTATTCAATGTTTGGGATGGTGAAATAGGCTCAAAGTAGTTAAATATTCAAGATTGCTTGACTAGTAAGTGCTGGGCCAGTACTGAACACCATACTATGTCCATTGTGTCATTATTTCCTCAAATGGTACAGGTGTGGCAGAAATGACAAAATGACAACCAAAGATTGTTCTACATCAATAAAAAAATATTAAATACATTACAGGGCACACATAGGGTGAAATTGCCATTAAAATAATGCTTGTGGGCCTATTTTGATGATTCAGAGAAGGCTCACAATATAGCATTCATTAAAAAGTAAAGTTATAGAACAGAATCAAAATCTATTTCTATGTGTAAAGGAAAACATATAGTGTTTTTGCCTGTAAGTTGTAGGATAATGGGTAATGTAAAAATTTTTTCTTTTCTTTTCCTTTTTTAGATTTTATTTATTTGACAGAAAGAGAGAGAAAGAGAGCACAAGCAGTGCAAGCAGCAGAGACAGAGGGAGAAAGAGGCTCCCAACTGAGTAGGGAGCTCTACATGGGTCTTGATCCCAGGACCCTGGGATCATAATGTGAGTCGAAGGCAGACACTTTAACCCATTGAACCACCCAGGCATCCCTGTAAAATTTTATTTATGTTTTTCTAAATTTTCCAAAATGACCATGTAGATTAACCAGAAAAAATTGCCCTAAATAATAGCTATTTAAATAAATTCATATTAGTTGAGTTGGTGTCATCAGAAATTCTAGTAGAAAACTTTGGGGTAAAATCTTGAGTGTATGATCTCTTATCAGTTAGAAATGTATTTCCAGTGTACTGGTGTGACATAGCAAGAGACAATCTTGTCAGAAGGTAAGGGCATGTGGTATGTTGAAAAAAAAAAAAAGAATTACTAGTGATTATATTAAAGAACTTTAGTATTTAAAGACTATTCTGTAGCTAAATGACCATAGTGGTGCTAGGACTAAGTATATCTGATGTATTTTTCTAACTCTTCTTCTTCTTTTTTTTTTTTTTAAAGATTTTATTTATTTATTTGACAGACAGAATTCACAAGTAGGCAGAGAGGCAGGCAGAGAGGGAGAGGGGGAGGCAGGCTCCCTGCTGAGCAGAAAGCCTGATGTAGGGCTCGATCCCAGGACCCTAGGATCATGACCTGAGTGGAAGGCAGAGGCTATAACCCACTGGGCCACCCAGGCACCCCTCTAACTCTTCTTATTGGTTCTGTGAAAGACCTTGAAGATTTTCCCATTAATGTTAGTATCAAGAGCTGCCCCAAACAGGCCTGACTCTGCACTCCTGTCCAGTTCAGTTCCATTGTCTACAGTCATCAACTTGCTACCTGTGTCCTGCTAAGAATTGGCATGAGGACTTTCTCAAAGTACTTTTTTTTTCTCTGTCTTGGAACCATAAATTCAGGCAAAACATTTTAATTCACAAGACCTGGGTGGTATCAAGTAAATCATTCTTTGTGTTGAGTAAGCACACTCAACCGATTAAACTATTTTCCTGGTTGTTTTCCCCAAAGGGCTAGTGAATGACTTTCAGTGTCTGGTGTGATGGTCCTCTCTGAAGGAGGCTGAGGCCATTAAAGGGTAATGAGGCATTTACCTGGTGGCCTGTATGCCATATATTTATTTTTTCAAGGAGAAGGAATCAATCTCTTTGTTAAACATATTTATTGGTCATTTACTCTCTGTGCAGCCTGCACAAGGACTATTCATAAGAAAAAATTCAAAAAATGAAATCACAGTCTGTGCCCTGGAAGGGCTAAGAATTCAATTAAGAGAAGTAAGCCACATACTGATGTGAGAACATATATATTACTTTTTATGATCAAATGCAAATTGATGTAGCATAAGCTGCACTGTTGTTGAGAGATCAGCACAAAGGCAGAGTTTGCCTTTATCACTCAAACTATGAAAAACCTGAATCACTTGTATGTCTTCTGCACAGGGAAAGGACCTTTTGTATTTGCCTTATATTTCTACTATACTTGATTCAGTGCTTAGCATATGGCAGAAACGCAACAAATGTGTGCGTAATGAATGACTTAATGAATAATTTCTTGCTCTAATAAAAATTTCATAAGTCTTTTAAATCTACAAGTTCTTTCTTTCCCTTCCTTTTTTTTTTTTAATAACTTTTAATTCATATATTGATTGAACAACCTACTTCATTTGACCTCAAGAATTTTCTACCATCTGTTTTGCTCATTGCATCCCCACGGTGTAGTTCAGCCTGTTTCTCTGTTCTGTGTATTTTGTATAGATTGGTCACGGATCCAGAGACTTTATCAAAGTAAGGTTCTGATTTTTTGGCAAAATTATAGGTGCAGTGTGTTCTTTCATGAGGAGGCACGTATATCTGATTGTCTCTCTCTTTGTGATGTTAGCAGCTGTTGATGCCCCAATGCTTGGACCCATTAAGTCATTAGATTTTGCAACTAGTTATAATAATTTGTTATTTAATAATTAATATGATTCCACATAGAGACACTTCCCCACCTCTGCTAGTTAGTTACTCAGTGGTAAGGGAAGATGAATGCTCAATTCTTTTATTTACCAATTTTCTTAAAGATTTTTAAAATTTATTTATTTATTGGGGCTCCTGGGTAGCTCAGTTGGTTAAGCATCTGCATTTGGCTCAGGTCATAATCCCAAGGTCCTGGGATTGAGCCCCACATGGGGCTCCCTGTTTCTGCCTTCTTCCTCTGCCCCTCCCCCCTGCTCATTTTCTCTCTCTTTCTCAAATAAATAAATAAATGAAATCTTTTTAAAAATGTATTTAATGTACAAAGGAGAACTGCAGCTGTTGTTAAAATCTAAAAAAGAATAATGAGTTAACTTTCTATATTCCTATTAACCTTCTATTTTACCTTTCTTTCTTGGGCCTAGAAAGATAGTAACAAACAGACAAGACCACACCCTTAGAGGCTTATGGTCAATTTTTACTGATCAGAATCCTAGAAACCCTATCATTCTGGTCTTACAACCCAAAATTTGAATAAGCATTACTTTCAAAAGATAGAGAGCTGTATCACTTTCTCGTGACCCAAACACTTAGATGTAGCATTCTCTTAACTTGTTTAGTACTTTGATTCTATGCTGTGGAGCCTGTGACCCTGAGATGTAGTGAACAGCTAGAAAATTTCACGCCCCTTAACCTTGTTTATGGAATCCTCAAAATAGCTTTCTGTTGTTCGTGTTTTCCAGCCATCATAACTTCCTCTCAAACACTTCTGAAGTTCTGGCAGGAATTTAATATTACTCTTGGAAGCTCAGATATAGCATTTTATTGTCTAGTTTGAGATGCTTACAGGGGTGGAAATGGGTATGCCAGAACATGACAGAGTTTTGGTGCAAATAGGATTGTTCTTTGTGTCCTCTTTCTTGTTGCTGTAACTGGCCATGGAAACTAATAAACTGGCACATGGTAGGAGGAGGAATTAACTTTCAGAATCTCACTACCATAGAGTAGAAAGGTAATAGAAAGGTGAGAAAATCAATCAACAAATATTCACACATGCATTCATTCAATAAACATTTACTGGCAACTTAGTGTGCCCAGTACTTACAGTGTTAGCAGTGAAATATATGAAAATGAAAGTTTTGGACCCTAGCCTGAAATGCTCATAGTTTAGTTAGGAGAGACAGTCCTGTAGATAAATACATTCACTATGATATAACAATTGCTATAGTATAGATCTGAACAATGTGCTAAGATAGCACAAAGGAAGGGGTAACACATTGTGTGTGCATGTGTGTCTCCATGCATATTAGGGAAGGCTTGCTGAAGACATGATTTTTTTTTTAAAGATTTTATTTATTTATTTGACAGAAAGAGAAATCATAAGTAGGCAGAGAGGCAGGCGGGGAGAGGGGGAAACAGTCTCCCTGCTGAGCAGAGAGTAGGATGCAGGGCCAGATCCCAGGACCCCGAGATCGTGACCTGAGCCAAAGGCAGAGGCTTAACCCACTGAGCCACCCAGGCGCCCTTGAAGACATGATTTTCAAACAGAACTATAAAGCATGATTAGGCCTTAGGAAAGGTAGAGGGGTATTCCTGCCAGAGAAATGGCTATGTCAAGGAACAGAGGCTAGGTGAGGCAGTGTTATACAGGATCTCTAAGTATGTAGTTGATATAGTTGGGTATATAGTGGAAATATCATAGTTCAGCAGCTAGAGATGGTGGGTGGGACACACAGCTAGAAAGGGAAGCAGACACTGGACGAGTACATCCTTGTGTGTCATCCTAAGGAGTTTTCCCATGATAGGTTTTAATTAGGAAGTAAAAGAATTAGATTTGAACTTTTAAGAGAAAAATTATCAATATGAGAGAGAATAAGTCAGAGTGGTCTAATTTTGGAGGCAGAGAAAATAGTCAAGAAGTCACTATATTAGTCCAAAATGAGAACAGATGAGGAACTGCTTGTATATGGTGAGAGTGAAGTTTAAGACAGGGAAGAATTTAAGACATTTGGAGAGTTAGAGTTGGTGGAATGTTGTAATTGGCTGAATAGAGAAAGGGAGAGTGTTGTCCCTGGCTTCTGGTTTGTGTGATCAGATTAGATCATTTACCCATCTAGAGAAGCCTCTACTTACAGAGGACCTACCATATGCTGGACATGCCAGGATATACATTACAGTTGAAAATATAGCCCCTGCTTATTTACAATATATGCATCTTTACAAAAGCTTCTATTGGACAGGTGGAATGGAATGTAAGGGGGCTGTCAGATGAAGGAAAATGTATGGTCAAGAAAAAGGAACATAGATGGGAGTGATTATGGTGAAATCTCAGTATCTGAGAAGACCTATAGACAAAGCCTTCTCTTGCTCCATCCTTCATCCCTTTACCTCTTTGCTTCAGTTGAAACCTAATAGTTCATGGATGTATCATGGTCTGTATTTGGGTTTGCTCTTTTATTCACCACCTGCCACTGCTCTCCCCACTGCTCACTATGTGAGGAAGACTGATGAACACTGAGTCCATCCATCGATCTTGATCTTGTCCCACCACCAATCAACAACATCCTTTTTTTTTTTTTTTTGGAGTTCATACTACTCATCTACAGCACCTTTCTCATACATTTTGTCATTGTAAATAGACCTCTAGAACACTCTTGTATCTTTCTTAATATTTGTTTGTGATTTAAAAAAAAAGAAATTATGAAGGGACACCTGGGTGGCTCAGTCGATTAAGTGTCTGCCTTTAGCTGAGGTCATGATCCCAGGATCCGGGGATCAAATCCCGTGTCAGGCTCCCTGCCCAGCAGGGAGTTTGTTTTTCCCTCTCCCTCTGCCCCTATCCCTGCTCATGCTCTCTCTTTCTCATGTGCTATCTCAAATAAATAAGTAAAATCTTAAAAAAAAAAAATGAAGATTTATCATTAAAGTGGGAAGAAAATTGAAAGACAAATGATAGACTAGAGACTAGATTTGTAGCATACATAATGAAGGCCTAATTTCTGAAGATACAGAGCCCTTTCAAGTCAATAAGAAATAGGTGGGTGGTAGAAAAACAGGCCTAGGATATATATATATAGAGAGAGAGGGTTTACAGAAGAAAGGAACACAAATGACCATTAAAATATTGAATGATATTAATTGAATGGATAGATAATTTTAAAAATGAAAATCAAAATATGGTGTAAGTATTCACCTAACATTATGATAATGATTAAAAAGATTGCTCATACTTAGAAACCTAGAATTGGTGAGAGTGTGAGTAAATAGATATTTCCCTACCCTCAGAGTGGGAGTGTAAAAATAGGGCAAATTTTTTGGAGGGTGATTTGCCCTTTTATCAAAACAGTAATTTCCTTTAACAAGTATTTAAAGCTAAATGTTCAATGTCATTTATTAGAGTAGTGTTTATAAATACAAATTGGAAACAACCTAAATGTCTATTAACAGGCAACTGTGTGTATTAGATAAATATATCAAGCTAAATATTATTTTGAGCATTGATGAGTTGCATGTATACAGTGATTGACATGATCTTGAATCTATTGTTACTACTTGCTTTTCTATCAATTTTTGCAGATTAAACACATTCAATATTTTGTTCCTGATCACAATCTTTGCTTGAAATGTGGAATGATGCTGAAATCTGATAGAATGGGATAGAATTATACTCTTATTTGGTGTCTTTACAACTCTTAGTCATCATTCCCTCATGTAGTAACCAGTTTTGCCAATAATTTATAGTCATTAATATTGCCCATCCTTTCCATTTTAAACATATTTTTTGAGAGCAGCTGTGTGTCACGTACTGTTCAGCCTCGAGGACACAGGAGTCAACAAGACAGATATAGTTCCATCCAGTCTCTTGTTGCCCTTACATTCAGATTGACATACTTAGCTGGCATTAGATGCTGTGCTGTTATATTCTTTTTACTTATTCAACAAATATTTATTAAGCACCTTATGTATCAGACATTCTTCAAAGCCCTAGAGGACAAGATAGATGAAGTATGCTCAAACAAGTTCCAAACTTTTACATTCTGGGTGGGTTGAAGTGGGGGGACCATGGCTCATGCAGGTTGGAAGTAGGGAATAGTCACATAAACAAAGAGTTAAATAAGAAAATGTTCGGGACTGAATTAAATGTTGTCACTGCTTAACCTTAGGCTCCCTAGAAAACAGAGCCTAAGATAAAAGTTTCCACGATAATGTTTTATTATGATACCAGGGAAGAAAGAGAAAAAAGGAAGAGAGGCAGAAAAGAAGGGAGAGCCAGTGCTAAGAGATGAATAACTTAAGTGGCCAAAGGTTTGTAACAATCAGATACTTGTCTTATAAGGTGTTTCCAGAAAGACTACATGAAGTTTCTGCCTTTTAGAACAGCATATAGAAGGGTGGGGTAATAAGGCTGAGCAGTTGATTTGTTGATTCCTTACCATCTTCATTCTCTGCTAACTGCCCGGGCAGGCTTTGGCAAAGCCAGAAGCGAGTCTGGTCTAGCTGGAAGGAAAGTGGCACTGCCTATGGGGCTTGTTGATCTATAAAGGCTATAGTGGTCATAGTGGTCAGAGCTTTATTTTGGGAGGAACTGTAATGAGTGGTCACTAGGGCCATTTTGGCAAGGCAGAGATACGTGTTTTTCATGGGCCTGTGGTGGGGCATAAACTGGACCCAGTGCAGTTAATTTACACAGTGAATGACTAGGTCACTAGACAAGGAGGGCCTCTTTGAGGAGGTGGTATTTAAGCCAAAACCTGAAGGACAATGATAATCTAATTCTCTGCAGGAATATGGAACAGGTAGTACAAAAGACCCCAGATAATGTGAGCATGGAGTGTTTGGAAGAAACAACAAGGAAAGTATGTCTCGGTAAGGAAAAGAGTGGAGAGGACTGAGCTCTGAGAACACGCAGGGGCCAGGTCATATGAGGCTAGTAGGCAGCTGTGGAGGAGCTGGGATTTTATGGTAAGTGTGACGGAAAGTCTTTGAAGCATCTTAAACTGGGGAGTTAAAGGCGCTGATTTATATTTGGGAAGATCGCTCTGGATCTTCTGGGAAGAATGGATGAAGGAAAGGAAACAGGGAATCCCTGAAGCGGTACACACTTGAGAGCTTCATCAAAATGGGAAAATGAAGGGCATTTTAGCACCAATTTGCTATATCCTTAGTTGTTGTTTGCCTTTAAATGCTGGATACATTTATTGAAATTAGCAGTGATGTGGATGCTTTCCCTTGAAGCTTCAGGTTTAACATATTAACAACCTCAGATTACCTGCTAAACATCCCAAGCTCCTCCAAGATGATCAGTTTGAGGCAGCTGGTCTTTTGCATTGCAGCTCTGATCTTCAGTTCTTGAATTCATCCAGTCTTCTTTCCTTTTGACAACCAACCAAACACAGTGTAGAATATAACTTGTGATTGGCATCCAAATGTTAAAGCAAGGCAGATAACCAGGTTTTGACATATTGTTATTTTATTTTCCACACAATTGACTGCCCTGACAATGAGTCTTAAACCTTCTTGCAGATTGCTGAGCAGAGTTTTGGAAGCTAGTGCTTGATGTTGAATGATGCAGATCATTTAATAAATAGGAATATTTCTCCACTGATTCTCACCACACATCTTGGTTGTGAATTCATCACTGTTGTTTATTTGCTTCATTCAGATTGCGCTAATCAGGATTTTCAATTATAATACACAAAATCCAACTGGCTTCTTTAAACCAAACCAAACCAAACAAATAAAGTATTGAAATGATTGAAATGATAGCAAATCAACAGAAGATGAAGGAGGGGGCTCCTCCATCTTGTCTTTGGGTTACTCACTCCAGGTGGAAGATCCAGGTAGGGGCATCTGAGGGGCTGAATCTTGCTCATGTGTCTATACACTGTGCTCCCAGGAAGGGCCCTCCCCCTTGGCCTTTATGGGAATAAGACAGAGCACTTCCATCCACCAATAGTGGACTGGAGGGGGAATGCTCTCTAAATTACCCCTAAATTGAAAATCAACTTGAATATTGGATAATTTTTTAAAAGAAGAAAAAAAGAAAAAAAAGAGAGAAAAAAGAATTCACTACAGAGTGTTCCTAGTACCTAGGTTAGTGCTTGCGTTTGATAGCCAAAAATATTTTTAAAGGAAGTGGCTAAATTTTATTATAACTTCAAAGTCAGCTTATTACTGTGGTAATTTCCCCATCTTGAAAAAATGGTGTGGTTTATTTGGCCACAAAACAGAAATCTAACTACAATTTTCTTCATCACATATAATAGCTAAAAAGAGCTATTTGTCTTTAACAAAACTTAAAAGTTGATAACTTTAACCATCAAAAAGCTATCTTGGAACTTACCCCCCAATTTTCCTCTTAAAGTTTTCGGAAACATCAATAGGCAAGAATTCTTGGGAATTTCTTCAGCAGTGGGGCTTCTTTATATTCCTTGTGATTCAAAAAACTATTTCACTCAGGAAGTTTATGGGTTTTGTGTCTATGGGTTGATAATTTGTTTAAGAGCTTTCTAAACTGGCATGGCACAGAGTATCACATTTTGAAGAGGAAAGAAGTACCGAATCTATTTTTAAAAAATAACATCTGTGAAATTGTGAATAAAATGATAATCAGATTATGAAGACCACATGATGCCATTTCAAAATGTATTTTTATACAGGTAGCACATTCATGAGGTTAATAAGACTGGATTTTCCTATGACAAATATGCACATCCTAACTTGATGACAGTTTCATCCTATGTTCTTTTTTTGGCTGCCACCTGTGGCTATTTAGAAAGGTGTGTGCCTATCCCTCTGCCTGTGTGTGTTTGTGTGTGTGTTTGTGTGTGTGTGTGTGTGTGTGTGTGTAGCGAAGCATGGGGAAATCTTGTAGAATTTATTATGGTAATTTCATATATTGAACAAGGTTAATGACAGTTGTTGAGAAAGTGAGGCTATTCCAGGTATCTAGGCAAGCCTATTGCCCAGTAAGCTAAATTTTTGTTTATTTTCTGTACATCTACCTTAGTGGCTTGCTGTCTGCCAGTTGAAGTAGTTCCTGAAGGCAGGTTGGAAACTCTGATTTATGCAATCCGAGATAAACTTTAATTCATTGAAATGGAAGATGTTATAGGAAGAAGTGTTGGAGAGTTTGAAATTCCTTTTTGGTTATTGCATTGCAATAAGTAAATAATCAGTTTTGATTTTTATATACTCACCTTAAAATGTGAAATTCTTATTTTTATCAAATGCAGCATAAATACTATTTCTAGTTGTACTGTACCTATGTAAGTGAGCTTCAGGTGATAGAACTGTGTACATAGAGTTATTGGGCCCACTCTGAATTTTTCTCACTTTATTATCTTCAAATCACACTTAACAAAGTACATTTACTTTCTGTAGTTTTTATTATAAAAACAAAATATATTTCCAAGTTTAAAATTGTAAATCATCTTCTATCCTTTAGGCATTGATATATAATCTCCATGGCCACTTATTTTTCCTTTTGAGAACTGAGTGGTGTAGAAAGTTGGATTGATTCCTTCTCAGTTCTTCCAGTTCTAAAGAGTCTGTGATTCTGTTTATATGTGCATCATTTCTTTGGAATTTTATCACTTGTTATTAGTATGTGTGATTGGGAGGTCCTTTAATTGGTAACTACTAGTTTATGGACTTCTTTATACTGATATCAGTAAGTAGGTATAATGTGGATGGAAAATCCCATTTTCAACTTAGTCTCATTAATCTAACAATGAATGGCCTTCTCAGGAATTCTCTCTAGTTCATTTAGAAATTAATATGTAACCCCTAGTGTTTATTCTTTTTTTTAAAATTTTATTTATTTATTGGACAGAGAGAGAGATCACAAGTAGGCAGAGAGGCAGGCAGAGAGAGGAGGAAGCAGGCTCCCCACTACGCAGAAAGCCCGATGTGGGGCTCGATCCCACCACCCTGGGATCATGACCTGAGCCGAAGGCAGAGGCTTAACCCACTGAGCCACCCAGGCACCCCCGCCTAGTGTTTATTCTTATAATTAAAATAATCTTAGAATTCTTGGATTAATCTTTTAAAAAAGAAATTAGAAAAGAAAAATCTAGGGGCACCTGTGTGATTCAGTCATTAAGCCTCTGCCTTTGGCTCAGGTCATGATCCCAGGGTCCTGGGATCAAGCCTGGCATACAGCTCCCTGCTCGGTGGGAAGTCTGCTTCTCTCTCTTCCACTCCTCCAGGCTTGTATTCCTTCTCTTGCTCTCTCTCACTCTGTCTCTCTGTAAAATAAATAAATAAAATAAAAAAGCTTAAAAAAAAAAGAAAAAAAAACCTGGCTAATAGATATTAGAAGGTATCTTGGATCTGAGCTTTAGTTGATAAGGGAAAGATATAATTTTTCAAAATTATTATTAAGAAGCATAATAAGATCTATAATTATATCTATATATACATATAGATATGCATATCTAAGCTTTTTTACACCTTTTACATGATGGAAATCTGTCACTTTGACCGTCAGGTTTTTCATTCATTTCATTCAATCATTTTTTTTCTCTTTTATCAATTACTCTTTCTTAATATATTATATAAAGTGAAATATGCCAAATTAATTTCTCACAGAAGAATAAATCTTTTGAGAGTTCATGAGTCTTTCAACTATATCTATCTAGAGTGATTATTAGATCAGTTGAAATGTCTATAAGTTTACTTGATGGGCTACAATTTGTCAGTAATATACACTCAAAAGTTATTTAAATGAAAGAAAACTTTCCCCAAAACCTTCTTTGATTTAAACTTGATTCTGGTAGTCACTAATTCACTTTGTCTAATAGTTCAGGCTCTCTGCTCTTCAGACTTCATATGATTACACTAGGAGGCCCCTGGTGATTGGTGAGCCATGTGACTAGTTCTGGCCTATAAGTCATAAATAGAAATAATGTGTGTCACTTCTAAGATGGGGCCTTTTATTTCCTGTTAAAGACCCTTCAGAATTATTCTTTACTTTTACCACTGTGACTGGTGAGGGTGGTGGTTGCTCCATCATTTTGGGTCCTGAGTAAAGAGATACAGTGTATCCAGTCAACCTGCAATAGATATGTAAGGTGCAGAGAAAAATAAATCTTAGTTGTTACAAACCAAGGATTAACTAATTACAACCTGTGAGCCAAATCCCATCTGGAACATGTTTTTGTAAATAAAATTTTATAGAAACACAGCCATGCTTATTTGTTTATGTATTGCCAATGGCTGCTTCCATGCTGTAACACCAGAATTAAGTAGTTGCAACAGAAACTGTATGGCTAGCAAAATTGAAAACATTTATTATCTAGCTCTTTAAATAAAAAGTTTACCTACCTCTATTCCAGTGATGTATCCAGTGGTCTTTTCTTTTTTTAAAAAATTTTTTATTTTTTATAAACATATATTTTTATCCCCAGGGGTACAGGTCCGTGAATCGCCAGGTCCGCACACCCCACAGCACTCACCAAAGCACACCCCCCCCCAATGTCCATAACCCCACCCCCCTTCTCCCAAGCCCCCTCCCCCCAACAACCCTCAGTTTTTTTTGTGAGATTAAGAGTCACTTATGGTTTGTCTCCCTTCCAATCCCATCTTGTTTCATTTATTCTTCTCCTACCCACTTAAGCCCCCATGTTGCATCACCACTTCCTCATATCAGAGATCAGGGAGATCATATGATAGTTGTCTTTCTCTGCTTGACTTATTTCACTAAGCATGTTACGCTCTAGTTCCATCCATGTTGTTGCAAATGGCAATATTTCATTTCTTTTGATGGCTGCATAGTATTCCATTGTATATATATATATATATATCACATCTTCTTTATCCATTCATCTGTTGATGGACATCTAGGTTCTTTCCATAGTTTGGTTATTGTGGACATTGCTGCTATAAACGTTCGGGTGCACATGCCCCTTTGGATCACTACGTTTGTATCTTTAGGGTAAATACCCAGTAGTGCAATTGCTGGGTCATAGGGCAGTTCTATTTTCAACATTTTGAGGAACCTCCATGCTGTTTTCCAGAGTGGTTGCACCAGCTTGCATTCCCACCAACAGTGTAGAATGGTTTCCAGTGGTCTTTTCTTATGGGTTGCTTCTAAACTGTCCTATCAGGATGCTGATTTTCTCATCCTCACTTATCTAAGTTCAGCTATTGAGACTTGGATCTCAGTACCCTCTTGGACCAAACAAAGAGTGGGTATAAATCAGGCAATAGAAATCTTAGATCCTGAAATACTGTAGCCTTTAGGGAATGCGGTGCTGTTTTATTGTTGAGGTGGCTAGATCAAACATCAGATTACAGAGTATGAAATGTAAATTTTTTATTGTGCCTATCTCCAAGTAAATAGAAATTAAGATGTTTTATTCAAGGAATATTATTATTCTTTTAAAAATAAGGTATAGGATTTGTCAAAGGGGTTGGAAAACAGAAGGTTCAGATGTCCTAACTAAATCTGGACGTGATGATAACACTGACCATAATAATTGCCTACTTTCTACCCTCTACCTTTACCCTGGAAGTCTTCAGCATGAACACGTGTTCCATATTTTCCTTTTTGGGACCCTAACTTACATTGCTTTGACCCAGGGAAAGCAAGAATTCTCCTTAACCCAAATATTTGTCTCACCAAGACCCAGTTTGGTTGCAATCCTTTCCTTAAAGTCCTCCCTTATTTCTCCCTTCTGTAAACTTCTGCAGTGATATATATATATATTTCTTACATTATGTACACCTTTCTCCTTTGAGCTTTCTCCTTTGTTTGTGTGTGCTTTATATCATTAACTGCAAAATCATGAGGGCACAACACATTTGTTATAATTTAGCACTTAGTACAGTATCCTGAAATAATAAATATTTGTTGAATAAATGAATGAATAACTCAGCTGCCCTTTTCAGTGTGGTAATGCTTTAAAAAAAATATTTGAAGGGCGCCTGGGTGGCTCAGTGGCAGCTTTTGTTCCTCTGTCTTCGGCTCAGGTCATGGTCTCAGGGTCCTGGGATCGAGTCCCGCATCCGGCTCTCTGCTTGGCAGAGAGCTTCCCCCCTCTCTCTGCCTGTCTCTCTCTGTACTTGTGATCTCTCTATCTCTGTCAAATAAATAAATAAAATCTTAAAAAAATTTTTTTTGAAAAAAAAAATACGAAAAAGAAAGTAGGACGAAGACAATGTGACAGTCATTCTCTGGCCTGCTTCTCCGTTTTATAAAGAGCTTGAGGTAAGGGCCTTGCTCTGAGTAGGTGCTCAATTCTATTTGAACTGCCACTTTATATTATTTTGCTTATTAAACTTATCTGGATCTACATCCTCAGTGTCCCATAGTCATCAACATGGTCTTTTATTCTTTTTTATTTTTAATTAACATATAATGTCTTATTTGCTTCAGGGGTACAGGTCTGTGAATCATCAGTCTTACATAATTCATAGCACTCACCATAGCACATACCCTCCCCAATGTCCATAAACCAGCCACCTATCATGTATATCATATATATATGTGTATATATATATATGATACCTATATGTGTGTGTGTGTGTTGATATATATATATTAGACTGGTAAATAGAACAGAGCCACACACTTGATTTTGGGTGTATTTGGTCTGTTAGAAGAAACTGCCTCCCAAAATTTTGAAGAAAAACATATGTATACACCCCCCCCCCCCACACACACACATAAGGGTAAACATGAAGGGATGGAATATGACTATAAAGATGAAAATTTAAAAAGATTCTAAAAATGGAATTGATAAAAAGTTGGTTGAAAAAAAGAAAAAAAAAAAGAGGAAAGAATGTGATCAGCCTGGAGACTAGAACAAAGCCATATGCTAGATTTAGGGTATATTTTGATCTGTTAGCAGAATCTGTATCCCAAAATTTTAAAGAAAGAAAAACTTATATGTATACAAAAAATAAAATTAAGTACAATGAAGGGATAGAGTATTACTATAACAATGAAAATTTTAAAAGATTTTAAAAAAGGTATTGTAAGATAAAATAGTCAAAAATGTTGAAATAGGAAAGAGGAAAAAATAAAAAAAATAGAATAAGAAAAAATAAAATTAAAACAATTTAACTTTGAAAGACTAAGAAATCATGGGGGAAAAAAGCCATGAATTCTATGTGCTGTATTCCCATAGCTGTGAAGTTTTGCAGGTCTCAATCATTGGTGAACTTGGTTTTGGCTCTTGGCTGGATGTTCTTTTTTTTTTTTTTTTTTTAAGATTTTATTATTTATTTGACAGACAGAGATCACAAGTAGGCAGAGAGGCAGGCAGAGAGAGAGAGGAGGAAGCAGGCTCCCCGCCGAGCAGAAAGCTCAATGTGGGGCTTGATCCCAGGATCCTGGGATCATGACCTGAGCCAAAGGCAGAGGCTTTAAACCACTGATCCATTCAGCCAAGGCACGCCTTGGCTGGATGTTCTTGCTGATCTTCTGGGGAAGGCATCTGTTGGAATGATTCTCAAGTCTTTGCCCGAGGTGAAATTGCCAGGGGCCAGGCTAAGTAATCTGCTTGTGTTCGCTTTTGGCAGCTTTTGTTCCCTGAACGCTTTCCATACAGCTTTGGAGGATGGGAATGAAAATGGCAGCCTCCTAATCTCGAGCCCTATAGGAGCTGAGAGCTCAGGGCCCCATTCCTCATTGTGGCCTCAGAGAAAAACAAAACTGTCAATCTCTCGCATCGCCCTGGTCTCTGGCCCTGCTCTGTGCTCACCCTGCCTGTGACCAAGCATTTCTATCTCTGGCACACAGCCCCATTTGGAGTCTCCAGACCTGGCAGAATCTTGCATGCTCCGGTATCATTCCTCTCAGAGGAGGAAGGAGGGGGTCTCCACGGATCTGCCACTTATAGGGTCCCTGCTTGAAAAGCATTGGCCCAACTGTGCCTTGGATCACAGTTTAAGGTGACCCCGGACTGAGAGCCCTGTCCTCGGCTCTGTCTCTACACCTGGCTTCCCCACTCTGACACCTGGGAACTCTGCTGCAGTCAGGCATCCCTGGTCTTTCTGTGACCCTACAAGGTCCATCCCTTCACTTAGCCTCTGGAGTGACGTCCCTCAGTGGAGCAGACTTCTAAAAGTTCCAATTTTGTGCTCTATGCTCTCTCACTTACTGGGAGCCAGCTTCTCCCCCTGAGGTCTCACTTCCCTTATGTCACCTCAGATTCACTCTCCACAGGTCCTACCATCCAGAAAATGGTTGCTTTTCTGTTCCTAGAATTGTTGCTCTTCTCTTCGATCTCCTGTTGAGTTTGTAGGTATTCAGAATGGTTTGATATCTACCTGAACTCCTGGGACATGATGTTATTTAGGTCTCCTACTCCTCCACCATCTTGCTTCTTCCCTCTGTTTTATTCTTTTAATCCTCAGTTTCAATATTTCATTGTCTTTATTCAATCAGTAATAATTAACATTTATTAAATGTTTGTTACATGCCAGGTAATATCTGTATCTATATCTACATATATGTATTCTCATTAATCTTTGCAACAACCTATGAGTAGGTACTGTTAATTCTTTCTCACAAATGAGAAAACTAAGGCTTAAGTAACTCCCTAAGTAATGCTACTACATAGCTGGTAAGTGTAAGGACTGTGTGAGTAACCCAGTCAATTTTTCTCCATAGCTCACTCTCTTTGTAAAGAACTGCTTCCTAGATGGAGTTCCTTTACTTTTCTCCATTGTTTGTACTATAATAAGTCTGGTTTAAGATATCAGTGTACATGTAAGCAACTAGTATTGTGCTGAGGGCAGGGATATACCATAGAGCTATAAAACCATGTTCTTTTAAGAGACCTGTACTTTAGTTGGCAACAGAAAATATACAGACATCACATAATTAGTGATAATGTGATGAGCACTCTGTAACAAGTATGAATTGGGTCGTACAGACAAACCATAAATTCATAGATTGTTAGAGTCAAAGGAAGGTAATTCTGAGGTCAACTAGATCATTGTGCTAGTTTTACAGATGTGCAGCTGTACAGCATATAGTGAGGTGCTAATTGTATGATACAGAAAAAGAACAACCAAAGGAGCTTAAAGACATTGTGCATAGGTGGGTGTATCAAACGTAGTTGGAAGAAAGGGAGACTGGTGTTGATAGTTGTCATCAAAGAATAATTCTCAAAGGAATCAGATTTGATTTCAAACTCAAAGGATGGGTAAGTTACATTGAGGGTAGTTTTGTAGGTGTGTGTGCACATGTGTGTGTATGAATACACACATACTCAGGGAGTCATTTGAATAAAACTGTGAGGTGACTGGAGAATAAGATTTATTCTGTATGTTTGTTCACTGTTGTATCTCCAGCCTTGATTGGTGGTAATAGGTAGGGATTTTAAGAGATACTGGGACTCAGTTTTGTTTTTGTATTCTTTTTAAAGCTCTCCAGATAGTTCTAATGTGAAGACAGGATTGAGAACTATGGAAAAGTTTGGGCAAAGTGTCTTTTCATCATGTTACCTTTTAGTAGGGAGCTAAGACATACAAGAGTAAAATAAGTGTGATGATTTGTCTATGGTCAGTGCTCTATAGACAGAAAATTCCATAATGGAAGGATTTGAGATGAAATGACATAGGTGAATAAGCAGGATGGAATGATCATTTAGAAAGCAATTATAGTAATCATGGATTAGAAGATGGAAGCCTAGCCTAGGGTGATTTTTCTAGAAATAGAAAAAGTATAATCTGAGAATTTTCACAAAGGCTTGCTAACTGGTAAAATGTAAAAAATGAGGAAAAAAGAAGAGTCTGAGAAATTAAGTGGTAAATCCATGACAAATGACATTAAACTTATTAAACTTTTTCAGGATAATGTTTGGAGTATGAAAACAATATTTACTAAAAAACTAACTCTTAACAAGTCAACATTTAAGACTAATGATTTTTTGATGATGTTGGAATCTCATTTTGACTTGTGGTAAGAGTTATTTTCTGTTGATATATTTGCTTGGACATCCAATGATTTTTTTTTTTTTAGATTTATGCTTCAATAAATTTATGTCTCCTTTTCCAACCACTTTCTCATCACTAATGGAGTGAAATATAGTTGCATAATAGTTCTACTTACAGAAGTTCCACTTACAGAAATTCATGGCATTCACTTCATGACTATGTTAGATTTGACTGCAATATCATAGACAACCGACTTAACTGTGGCTTAGGTCATGAGATGAGAAATCTGGAGATAGATAGTTGCTGACGTTAGTTCAGGAGCTCAAGGATATTAAAGCTGAAGTGTCTGAGAATCTCTGGTTTTCCTCCCATAACCCAAAGACTACTGGAACTCTAGTCATCATGTATATTCCAAGGACCAAGATGGAGAAAATATGATAGAGCCTAATGTGTTTTCTTGGCAGTCCCACAATTTGCATTTATATCTCTTTATCCATTCCTGTTTGCAACCAGGAACATTGTTCATGATTCTGTTAGTGAGAAAGTCAAATAGGCTAACCATAATTCTGTCCCCCACCACTCCCTCTTCCTTTTGTAGTTTATTTGAAAAAAGAAAACGTGTTAAACATCTACTGTGTGTCAGGAAGCATAGGTTTCACAGTGAATAAGAAAAACATGATTCTTATTTTCATGGAGCTTAGAGCATGGCAGGAGAGTGAGAAATGAGGCAAACAATAGCACACACATTTAGTTAATTGAAGGTGTGGTAAATGATACAGAGGAAATGTTAAAAAGCCATTTTACTTATTTCTTATATTCCTTTTTAACATTTTCTTTCTTATTTTAAACTTATATTCACTTTTTGTAAACTACCTTAAATTATTTTGAAACAAAGCAGTGATATTATTAAATACATATATTTAGTCTACAAATAAAAATGGTAGGTCCACTTTTATTTAATCTGTTTTTAATGTAATTTTAAAGATCCAAGAAGGTATTAAAATTTAATTATAAACTATGTTTCTCATCCTTTAATGAAATATCCCATCTCAATGGGCTTTGAGCATTAGTGAAAATTAAGGTCTAGAAACATTTTAAAAGCCAGAAAACTATGGGAAATCTTGAGAAGAATCACATTGAAGTTTGTCAGTAACTGAAAGGTCTGAGATTTCTATCCTATTTGCAAGCCAAAAATTAAATTATCATAGCTTCATGGATGCTGGCAGAAGACACAAGACTCCTGGGTTAGAGACCAAGGGCCCAGAAACGTTCACCTTGACAAGTTTGATGGGGACAATACAGAGTGGTCCAAGTGGACACTGTGTACATAGTAAGTTTGTGTCGTAGTTGAGGAGACCAAAGATCGGAAATCCTTAGTCTTATAAGGGGATTGTAGATCCTCCTCAATTTATGATGAGGCTAAATCTTGATAAATCCAAGGAGGTTGAAAATACTATAAATAAAAAATTCATGTATGCACCTAACCTACAGAACATCATAGCTTAGCCTAATTTACTTTAAATATGCTCAGAACACTTATGTTAGCCTGCAGTTGGGCACAATCATCTAACACAAAGCCTATTTTTCAATAAAGTGTGGAATATCTCATGTAATTTATTGAAAGTGGAAAGTAGTTGTATGGGTAAGAATGGTTATAAGTATATCAGTTGTTTACTCTAATGATAGCATGGCTGGCTGGGAAATGTGGCTTGCTGCCCTGCCCACCAGCACAAGAGGATCATATCCTAACACATATTGCTAGCCCGGGAAAAGATCCAAATTCAAAATTTGAAATACAGTTTCTGCCAAATTGTTGCATGGGAGACCATGAAGTTGAAAAATTATTAAGTTGAACCACCTTAAGTAGGGGATCCTCTGTGCTAGCAGTCCTGCCCAACCCTTGTCCCAGAGAAAGAGAGAGCTATTATCTTGATTATCCTATTCAATAAATAGATTTTTGCTCTGGAAGAAGACACCACCTTTATCTTCCAAGGGTGTTCACTGTACAAGCATCCTTGAAAAGATCGTCTAGAACAAAAGCTGTCAGTGCCTCTTTTCATAACACGTGCAGATATATTAGAGAAATCCATGGAGAATTGTTCCCCAACAAAGTCCTGCCCATCAACATTGTCAAATACCAACTGTAGCAGAGATTTTGCTCTTTGGCTGAAAAATAAAAGCTACCATAAAATCCTGAAATTGTGGCAGTATTTTTGTAAATAATGCTTCAGTAGAAATATCAGAAAGTATAAATAACACTTGATCTTCCCTGTGTTGTGGAGACAATGTTCACCGTCCCCTGACACTGTTAATTATAAGAAAATATTTCCCAAGGGAGTATGAGACTGCAACTATTTAGAGATCTTTAATGTAAGCCAACGAGCAACCTGTAATAACTAGCGTACACATAAAGGCTGAAAACAGTCTATGATTTCAATAAAGTCCCACCCAGAAAGAAAAATCTGATAGTTCCCTTTCTCTGTCTCACCCTTGCCTTTTCCCACTCACAGAAAACCTCAGCATTATCCTCTTTCATAGCTTCTAATGAGCTTTTCAGGTGTCTAATGAGACCATGTGGTCTTGAATTCCACTTGAATTAGAGTTCCCTCATTGGTGGAATTCCCGAGGTATTCAAGTATTGTCAGAGTATATCTGAGGAAAACCACCTTCTTTAACCTGGAAAAAGAAGAGGAAATGGGTCCTGAGTGGGAAGTGGCAATGATCTGAGAACATTGGGAGACTAGGCTAATTCTAGTCTCATAGGCTGTGGTCTTTGTTTTGTGTTTTTTTTTTCTGTCCCTGATAATAAACCCCCAACGACAGAAATTATGTCAGTACAACCTAACCTGTGTTTTATCTGATATTGTAGCAAGGAATGTAGTGACTGGGATTAAAATTTCCTTTCCCATTTAATGCAGACTCTTTTAGTATCCCCTGTACTATATGTTCTATGATGCATAGAACTGGGGTTCTTCCCAAGGGTATGTGAATGATTCAATAAAAAATAATATCTAACACATTTAATCTGACTGACTATACTTCTGGCACTCTTCTTAAGTGTTGTGTCATTAATTCATTTACTTACTTAATAACTATTAACTCATTTAATTCTAAGAAATAAAGGTGGCACCATTGTTATCCTCATTTTATGGATGAGGTAACTGAGAAACACAATGTCCTAGGTTTAGTTAGATATAGTTTTGTCCTCTAGCACCTTATAATTAGCCTAAGAAGACAAAATCAGCATTCTCAAAGTAAAGTGATAATATTAATAAAGAAAACGTGCTATGGTAAGACCACCTTAATCAGGATTGCGGTGCTAGGTAAGAGGAATGACTTAATGTGGCTTATGAGGCCTCTGCTGGCTTCCCCAGCCTCATTACATATTGTTGCCCCCTTTGCTCCACATACCTCAGCTACACTGGCCTTATTTCCTTTAGTCAAACACCCCAACCTCCTCACTGCCCTTGTGGCAGTGCCCTCTCTGCCTGGAATGCTTTTCCTCCCCGTACTTCCTCTGCTTGAATCCTACCTCACATTCCCACAGCAGCCTCACTGTCACTTTCTCAGAGATTTCCTTCCAGGATAGGTGAGGGATTCTTCTTTTATGCTTATACCTCCCACAGACCTTTTCTTTGTGGCACAGACCAATACTCAATTTAAATAATTATTATTTTAAAAATATGTTATCTTTGCTGACTGTAGGCTCTGTAAGTCTTTTCTTTCACTCTATGCCCATACTTGAAAAATCACCAGCTTCAGATAAATAGTTGTTGAATGAAAGGATGTAAACCTATTCAAGTAGGATTTGGTTAATCAAGAAGAACTTTATGGGGGTGCCTTGGTGGCTCAGTGGGTTAAAGCCTCTGCCTTCTGCTCAGGTCATGATCCCTGGGTCCTGGGACTGAGTCCCGCCTTGCGCTCTCTGCTTGGCGGGAGCCTGCTTCCCCGCCACCCCGCCCCGCCCCGCCTGTCTCTCTTCCTATCTCTGTCTGTCAAATAAATAAATAAATAAAATATTAAAAAAGAAGAACTTTATGGAAGAGGTCTAGTTATGAATTTTCATAGGAAGTAATGGATATGAATTGCTGGAGAAGAAATTAGGGGAACTCTAAGTGGGAAGAATGGCTTAAATCAGTATTTAAAAATTTATACTTAGGTGTGCATGGCTGGCTCAGTTGGAAGAACACATGATCTTGATCTTGGGGTTGTGAGTTAGACCCCCGTATCAGATGTAGAGATTACTAAATTAATTAATTTAAAAATTATACCTAAAGAATAATACAAACATTTGATTTCTTTAAATATATATATGCACACACACACATATACACACGTAAGCACATGGGCATATATATACACACTTTTATGAGTGTGTATGTATATACACACACACACACACACACACCCATATGTGTATGTATATTTGTACATACACTTTTGCACACATGCACACACATAAACATTGTAGAAAAATATATTTGTTTATGTGTCCAAATTTTATTTTATTTTAAATATTTTATTTATTTGAGAGAGTGAAAGTGAGAGCCAGAGAGCATGAGCGGGGGTGGTGAGAGAAAGGACAAAAGAAGGGTGAAGGGCAGAGGGAGAAGCAGACTCCCACTGAACAGGGAGACTGATGTGGGGCTTGATCCCAGAACTCCAGGATCGTGACCTAGCAAAAAGCAGATGTTTAACCAACTGAGCCACCCAGGCCCCCCATGTGTCCAAATTTTAAAATGCCACCGGAAAACCAACGCTTTAGCTTGTGCTTACAGGTGAACTTCATTTTGTGCAATCTAATATTAAACTTCTTTTTTTATTTTAGAAGATTTTATTTATTTGAAAGAGAAAGAGAGAGAGAGAGAGTGCACATGCACAGGAAAGCAGGGTGAGAGGCAGGCAGAGGGAGAGGGAGAAGCAGGCTCCCCGATTAGCAAGTAGCCTGTCTTGGGTTCCACTCCAGGACTCTGGGATCATGACCTGAGCCAAAGACAGAGACAACTGGCTGAGCCGCAGAGAGGTCCCTAAACTTTTTTAACTTTGAACATGTTTTCTTGTGCACGTTTTACTTTGAATGGGAAAAAAGTTGCTTATGGTTAAAACCTTAGCTCAAGAGTCACAATAAAAAATTGAGCCCACCCTTATCCTCTGGCTTTAGACATTACACAATAGCTTAAGTAATTTTAATTCCTGATTATACTAAACTAAGCTTTAAAAACAAGTGTTTAAAGAACAAACTCTTTCTTTGCTATATTCATAGTTGGTATCTAATTGCAGTATGTAGTCATTCATTTTATGAATAATATTTCTTAATCTTTTTAAGAACTACTTTTTTTCAGGTAAGAAAAAATAATGCATGTGTTGGTAATAAACAACCATATACTGAAAAAGTAGACTCAGGAGAAAATCTCCCTTTTTCCCGACTTTTAGAAGCAACCTCTTCTATTGGTCTCTTGGGTGTATAAGTATATTTCACCCCTCTTCCTACTTTCTCATTGTCTTCCTTTTCATTCCCCACTAATTGTAGCATGTTATTTACACTGTATGGTGCATTTTTTTTTCTGTTAACTATGTATTCTGAGAAGCATTTCATGCTTTACATATCTGCCTTTATAGTGTATGAATGTACCATAATTTATTTTGTCAGTCCCCTATTGATAAATGTTTGATTTTTGTCTAGTTTTTGGTTATTACAAACAATGCTACAATGAATATTCCCATGCACACTTTTGGGGATATTGTGTGAGTATCTATAGATGGTATTCCAAGATGTAGATTTGCTAACTGAAAAAGAATCAAATTATTATAGGTATTATTAAATTGCCTTTCCAAGATAATGGTATATGGAAGTATCTATTTCCCCTACCCATTGATGATATATTAATATTTTTAATTTTTATCAGTTTGATTTATCAAGTCAATCAATATAATTAGGTAAGCAGTTTAATAAGTGAACATTCTCATTGAGTTTTGTTTTGCATTTCTCATATTATAAATGATGTTGAACATTTTTTTTTAAGTTTAAAAGCCATTTTAGGGGTGCCTAGATGGTTCAGCCAGTTAAGCATCTGCCTTTGGCTCAGGTCATGATCCAAGGGTCCTGGGATTGAGCCCTAGTAGGGCTTCCTGCTCAGAGAGGAGTCTGCTTGTCTGTTTCCCTCTGTTCTTTTCCCCTGCTCATTTTTTGTCACTCTCTCTCAAATAAATAAATACAGTCTTCAAAAAGCCCTTTTAAAATTTCATTTCTTATGAACTTTTTCTTGTTTTTGTTTTTTCTATTAGATTATTTGTATTTTTCTTGTTGGCTTATACAAACTATACATACTAAGGGACTTAGCCCTTTGTTTTTCAAGTGTACTGTGCATAATTTGAATTTCTTTCACATTTCACATTGATTAAGAGGTTGTAATGCTATAGTGACCTTTAAAATAATTTGGGCTCTGCATGTAAAAAACTCTATAACAAGCTTTATCTTTACAGCTTGGTGAATTTACATAATAAATGTGGTTGTAGTGGTATAAAATATGCTTATTCAGTATCATATCACCTCATAGTAAATCCTATTAAATAAACCACCTAATCTGAATAGTTTGATTATAGCAGCATTGGATAAAGTTTCTTTTTTGTTATTGTTGTTGTTGTTGAATGAAGTTTCTAAGTCTAATGTATTCATTTCTCATTTAACTAGAACTTAGTACCTAGTATATTAGGTATAGCTATCAGTACATTAGTAAAGGGTCATTGCTTTTTATGATTTCTGGGTGACTTTTTAATCTAAATTTAATATTTAGTAACTTATTTATTCCATTCCCCCACTAACTTTAATATTATTAGAAATTCAAGCAGCTGTTCCATATTGTCATGATGCAAATTTGAAACAATTTTTCCTTTTATTTCTCTTTCAAATTTTTAGATTTGTTGAAAAGTATCTCGAAGTTGCAAGGGAAACTATTTAAAAACTACTGTTCTTTACAAGTGTTTTTTGTCTGAACCAGAGTCATTTCAATGCTGTGGAACAAATAGAAATGCAAAAATAAAATTAATGCTAAATTTGATATAACTTTACAGCAGGAGGAGTGCACCCTTAATATACACTTAAAAAAAAATAGTAGGTTGGGGGATTTCAGGGTGTAATACAGAGATAAGAAAATCACCTGTATTATAAACGTATAAAACATCACTGAAGCAGGTGGGAAGAAAATATACTGATCTGAGTAACTGGTAAAGAATGAAATCTGTAAAACTAAATGTGAAAGGAATTACACATTAGCACATATTTTATTGATAAAGTTATTTTCCACAAGGGTCTGGGATAACAATTCTGGAAATACCATACATGTATATTGGAATTACATAACTAAATAAGTAAATGGCAGGTTTCTTAGTGTTAGAATGGAGGTTACAGACAAACAAGAGAAGAAGGCTAGAATGATCCATACGGTGATTGATTAGAGTTGAAGAAATTAGTATGAACTCATGTTTAGCCTAATATAGATATAGATGGTTACATATTGAAATATCTATAGGTATATGTACATGTATGTCCTAGTGGACACACATATATTTCCTTGTTCTGAGAGCAGAGACAGCCCAGAAGCAGTAATACCCTTGGTGTCCAGATTTTGGTTTCTAATTCCATTCTTAAATAAAAGAAACAAGGGATCCTTGGAGAAATGGCAGATTGTAGGACTGGGGCAGGAAACATATGAGATAATCCTGGGGCATATTATAGTGTGGATGAGTAAGAAACTGCTCAAAAAACACATCAGTAGGGGTGTGTCAAAGAAACTAATTAAAAGAGCACCCAGGAGCCAAAGCTGGAATAATTTGACGAGATCGGGCGCGCTCAGGGTGGTATGGCCGTAGACCAAAGCTGGAATAATTTGAGCAAAAAATAGTTTTAGATTATAACTCAAAGTATACAATACATACCCATGAGTCTATAATGATCATATAAATGAAATAAATTAAATAATGATCAGGTAAGTTAGAAAGGGAGAATAGGCAAATCTTCTGTGCAGAAAAATACCAAATAACTGATGTAGAGACTTTTTCCCAGAGAAGGTGGAACGTAAGTCCTCACTCCTCTAGTGTGGATTTTTCTAGTGAGCTTTCAAAGGACAATAAGAAAAGGGCAAATGAAAGAGTAACTACAGTGGAAAAACCTGACAACACTACCTCAAAGTTGACAGCAATAGTGTTTTGTTGTTACAAATGGCAAGATTTCATTCTTTTTTATAGCTTAGTAGTATTCTCTGTTTGTGTGTGTGTGTGTGTGTGTGTGTGTGTGTGTTGTTTGTCCATTTGTTTTCTTTATCCATTCATTTATTGGTAGATACTTAACATTGTTTCCATATTTTGGCTATTGTAAATAATGCTGCAATGAACATAAGAGGGCATTTTTAAACTAGTGTTTTCATTTTCTTTGGATAGATATTCAGAAGTGGACTTGCTGGATCATATATATGATGGTTCCATTTTTAACTTTTTAATAAATCTCTATACTGTTTTTCATTGGCTGCACAAATTTATATTCTCACTGACACTATACAGTGATTCTCTTTTCTACATATATATATATTTTTAAAGATTTTATTTATTTATTTGACAGACAGAGATCACAAGCAGGCAGAGAGGCAAGCAGAGAGAAGAGGGGGAAGCAGGTTCCCTGCCAAGCAGAGAGTCCGATGTGGAGCTTGATCCCAGGACCCTGAGATCATGACCTGAGCTGAAGGCAGGGGTTTAACCCACTGAGCCACCCAGGCATCCCCTTTTCTACATATTCTGGCTAACACTTGTTATTTTTTTTTAAAGATTTATTTATTTATTTTAGAGAGCAAGAGGTGAGCACAAATAAGGGAGGGGTAGAGGGAGAGAGAGAGAGAATCCTCAAGCAGACTCACCACTAAGCACAGAGATCAACTGGAGGCTCAATTTCAGAACTCTGAGATCATGACCTGAGAAATGAAGAAATCAAAGAGCCAGACACTTAACCAACCTAGGCACCCTTCTTGTCTTTTTGATAATAGCCATTTGGACATGTGTGAGGTGATATCTCATTGTGATTTTGATTCACATTTCCCTACTGGTGAGTGATCTTGAGCATCTTTTTTTCTACTACTGGCCATATGTATGTCTTCTTTGAAAAAATGTCTACTCAGATCCTCTGCCCATTTTTTAATGAATTGTTTGGGTTTGTTATTGAGTTATTTGAGTTCTTTATATATTTAGGATATTAACCTTTTATCAGATATAAGATTTGCAAATATCTCTTCCCATTTAGTAGGTTGCCTTTTTGTTTTACTAATGGTTTCCTTCACTGTGCAGAAACTTTTTAGTTTGATATAGTCTCATTTGTTTACTTGCTTTTATTGCCCTTACCTATGGAATCAAATCCAGAAAAACGTCACCAAGACCAATGTTGAGGGGCTTACTGTTGATGTTTTCTTCTAGCAGTTTTATAGTTTCAGTTCTTCCATTCAAATATTTAATCCATTTGAGTAAATTTTTTTTAAAGATTTTATTTATTTATTTATTTGACAGAGAGAAATCACAAGCAGATGGAGAGGCAGGCAGAGAGAGACAAAGGGAAGCAGGCTCCCTGCTGAGTAGAGAGCCTGATGCGGGACTCGATCCCAGAACCCTGAGATCATGACCTGAGCCGAAGGCAGCGGCTTAACCCACTGAGCCACCCAGGCGCCCCCCATTTGAGTAAATTTTTGTGAATGGTTCTAAGACAGGGGTCCAATTTCAGTCTTTTTGCATGTGCGTGTCCAGTTTTCCCAATACCATTTATTAATGAGACTGTCCTTTTCCAATTGTATATTTTTAACCCCTTTAAAAAAATATTTATTTTTTTTAGAGAAGAGAGAATGAGAGAGAGAAAGCACACAATCTGGGGTCAGAGGGAGAGGGAGAAAATCTCAAGTAGACTTCCTGCTGAGTGTGGAGCCCAGTGTAGTGTCACCCAGGTGTCCCACTTTTCTCCCTTTTTATAAATTTTATAATTCTTTAAAAATACCTTTTATAGGGGCACCTGAGTGGTTCAGTCTGTTAAGTGTCTGACTCTTGATTTCAGCTCAGGTTTGTGCAATCAAGGCTTGCATGAGGCTCTGCACTCAGCATGGAGTCTGCTGGAGATTATCTCCTCTGGTCCTCCTCTTCCTTGTGCTCTTCCTCCCTCTCTCTAAAATAAATAAATAAAATCTTTAAAAAAATTAACATAAAAAGTAAAATCTTCTTTTTTAACAAATTAATTGACACAAATGCAGGGGTTTATTTCTGGACTCTCTATTCTGTTGACCTATGTTTCTCTTTGTATGTCAATATCATACTGTTTGATCACTAGAGATTTGTAGTATAGTTTGACATCAGGGAACATGATACTCCCAGCTTTCTTCTTTCTTAAAATTGCTTTGGCAATTTGGGGTCTTCTATAGTTCCATACAAATTTCAGAATTATTTGTGTTAGTTCTATGAAAAATGCCATTAAAATTTTGATAAGAATTGCTTTGAATCTGTAGATTTCTTTTGGTAATATGGACATTTTAGCAATATTCTTCAAATATCTGAGTACAAAATATCCTTCCATTTATTTGTATCTTCTTCAATTTCTTTCCTCTGTGTCTTACAGTTTTTAGTGTATTTAATACCTCAGATTTTGGTATATTGTATTTCTATTTTCATTTGTCTCCAGGTATTTTTTGATTTCTTTATTGATCCACTGGTTTCTTTTTTAGTACCATGTTATTTAATCACCACACTTTTTTCCCCCCAGTTTTCTTCTTGTAATTTCTAGTTTCTGAGGAGAAAGTATGCTCAATATGATTTCAATCTTCTTGATTTATTGAGACCTGTTTTGTGGCCTAATATTTGATCTATCCTGGAGAATATTTCATGTGCACTTGAAAAAAAAATGTGTATTCTGCTTTTAGAAAGAATGTTCTGTATATATCTAGTAAGTACATTTGGTCTAATGTGACATTCAAGTTGATGTTTCTTTATTGATTTTATGTCTGGAAGATGTATACATCATTGATGTAAGTAGGTGTTAATGTCCCCTACCATTATTGTATTGCTGTCAATTTTCCCCTTTTCTATTAATATTTGCTCTATATGTTTTGGTGCTCCTCTGTTGACTATGTAATATATTTATAAATATTATATTTCCTTTTTGGATTAGCCCCTTTATCATTATTTAATGCTATTCTTTATCTTTTATTACATCTTCATTTCAAAGCCTATTTTGTCTCAAATGAGTCTAGCTACAACAGCTTTCTTTTTGTTCCCATTTGCATGGCATATCTTCTTTCTCCCTTCACTTTCACACTATGTCCTTTAGTTCAGAAGTGAGTCTTTTTGTAAGCAGCATATAGATGAGACTTATTTTTTTCTCCATTCAGCCAGTCTGTGCCTTTTGATTGGAGAATTTAGTCCATTTACATTTAAAGTAATTATTGACAGGTAAGCAGTTATTGCCATTTTGTTAATTTTTTTTGTTTGTTTGTTTTTGCTTTTTTGTTTTTATACTTCCTTACTACTACTTTCTTCTCTTTATCTCTTTCCTTCTGGTTTGATAACTTTCTTTAGTGTTAACTTTAGATTATCCTCCCATTTTATTTTGTATATTTGCTGTAAGTTTTCACCTTGTGGTTACTGTGAGATTCACATATAATGTCTTATGAATGTTAGCAGAGTATTTTAAGTTGGTAGCAACTAAATTTGAATCCATCCCAAACTATATATTTTTACACCTGCCCCACATTTTGTTTTAATGACAAAGTTTACATCTCTTAATTTTATGTATCCCTTAAATAATTGTTGTATTTTTAGTTAATTTTACTACTTTTGTCTTTGGGCCTTCATACTAGCTGTATAAGTATTTATCTACCACTTTTACTACAGATTTGCCTTTTTACCTTAATATGTTTTCTTGATATTTATGTCAGCTTATAAAAGTTCCTTTAACATTTCTTGTATTGCCAGGTTAGTGGTGATGAATTCCTTTATCTTTTGCTTATCTGGAAAACAGCTTATCTCTCCTATTCTGAATGTAACTGTGCCAGGAAGAGTACTGGAATTAGAAGTTTTTTCCTTTCAGCACTCAGAATATGTCATGCCAGTTGCTTCTGGCTTGTGGCATTTTTGCTGAAAAAAATTTGCTAATAATATGGTTTCCCTTATATGTAACAAGTTATTTTTCTCTTGCTGCTTTTAGATTCTCTATCTTTAACTTTTGACATTTTACTTATAAATGAAGTTGATCTCTTTGGCATCAATTTTTTTGGAACTCTCTGGGCTTCCTGGACCCGAATGTTTTTTCTTACCCAGGTTAGGGAAGTTTTCAGCCATTATTTCTTCAAATAAGTTCTCTACCCCTTTCTCTCTCTCTTCTCCTTCTGGAATTCCTAAGACTCTGCTTGATGTTATCCTTTAGATATTTAAGTTATCTTTACTCTTTTAAATTCTTTTTGATGCTCTATCAGCTTGAATTCCATTACCTTGTCTTCATGCTCACTGTTAGGCTTCATCAGTCTGCTGTTAAACTCCTCTAATATATTTTTCAGTTCAGTCATTGTATTTTTTAGCTCTTGACTTTTCTTTGGTACTTTTATATATTTTCTCTCTCTTTGTTTTGACGTTCTCACCTTGTTAATTCATTCTTTACCCAAGTTTGGTGAGCATTTTAATGACCAGCAGGTAGACCACTTATCTCCATTTCATTAAGGCCATTTTCTGAGGTTTTTGTCTTATTCTTTTGTTTGGTTTTCTTTTTTTTTTTTTTTAAAGATTTTATTTATTTATTTGAAAGACGGAGATCACAAGTAGGCAGAGAGGCAGGCAGAGAGAGAGAGAGAGGGAAGCAGGCTTCCTGCGGAGCAGGGAGCCCGATGCGGGGCTCGATCCCAGGACCCTGAGATCATGACCCGAGCCAAAGGCAGCAGCCCAAACCACTGAGCCACCCAGGTGCCCCTGGTTTTCTTTTTTAAGTTTTTATTTAAATTCTAGTTAGTTAGCATACAGTGTAATATCATTTTCAGGTATAGAATGTAGTGATTCAACAACTCCATACATTACCCAGTGGTCTTCACGAGTGCTTTCCTTAATAACCAGCACTTATTTAACCCATATCTCCACCCACCTTCCCTTTGGTAACCATCTCTGTAGTTTGTTATCTATAGTTTAGAGTCTTGTTTCTTGGTTTCCGTCTCTCTTTTTCTCTTTTCCCCTTTTCTCATCTGTTTTGTTTCTTAAATTCCAAACATGAATGGAATCATATGGTACTTGTCTTTCTCTGACTCACTTAACTTTGCTTAGCATTGTCCTCTCTAGTTCCATCTGTGTTATTGCAAATGGCAAAATTTCATTCTCTCTCTCTCTCTCTCTTTTTTTTTTTTTTTTTTTGGCTGGATATTATGTATACCATATCTTCTTTATCCATTCATCAAATTGATGGACAACACTTGGGCTGCTTCCAAATCTTTGCTACTGCCAATAATGCTGCTATAAGCATAGGGGTGCATGTGTCCGCTACTTTGAGCTACTGTTTTTGTATTCCTTGGGTAAATAGCCAGTAGTGAGATTGCTAGATCATAAGGTAGTTCTATTTTTAACTTTTTGAAGAACATCCATACTGTTTTCCAGGGTGCTGCACCATTTGATATCCCACCAACAGTGTGAGAGGATTCACCTTTTTCCACATCCTTGCCAACACCTGTTGTTTCTTGTGATGTTGATTTTAGCCATTCTGATAGGTGTGAGGTGATATTTCAATGTAGTTTTGATTTGAATTTCCCTGATGATAAGTGATGATGAGCATCTTTCCATGTATTTGTTGGTCATCTGTATCTCTTTGGAGAAATGTCTATTTATGTCTGTAGCCCATTTTAAAATGGATTATTTGTTTTGGGTGTGTTGAGTTTTATAAGGTCTTTATATGTTTTGGATACCAATCCTTTATTGGATATGTCATATGCAAACATCTTCTTTCATTGTATAGATTACCTTTTAGTTTTGTCGATTCTTTCCGTTGCTATGCAGAAGCTTTTTATTTTGATGTAGTCCCAATAGTTTATTTTTGCTTTTGTTTCCTTTGCCTTAGGGGAAAATGTTGCTATAGGCAATGTCAGAGAAGTTACTGCCTGGGTTTTCCTCTAGGACTTTTATGGTTTTGGGTCTCACATTTGGTCTTTAATCCATCTTGAATTTATTTTTGTGTAGTCTAGTTTCTGTCTTTTGCATGTTGCTGTCCAGTTTTCCCAAGACCATTTGTTGTCTTTTTTCCATTGGCTATTCTTTCCTGTTTTGTTGAAGATAAGTTGACCACATAGTTGTGGGTTCATTTATGGGTTTTCTATTCTTTCTATTAATCTATTTCAGATCTTTCTGTTTTGTGTCAGTACCATACTGTCTTTCTTGATCACTACAGCTTTGTAATACAACTCTTGAAATCTGGAATTGTGATACCTCCAGGTTTTCTTTTCTTTTTCAAGATTGCTTTGACTATTTAGGAGTCTTTTGTCATTTCATACAAATTTTAATATTGTTCTAGTTCTGTGAAAAATGCTGTTGATATTTGATAGTGCTTTGAATCTGTAGATTTCTTTGTGTAAAATGGACTTCACAATATTTGTTCTTCCAGTCCTTGAGTATGGAAAGTCTTTCCATTTCTTTGCATCATCTTCAATTTCTTTCATTAGTGTTTTTTTTTAAGATTTTATTTATTTATTTGACAGAGAGAGAGATCACAAATAGGCAGAGAGACAGACAGAGAGAGAGATGAGGAGAAGCAAGCTCCCTGCTGAGCAGAGAGCCCAATGCGGGACTCGATCCCAGGCCCCTGGGATCATGACCTGAGCTGAAGGCAGAGGCTTAACCCACTGAGCCACCCAGGCGCCCCATCATCATTAGTGTTTCATATATAGTTTTCAGAGTACGGGTCTTTCACCTCTTTGGTTAGATTTATTCTTAGGCATATTTTTATTTTTGGTGCAATTATAAATGGAATTGTTTTCTTAATTTCTTTTTCTGTTGCTTCATTATTGGTGTATAGAAATGCAACAGATTTCTGTACATTGATATTGTTTACTATAACTTTACTGAATTCATTTATCAGTGCTAGCAGTTTTGGTATAGTCTTTTGGATTTTCTATATATAGTATCATGTCATCTGCAAATAGTGAAAGTGTTACTTCTTCCTTGCCAATTTGGATGTCTTTTATTTCTTTTCATTGTCTGATTGCTGTGGCCAGGACTTTTGGTATGATGTTGAATATAAGTGCTGGGAATGGACATCCTTGTTTTGTTCTGGATCTTAAGGGGAAACGCTCTCAGTTTTTCTCCATTAAGGATGATGTTAGCTGTGCTTTTTGGTCCCACCCCCCACCCCCCGAGTATGGCCTTTATTATGTCGAGGTATGTTTCATCTGAACCTATTTTGTTGAGGGTTTTTATCATGAATGATTATATTACTTAGTCAAACGCTTTTTCTGCATCTATTTAAATGATCATATAATCTTTATCCTTTCTCTTATTGATCTGATGTATTACATTGATTGACTTGCAATTATTGTCACCCTTGCAGCCCAGGAATAAATCCCACTTGATTATGGGGAATGATTTTTGTAATGTATTATTGGATTTGGTTTGCTAGTATTTTGTTGAGGATTTTAGTGTCTATGTTTATCAGAGATACTTGCCCATAGTTCTCTTTTTTAATCTAATTTTGGTATCAGGGGAGTGCTCACCTCAGGAAAACAATTTGGAAGTTTTCCTTCCTTTTCCACTTTTTGGAATAGTTTTAGAAGGACTGATATTAACTCTTCTTCTTTTTTCTTTTTTTATTATTTAAATTCAATTAGCCAACATATAGTACATCATTAGTTTTTGATATGATATTCAATGATTTATTAGTTGTGTATAACACCCAGTGCTCATCACATCACATGCCCTCCTTAATGTGCATCACCAAGTTACCTCAACCCCCCATCTACCTCCCTTTCTGCAACCCTTAGTTTCTCAGGGTTAGGAGTCTCATGGTTTGTCTCCCTCTCTGATTTCTTTCCATTCTGTTTTCCCTCCCTTCCCCTATTGTTCTCTGCACTATTCCTTATATCCCACCACATGTGAGGGAAGCCATATGATAATTGTCTTTCTCTGATTGACTTAATTCACTTAATATAATATCCTCCAGTTCCAACCATGTCAATGTAAATGGTAGGTATTCATCCTTTCTGATAGCTGAGCAATTTTCCATTGTATATATGAACCACATCTTCTTTATCCATTCATCTGTTGAAGGACATCTTAGCTCCTTCCACAGTTTGGCAATTGTGAACATTGCTGCTATAAACATTGGTGTTTGTGTGCCCTTCATCACTACATTTGTATCTTTGGGGTAAATACCCAGTAGTGCAACTTCTGGGTAATAGGGTAGCTCTAGTGTTAACTTCTTGAGGAACCTCCATATTGTTTTCCAGAGTGACTGTGCCAGCTTGTATTTCCACCAATAGTGTAAGAGGGTTTCCCTTTCTTCACATTCTCACCAACATTTGTTGTTCCTGTCTTCTTCTCCCATTCTGTAGGTTGCCTTTTAGTTTTGTTGACTGTTTTCTTTGCTGTGCAAAAGCTTTTATTTTGATGTAGTCTCTATAGTTCATTTTTTGCTTTTGTTTCCCTTGCCTTTAGAGACATGTCTTGGAAGAAGTTGCTATGGCTGATGTCAAAGAGGTTACTGCCTATATTCTCCTCTAAGATTTTGATAGATTCCTGTCTCACATTTAGGTCTTTCATCCATTTTGGTTTACCTTTGTGTACCAAAGATAAACCAAACAGTCCAGTCTCATTCTTCTGCACTGGCTGTTCAATATTCCCAGCACCATTTATGGAAGAGACTTTTTTCCATTGGATATTCTTTACTGCTTTGTCAAAGATCAGTAGACCATAGAGTTGAGGATTCATTTCTGGGTCTTCATTCTGTTCCATTGACCTATGTGTCTGTTTTTGTGCCAGTACCATGTTGTCTTGATGATCACAACTTTGTAACATAGCTTGAAGTCAGGCATTGTGATACCACCAGCTTTGGTTTTCTTTTTCAACATTTCCCTGGTGGGTATTAACTCTTCTTTAAGTGTGTGGTAGAGTTCACCTGTGATGCCATCTTGTCCTTAATGTTTGTTTGTTGGGAGTTTTTTATTACTGATTCAACTTTTTTTTTCCTGGTGATTGGTCTGTAAATTTTTTTTATTTCTTTCTGTTACAGTTTTGGCAGGTTTAATTTATCCATTTCAATTTATTCATTGGTTGTCCAATTTGTTGGCATATAGGTTTTCATAATACTCTCTTACAATGTTTAGATTTCTGTGGTGTTTGTTATTAATTCTCCTCTCTCATTTGTCATTTATTTGAGTCATTTCTCTCTCACACACTCTCTCTCTCTTTTTGATTAGTCTAGATAGAAATTTATCAATTTTACTGATTTTTTTTTTTTTACAAAGAACCAGCTCCTTACTTTCATTGATCTGTTTTATTGTGTTTGTTTGTTTTGTTTCTATATTGTTTATTTCTGAGCTAATCGTTGTTTCTTCTTTCTGCTCGTTTTAGGTTTTGTTTGTCGTTCTTTCTCTAGCTGCTTTAGGTGTAAGCTTAGGTTGTTTATTTAAGTTTTTTCTTGCTTCTTGTGGTAAGCCTGTATAGCTATAAACTTTCCTCTTAGAACTTCTTTTGTTGCATCCCCAAGGTTTTGGACTGTTGTGTTTTCATTTTCATTTGTTACCATGTATCTTTTTAATTTCTTCTTTGATATCCTGTTTGTCTCAATCATTGTGTAGTAGTACATGTTAATTAACTTCCATGCATTTGTGGTCTTTCCAGATTTTTTCTTGTGGTTGACTTTGTTTCATGTGTTGTGGTTAGAAAAGACACACTGGATGACTTTCATCTTTCTGAATTTGTTGAGGCTTGTTTTGTGGCCTACTATGTGGTCTATTCTGGAAAATGTTCCATGTGCACTTGAAAATTGTGTGTATTCTGTTTTGGGATGGAATGTTCTTAATACCTCTGTTAAATCCATCTGGTCCACTGTGTCATTCAAAATTATTACTTTCTTGTTCATGAAAGTGAACATTCAAAATCAGTACTTTTTTGTTCACAAAAGAAAACTTTTTTGTTTTCTGTTTAGATGATCTGTTGATGTAAGTGGGGTGTTAAAGTCCCCTACTATTGACTGTTATATTATTATCAATTAGTTCCTTTATGTTTGTTATTAGCTGTTTTTTGTTTTTGGGTGCTCCCATGTTGGGCAAATAAATATTTATAATTATTATTTCTTCTTATTACATTGTCCCATTTATTATTAGATAGTGTCCTTTGTCTCTTATTACAGTCATTGATGTAAAGTCTATTTTGCCCAGTCTAAGTATTGATACTCTTGACATCCATTTGCCTGATAAATATTTCTCTATATCCTCACTTTCAATCTGCAGATGTCTTTATTTTTCACATATTTATTAGTATTTTTGATTTATGGTCACTATTAGGTTTATATAACATATTCTGCATATAGCAGCCTATACTAAGTTGATGGTCTTTTATTGCTTATTCTTATTGCTCTCCTCACCATGTTTTAGATATATGGTATCATCTCTTAATCCTTTTATTTTGTGAGTTCCTTGACTGATATTTTACAAAAATACTACTTTTTTACTGTTTTTGTTTCCTATCTTTGGTCTATCACTTTTGGTCTTTTCTTTCCACTCAGAGCCCACTTTAATATTTCTTGCAGGGCTGGTTTAGTGATCATGAACTCCTTAGTTTTTGTTTGTCTGGGAAGTTTTTATCTGTCCTTTTGTTCTGAATGATAGCCTTGTTGGTCAGAATATTCTTGGCTGAAGATTTTTTCCATTCAGCACTTTGAAAATATCAAGCCATTTTCTTCTGACTTAGAAAGTTTATGCTGAAAAATCCCCTGATATCCTTGCGGGGTTTCCCTTGTATGTAACTGTCTTCTTTTGTCCTGGTGCTTTAAATATTTTTTCTTCATCACTATATTTTCCATTTTGATTATAAAATGTCTTGATATGGATCTGCTTTTGTTGACTTTGTTGGGGGTTCTCTGTGCCTTCTGGATCTGGATAATTGTTTCCTTTCCCAGTTAAGGGAAGTTTTCAGCTGCTCTCTCTTCAAATAAATTTTCTGCCCCCTTTCTCTTTTTCTCCTGGGGCTCCTATAAAACAAATGTTTTTTTTTTTTTTTTTTTTTAAGATTTTATTTATTTATTTGACAGAGAGAGATCACAAGCAGGCAGAGAGGCAGGCAGAGAGAGAGGAGGAAGCAGGCTCCCTGCTGAGCAGAGAATCCGATGCAGGGCTTGATCCCAGGACCCTGAGATCATGATCTGAGCTGAAGGCAGCAGCTTAACCCACTGAGCCACCCAGGCGCCCCTATAACATGAATGTTATTAAGCTTGATGGAGTCACTGAATTCCCTAAGTCTATTCTTGTTTTGCATAATTCCTCTTTTTCACTTTTGTTCAGCTTGACTACCTTCCATTATTCTGTCTTCTAGGTCATTAATTCATTCCTCAGCTTCTTCCAGCCTGCTGCTCATTCCATCAAGTGTGTTTCTCTTTTTGTTTATTGAACCATTTATCTTTGCTATGTTATTCCTTATTTCTGTGTTAAGGGGGTCTCTGATGTCTTCCATTTTTTTCTCAAGTCAAGTATCTTTATGATTGTTACTTTAAATTCTCTATCAGGCATGTTACTTATCTGTTTCATTTATATCTCTGACTGTGACCTTGTCCTATTCTTTGATTTGAGACAAATTCCTCTCTCCTCTCATTTTGTCTAAGTCTCTATGACTGCTTCTGTGTGTACATCTCCTGTACAGGAAGGTAATGGCCTTATGAAGAAGAGGTCCTGCAGTGCCCTGCAAAGTAATGTGCCCTATTTCCCATGGCCTGGCACTTCAGGGAGTGTCTCCAATGTGTGGTCTGTGCACTCTGCTGTTTTGTACTGGCCACTTTATCCTTCAGGGCAGTCATCTGCAGAGGCTCTCTTTGCCTATTGTGGGAGCGTTTGTCCTCTAGCCTGAATGTGGCGTGCTTTAACCAGGTTTGTTCTGGTCTGCTTGTGAAATGAGACCTTTTGACACTGTTGCTGGAACCAAGGTCCACACAAAATGCCCAGATTGTGATCCACTGTTTTGGCAGGGATTTGGGTTGGTCTTCTGGGAAAGGAGGTCCACTGTCCTGAGACTGACGCAAGCATGACTGGGAAGGGTGGTTTCATTGGAGTGTGGGAGGTGGGGCTTGGTTTAAGCAAGTTACATAGGGAGTGTGGATGCTGTGCTGGTTCCCACAGGTAGCCCTATGTTTATGCTGAGGTGTGGGGGAGGAAAATGGCACCTACCAGTTCCTTTGTTCCCAGAGTTTTTCCCATGTACTTTCCTGTGTGTTAGTCAGTCTCTTGCCCTTCTTGAAGACCATGACTCCCTTCCCATCACAGTAGCCACAGTCTGTATCTCTCCCAAACTGCATCTCCATACTTCCTAATTTCTCGATGTGGCCTCTTCTCTACCTTTAGTCATGGAGTTTATTCAGCCAGTCTTTAGGTCAATTTTTGGGATATTTAGGATGATTTGATAGTTGCATTTGTGGGATGGGGCAAGCCTAGGGTTCTCATGCTCTGCTGCCATCTTCCCCTCTACCTCTCTTGTTCTTTTGTTTGAACCATATTCCT
>NC_139028.1:89500435-89562935 GCF_964662115.1 Mustela nivalis | reverse complement strand
TTTGCCTCAATTTGGATGGGAATACTGTGTATTTTAGAAACAAGATAAATTTGCCCTCCCTTATAATTCATTTATCAAGCTACCTAGTATTTCCTATAAAAGAGTAGAGGAAGTCCTTCCTGACCTTGCAAATAATCATTTTCTTTCTTGAAGCATGAGATTTGATTGCCCTTGCAGTTTGGGCTCACACTTACTGCCTGCATTGTGAATAACAGTTCCTTTCTCAGTCATAGTGTTTGACTTTATGACCTCCCATAGAAATGAATTCCAAACACAGACCATGCTTTGGAAAATGGAGATGGGAGTTCTTTGATCCCAGAAAGTAGAAATATTGAGCTAGGAGTATCCTCTTCTAAATTCTCTGTAAATGAAAATATATCTGCGTCAGAGAGGAGATACCCAAATAGTTTTGGGAAATATTTGCCCTATAAAATCGTACTTAAAAATCACAATGTGGATACCAGTGTAACTTTTTGTCTCTGTGTTGATTAGAGGAAATGCAGAATATTTTGTCACTAAACTTGGCTGGAGGAAAGCAGTCATTTTGATAAATTATTGATTCAGATTTGTTTTCAGAATATGTGACATTTTGGGTAGTACCAGGGGAAATGTTGACCTTTGCTTTATTAATCCTTTGATAAACTTATGTGTACAGTACTCTGTAGCTTACAATGTAATTTTTCTGGGTTAAAGTTATTTCATTTGATTTTCTTAATAAGCCTTGAGGTAGTAATGATTATTGTTATTGGTACAAATCCCCAATAATTGTGAAAATAATATTGGGAAGGAAAACATAAAATACACAGGGATACAATTATTTTGACGTATTCTCAGACAATTTGGAAGGGCTTATTTACATATACAGTGGTCCCCTCTTGTCTGTGGGGGTTACTTTTCAAGACCCCCCAGTGGATGCCACAGATAATACAGAGCTCTGTATATACTATGCTTTTTCCTCTATGTACATACCTATGATACAGTTTAATTTATACATTAGGCAGCATAAGATATTAACAAAATAACTAATAATAGAATAGAGCCATTAAAATAATATATTGTAATAAAAGTTATGTGAATATGGTATCTCTAAAAGTATTTTATTGTGCTGTACTCATCCTTTCCTTCTTATGATGATATGATAAAGATGATATAAGATATAAGATAAGATGATATAAAATGATAAAATGCCTACTTGAAAAGGTGAAGAGAGGTGAATGCTGTAGGTGTTGTGACATAGCATCAGGCTACTATCAACTTTCTGAGGATACATCAGGAGGATCATCTGCTTCCAGATAGTGGTTGACTTGGGGTAACTGAAACTGTGGAAAGTGAGACTGCAGATAAGAAGGGGGGACTACTGTGAATAGAATGCTCAAACTTAACAAATCAAACAAATCAAACTTAACTTTTTTAGGCATCCAAAGGAGTTTTACCCCATTTTGAACAAATTTACATTGTTAATCTTGTTTCAGTTGGTGTGCATATTTGAATAGAAAAAAGTGACACTTCAGAACACATATATGAATTTCCAGTATTTCACACTTTTTTCTTGTCTAATTTGTGTAAACTTGAAAAGCTATACTACACTCCTTTAAGAGGCATTTTTTAAAATAAAAATGAGTATTTTTTCTTATTAAAATTTATTATGGACACTTAAAAAAAAGATTTTATTTATTTATTTGACCCAAAGAGAGAGACAGGGAGAGAGGGAACACAAGCAGGGGGAATGGGAGAGGGAGAAGCAGGCTTCCAGCTGAGCAGGAAGCCTGATGGGGGGCTCTATCCCAGGACCCTGGGATCATGACCTAAGCCAAAGGCAGATGCTTAATGACTGAGCCACCCAGGTGCCCCTTATGGCCACTTTTTTTTTTGTGGTAAAATATGGTAACCTAAAATTTTCCACTTTAATAATTTTTAAGTGTACTGTTTTAGAGCATTAAGTATATTCACATTGTTCTGCAAACACTACTTCCATGCCTCTGGCAATCACCATTCTACTTTCTGTCTCTATGAATTTAACTATACCATGTACCTTATATTAGTGGAATCATACAGTATTTGTCCTTTGGTGAATGGCCTAATTCACTTGACATAGTGTTTTCAAGTTTCATTCAGGTTGTAGCAAGTATCAATTTCCTTACCTAAATAATATTTAGGTAATATTTAGGCTAAATAATATTCCACTGCATGTGTCTACATTTTATTTATTCATTCTTCTGTTGATGGACATATGGGTTGCTTCCACCTTTTGACTATTGTGGTTATAGCTACTTTTAATTGAAGCATTTTATTATTTAAAATACTATTGAATAATCTTAGTGAGTAAACTTATTTTTTCTAAGGTGGTTGAAAATGTAGATATTATTTCCATAATTATTTTTATTATCATCTATTATCATTTCTTTGACATGTTCAAAGTATTTTATTTATAAATACTTAATTGCCTTCACTTGAAAGTCTTGTAATTTATTGAACATCCATGCGCACTATAGCTTAAATACTGAAAAGACAGACCTGGCATAAGTGTGGAGGAGGTCATGGCCAGATTTAGTATATAAATTTGAATTTTTTGACCTGCCAAGGGTATATAAAATTAAAAAAAAATAATATTAGTTACCAACACCTAGAGATAAAAGTTTTTACACTCAATTCTACATTTTTTAAAAAAAGATTCACTTATTTATTAGAGAGAGAAAGCAGAGGGGGAGGGGCAGTAAGAGAGGGAGAGAGAAACATAAGCAGATTCCATGCTGAGCATGGAGCCCCAGTCAGGGCTTGATCTCAAGACCCTGAGATCACGACCTGAGCTGAAACCAAGAATTGGATGCTTAACTAAGTACACCAATCAGGTGCCTAAATCCTACATCTTTTGATGCCTCAGAAAATCCAGAACAGCTAACAATATATTGGATCACTTTTCCTTATGACAATATTTTGTGGAGTGGCAGTTGCAGCTTTTAAGCAAAACTCGTACTTTTCAGTGGAAGCCAGATTCTATATGATCCACTTTTTAAATTTATGTCTTTCTAGCCCCTGACACAGACCTGTATCCTACAGCTGTGTGTACTCAACATGTGAGTAGTCCAAACTGAGGCATATTATGAGAAATTCATATAGTATTTCAAAGATTCAGTATGAAAAAAGATGTTAAAATATCTTACAAATTTTGTGTTGTTTGTAATATTAAATGGTAATGTTTTGGTTAAATAAATAACTAAAATATATTTAACCCACTTCTTTCTACCTTTTTTTTTAATGTGGCTAAGTAGACAATTTAAGATTACATAATGAGTCACATTAAATTTCTGTTTGACAGTGCATCTCTCCATGTTTGTGCTTTAATAGGTGAGTTCTAAGTTATGTAGTCCATTAGCTAAGTCTAATTGGTCTCCTTTTTTAGTATGATCCACAAGTGAAGAATGATTTCCACAAATGAGTATTTGCAATCTGTTTGATTATAGGGAGTAATAGTTTGGACCCCAATTAAGTGAAATGTTATTCTCCTCAAAGAATTTCATTTTTTTCACTAGTAGACTTGTATTACAAAATATTATGCTCAATTATTATTATTATTATTATAATATTTTGAATTTTATCAAAAGTTTAGGAAAATTGTTTTTCTTGTTATTTCAGTTCCTATGTTTTATCCTTGATTTTGCCTCTTAGTGTGTAAAGCCTAAAGTATTTACTATGTTTTTCTAGACAAAAATTTGTTAACCTGTGGTCCAATAGGGAGCTATTGCAGGCAGCTTCTGGTGTGAACTAAGCATAATGGAAAGGCTTTGAATTCTGATAGACAAGAGTTCCAACATTATTAAATGATCTAATCTCTGAGCTTAGTTTCCTTATCTGTAGAATGGCTATAATGAACAATTCCTTCTGAATTATTTTGAAAATGAAATATGATACTATGTGAGATGTTTTGTGGAAAGGTGATTCTAGCATTTTCTCTGCCTAGGATATTCTTTAAAAAAATTTTTTTTTGTAGATCTTATTTATTTATTTGACAGACAGAGATCACAAGTAGGCAGAGAAGCAGACAGAGAGAGAGGAAGGGAAGCAGGCTCCTTGCTGAGCAGAGAACCTGATGCAGGGCTCAATACCAGAACCCTGGGATCATGACCTGAGCCGAAGGCAGAGGCTTTAACCCACTGAGCCCCCCAGGCGTCCCTGCCTAGGATATTCTTATTTATCAAACCTAACTTGTTTACTTCTTGCCCATCTTTAGCCTAGTAACATGTCAGAGGAGCATTTCCTGCTCTGGCCCGAGCCCAGGTTAACTCTCCCCAGAAATCCCATACTTCTTTTTATGCTCATCATACTTGATGCTGTTTATCACGTCTGTCTACTTTCTATCTTATCACATCTGCTTATCATACTTGATGGTGTTTATCACATCATCTCTATGCGGGAAGTATCTTATAAACCACTATTTTCTAGGATTGACATATAATAAGTATTCAATAAATATTTTCTGAATGATGATTATACAAAATGCTGTACATATGACACATACACACAAAACCCAGAAAGATTCAGAAAGAGATTTCTTTTTTCACAGAGATTTCATAGTTTGTATCTAGAGATTTGAGTTATGTTTTGGGGCAAGTAGTTTATTTATTTATTTTTAAAGATTTCATTTGTTTGAGAGAGAACGAGAATGAGCAGGGAGGAGGGGGAGAGGGAGAGAGAGAGAGAGAAGCAGACTGCCTACTGAGTGAGGAACCTGACATGGGCTTGATTCCAGGAGCCTGGGATCATGACCTGAGCCAAAGGCAGACACTTAACCAACTGAGACAACCATGTGCCCCTTTTATTAATGATGAGAAAGGAATGTTTGTAAATACCTAGCACAGAGCCAGGCACGTCATTGTAAGCCCTCATCAATTTTTTTTTTCTTATGATGAATGATGAGGATGATGATAGTGAATATTGAACATCAAAATTATTAATGTATTTATGTGCTGTATAAAGTTGAGAGGTCAAAAATTCTGAAAAATGGGAGGGAGTCCATTTTAGGGCAATCAGTCATCTCAGCATCCAAATTAAACCACATTCAACAACCAAAATCTTAGCTTTATTTATTTATTTGTTTTAATGAGCAGGATTTGAAATGGAGGACAGTTAAAAACTTAGACTCCAAATCAAGTTCTGAAAACCAAAACTAAATTTTAAAATGTTCTGAATTTATATGTTAGGTATAGTTTTATACAATACGTTTTAATTAGCCTAAAAACTTGGCTAGAATGACAACTGAGAGTTGTGGCTCCTGTTTCCTCAGAACAGAGACTTAACACCAAGGAAGAAGAAGTATGTAATAAGTTCCACATGAGGTTTTGCCAGCAGGAAAGGACATGCTGCTTAGTACATGTCTGTCTGCTTTCTAAGACATTAGGCTCTAGAAATTATGGACCTGGTGATATAATCCAGCCCCAAGGTTCCCTCGTATAGCCTTTTCTAACCTTGTAATGAAGGTCACCCAATATATAATTTTAAAAGGCCAGATGTAGATAAATTATGATACATCCAGAAGATGGAGTCATTATTCTCCTTAATTATATATATATATATATATATATATAACACCAAACTTCAGGGATTTCTGTAATTTCTTTTGAGAGTTCTATAATTTTCCAAATCTTCAGTGTTGTTCAGTTTAACCAGTATTTGTCAAGTATCTTCTATGTGCCAGGCTCAAGAGATAGAGATCAACATAGACTCAAAGAGGAGCTCACAGTCTGGTTGAAGAAATCAGTGTGTAAGTAAGAGACACCGATTCACTGCATAAATGCTATGATAGCACCTTGCACAATGACTGTAGAAACAGGCAATGGTACCAGAGATGAGCTCCTGTGCATAGGACTGAGAATAAATCAGGGCAGGCTTCCTGGATGGAGTACACCAGATCAGAGTTGGTATGTAAGTGATTGAATGAGTGAATGTGTGTGTGTGTGTGTGTGTGTGTGTGTGTGTGTATGCTACAACCTGGATTTATGGCAATCTACTATTTATCCTCCTGTCTTTCCTAACCCACAGCAACATTTAGGATTATAACACAGTAATTATGGTGGTAATTCCCAGTTTCGGGGGAGAAGGCTCAAAATGGAATGGGGGATTGTAAAGAATGGATCTTGAAATTCTCTTAGAATTTCAGGGTGTAGGAGCATTGATGAGTAGTTGAGAACATGGAAATTTCTATGGCATAGCATAAGGATAAGCCAGAGTTGTGGCTGGAGATGGAGATGAGACAGGTGAGGAGGAGGAAATCAGATGAGGCCATGATAGAGAATTGGGGTTTTATCCTGCAAATAGTGGGGAGTCACTGAAGGGTTTTGAGTGGACAGTGATATGGTCACATATTTGTCTTAAACTTGAGCTCAAAAAAAGGGATAAAAGGGATAAAACAAAAGGGATTAAAGGGATAAAACAAAAATACAGAGATGTATGGTTTTATCTATTCAAGACTTTAAAGGTATTTGATTAAGGATTGAGAATATCTAAAGTTTAAGCAAGACTTCTTGCCTTCCAGCAGAATCATTCTCTTGTTTGTTCGTTTGTTTTTAAAGATTTATTTATTTATTTATTTATTTGAGAGAGAGAAAGAGAATGAGAGAGAAAATGAGCATGGGGGGAGGGGCAGAGGGAGAGAGAAACTTAAGCAGAATCCACACTGAGGGCAGAGCCCAATGCAAGGCTTGATCTCACAACCCTGAGATCATGACCTGAGCCTAAACCAACAGTCAGATGCTTAGCCGACTGTGCCACCCAGACATCCCTCCTCTTTTTTTTGAAGCACAGCTGCACTCTACATCTCAGCCTGACTTGCATTTGGAGGTGGCCATGTGACTAAGTCCTCTTCAGTGAAGTGGGAGTAAAATTATGTGTTCCCAAGAACTGAAGAGCTGAGGAAATACGAAAATAAAAAGACACTGTGCTTCTTTCCCTACCCCAAACTTCTTGTTTGGGAAATTTTGAATAAGTAGCATGAAATTTCAATACCTATGGATATTAGGTAGTTATAGATCTCCTTCAGATGTTTTTTTTTATGGGACATTAATAATAAAAATAGTAATAAAAAGCAGGCCATCAAAAAATATGACATTGATGCCATTTCTAAAAACAGAAAATCCATATATTTTATATGTACTTGTGTTTCTATATACCTACAAAGGAAGAAATCTAATCTATTAAATATTAAACTGTTAATACTACTCATTATTTATTATACCAATTGTATTAAAATGCATTAACAGGTATTTTCAGAATGGAAAAATAACATTGGGCATTCGTTTTGATAATGCTAGAGATGAAGTGAAAGTTACAAATTATTCACAAGTGACTTCAGAACGTTTAATGAATAATTTCTGACAAGGAATTTTAATCCAGCTTCTTTTTTTGTACAAACCTCAAAAATAAATTCTCCTAAAGTCTCCAAATGTAACTTATTTTCTTATTAATGTCATCAAAAATCAGTTCATTTTAATAGAATTCTGATTTTTAACTCTGGGCTTTCATAAACATATGCTTTAATATGGAGGGAAAATTTTCCAATTTGTCTGTTACTATCTATCTCTTTTCTTCATTTATTAATCATATTTTCTGATGTACCCAAGACATAATTAAAAATCATGGGCGCAGAGGTCTGACATGTCTGGATTTGAATCCCAGTTCTTCAATTTTCTTTGCTTTATGTTCAAGAACAAGTTATTTAACCTCTTTAAGCATCATTTACATGACTTTCTGAAGGGTTTTTGAGGATTAAATGCTACAATGCATCTGCAGTGCCCAGAACATTGTTACAGAGTAGACAACGAGAGGCCCCCTCTTATCTCTACTGAGTCATTGTTCTAATCTCAGTTCACTTTTAAGAAGTGGTAAATATAAAAATGCAGTTATTAGACAGGAATTCATAAACCTTCCACTGCCTCCTATGAATAGGTACTACCCATTTTCTCAAAAACAGTTTAATCGACTGTTGGCAATTTTAAAAGCAAAAAGGATAAAATTTTATCTTATTTTTTGTCTTTTTAAATAAATTTTTGTTTTCTTTTGAATTATATTTTATCTATTAAAAATTGAGATAAAGTGAGAAAATGACAATGAAGTTGGGGCAAATGTGGACAGAGAACAGGTTTTTAAAATAAGTAAGTCAGATATATTGGTGGGTAACAAAGAAAAGGAGCAATATTAAAATGAGCCTATTCTTTAATTACAAGATTCATGCATGTACATGTAGTAATAATACAGAAAATTTAGTGTATAGAGATAAGCTGATGTAAATGGGAAAAAAGAATTATATCACCCACAATCTCACCATTCTGACGAGCTATTCTCAATAGTTGGTTTATGTCCTTTATATACTGATATATATATTTAAAATCTTATTTACTTTTTGAGACTGGTTATTTTTCAGTTAATATATTGTTACCATTTCCCATTATAAAATATTCAGTAGCATTATTTTAAATGAATGATGATATTCTAGTTTACAGGCTTTAGTAATCTCCTTAATTTTGAACATTTACATATTATATGATCCTTTACTGTGGCAAACAATGTTTTATCATTGTTTCAGTCAATTTTTGGATACACGTCCATAATTATTTCCTACTGAAAAATTCCCAGAAGTGGAAATTTTGGATCAAAGTTTGTACACAGATTTGATGTACATTGCCAAATTTCCCTCTAAAAAGTTATAGCATTTATGTTTTCAGCAGCAAAACATAAAAGTACCAGTTTCCCTGTATTTGTTATTCCTTAAATTCACTAATCTTTATAATTAGAGATTATTTGGGTCATTGTTTTAGTTTGAATTATATTATTAGTTGTAATTTTGAACTCTTTGTGCATGCACTCTTTTACCATTTGCATTTTTTTCCTTTTATAAACTGTGTATTCACTTTCTTTGCTACTATTTTCCTTGGTGTTTATCTTTTTCATAATAATTTTTTAAGTACCTAACATGGATGGACATAGAGGGTATTAAGCTAAGTGAAATAAGGTCAGACTAAGAAAGACAAATGCAATATGATTCCACTCATAAATGGAATCTAAAAAGAATGAATAAACAAATAAAAAGCAGAATTAGAACTATAAATACAGAAAACAAAATGATGGTTGCCAGAGGGGAGAGAAGTGGGGGTTTGGGCAAAATGGGTGAAGGGAAGTGGGAGATACAAGTCTCTAGTTATGAAATGAGTAACTCATGGAAATAAAAAGCAGAGCATAAGGAACACAGTTAATGGTGATGTAATGGGACAGATGGTAGCTATGTGGTGAACATAGCATAATATCTAAACTTGTCAAATCACTAAATTAAAAAGATAAGTGATATTTTAGTCTACCTCAGAGTGTTCTTACATATTAGGGATATTAACCTGTTGTTATGTTTTAAATATTTTCTCAGTCTATTGTTGCTTTTCAATTTATTAAAGCTACTTTTGAGGTATAGAAGTTCAGTACTGGATTTAATTAAATCTATCCATATTAGAGAGACTGTTTCCTTTCAGATGTTATAAATCAGCTGTATTATCTTCTAGTACTCTTATTATATTTAGATTTTGAAATCACCAAAAGTGGCAAAAAGTAAAAAGTGGGTCTGACATAATTGGCTGAAGTGTTATTCAGTTGTCCATTGCAATACTACATTTCTAAGCCACTCTTTCCTTATTGATTTGAAATTTGGATCACAATCCTTCCTCTGATCTTCCTGGGGCCAGATGTGTTTTGGAATTCAGAATGTTTTGGATTTTAGAATGTATTACACAGACCATATGTTATGTGAAACCTCAGTGAAGTCTGAAATCATTCCCTGCAATGAAGCACTTTATTTCCACAGTGAAATATTCACAGTAAGGGGGATAAGTAAAGTCTACAAATCAGTCTTTGTTGCTTTTGTTGTCTGATGAGTTCCCAAAAATTCCAGTTTTCAGAAATTTTTGGGTTTTGGAGTTGTGGCTAAGAAATAGTGGACTTGTATCTCATTTAACATATACTAAAGTCTTTAGTATAAATGTTGTGTCTATTTTGACCTGATTTTTAGTTCTGTTTTATGCTACACACTGTGATATGCTAATGGTTTTTGTTTTAAAATACCTTTTGATATTAGTTTAATTGGTTCTTCTTTTTTCAAAAAATCTCTTTGTCATTATTATTTTAGATGTAACACAGAATATTTTTTTCCAAGCTCTAACAAACTATTTTAGAGAATTATAGATTAATCTGGGGGAAGCAGGGCAGGCAGGGTTGAGCCATGTTGATGACTGAAAGAGTTGTGCTTCCTGTGTCTGGGTACTGTCTGTTGTACTCGCTTTTGAATAAACTCTTAGAGGTCCATCCTCAGCTCTCAAGATCAACTTTAGAAATGTTGGTCTCTTGAAACATTTCTGGAGTATATCTGGCTGGATACCCCTGAAGTGCTCTCATGGTTATTAATAATATCTATTAACATCTTAAAAACTCCTGGGAGTGCCACGCTGTAAAGAAGTCCATGTATCTTAATTTAGCCTATTGTTTAAAAGAATTACTTGACCATAAAATCCCTGTTTCATAACACTGAGCAAATAGTGTAGGGAACGGGGTCATTTAATGAAAAGTAAAAGCACTTCAAATTAGAGTGCTTTTCATCACTAATGCATCATAGGTGTATATTGAATGTCTGTTACCTACCTATTATAGTTGAATGTATTGGAGATATGAAAGAATTATAAGATATGCTCCCTTACCAGAGGAAAAAACACCAGGAAAACTATTAGGGACTGCTGAACTGTAATTCTCAATAGAATATTAGCCTTCTGAAAGTACAAAGGCATCTAAGTGATATTTATATCACCAGAACCAGTACAGTGCTCTGATTATACCAGCATTGGCATTCAGTAAATCTATTATGTAAAAAAGTGGAAGAAGGGAGGGAGGGGTGCTATCTGTAGTACAGGGCAGTATATTTTGGTTCATATATGTATATACTGAAAGGACAAAACCAGAGTGGGCTTCCCAGATGGGACCACAGGTTGGACCAAGGCTAGGCCATACAAGATTTATAGGGATGGATTTTTCTCCATTACTGCAGGAAATAATAATTGGAAATATGCTTACTGGAGATATGAAGTGCATCACACCTAGCCTGTCCCATACTCAGACAGTTTTGTATAAGGATAGAGGCCTATCTGCCTTATCTTTTTTGTCCCCCAGGCTCCTAATCATAGTCCTCAAAGAATTCTCTGATTCAGATTGTGGTTTATTGCTTTGTGTGAAGAAATGAAATGTTCTAGTGTGGGAAACAGTGCTGGTCTGGTCTAACTGAAGTTATAGGGTAAGCAGACATAATACAGAGGTGGCCTGCTACACTTGTTTGTCAACTGAATTCTCAAGTTTATTTGGAGAATTCATAGGAAATTAAAATGGTTCCTTTAATATCCTTAATTGGCTTACTCAATTTGGTAGGTGCCAGCTTATTGATTTCTCCCCAAAATGTAAGTCTGACTATTGTATTTCTCCCCCATGTCCTATAAATCCTGTTTTTGCTTTTGTTCCTTGGCTAAGTCTAGCAGACTCTCTCATATGTGGGTACACAGTTTGTGTGCAAAATAACTAAAGGACATTGAGCTGAGCTATTTTCCTTCTTCCTGAAGGGAAAAAAAAAAAATATATATATATATATATTTAAATATATATATATATTTAAATATATATATATATTTAAAACTAAAGGACATTGAGCTGAGCTATTTTCCTTCTTCCTGAAAGGGAAAAAAAAAATATATATATATATCTTCTTCCTGAGCTCTTGTCCATTGGTTCATGGGGGAAAGTAACTGAATGTTCAATTCAGTGTAAGGCTTAGTCTGATTTGATCATTTAAATCATTATTTTAGGTCATTCTTTCTCTGAGATAGATTCTCCTGCACCCTGTTGGTTTCCTTCAGGTAGTATATGGAAGAAAGGGCTGTGTGGATTTCATATCTTCAAGTCATTGGGGAAAGGGACCCCTGGCCTCAAGCTGGCCCATTGGAATGTATATATATTGGCATGACAGGTGCTGGGATATCATCCCTTGGTCAGTAGGTTGCTGAATGCTCTTTTGGTCAGCAACATGTAAACTTGTAGCCCATTCTTCTGGCTCAGGCTCTTTTTTTTGGTGGTATTTCTTGGATGGTCTACCCTAAACTTGACTTCCCCTGGTATTAGAGAACCCCGCTCACAGGTCTGACCGAGTCACCTATTTGGCACTGGCTTAAGTGGTCTATGGTGCTACTCTTACTATAGACCCACTATGCCAATAGTCTGTAGCAGACTTCCCATTTTAACAAGTATCTACTTCCAAGTCCTAAGACACACAGAAATGAAGGGTTATTCAGGAAAGCTAAACCTCAGGCTTCCCTCTGGGTGCCTATACCATGCCAGTTTGTCACTATGTCTCTGTCTTGGTGCTACAGGACAGCTTCCTCCCTGTGACTATACTGAGGGGAGGGGAGCAGAAGGACCCTCTAGCCCAAGGATTCCTTTCCACTTACCTGATACTCGTTTTCATCCCCAAACCACTTGCTATAGAAGGGGACTTAAGACTTAACTCTTCAAGCTATTTTATACCTTCCTCCCTTTCTGAGACTTCTTCCTGTATTTCCTCTGGGGCAGAAGGAGATGATAAACCTTTTTTTTTTTTTTTTTTTCTCGGCATTGTATCTTCCTCAGTCCTGATTTTAGCAAAGTTTTAACAGCAGTCAGAGGCATTGTTCTTAATTCACAAGGGTCATTTATGGGCTGAGTCTTCTAAGTTTAGCTATTTATATGCTGAGGAGAGTAAAGTGTTTTTTTGAGAGGCAAATCATCTCTAAAAGCAACAAGACCATTGCCTTTTGTTTGCAAGGATATTGTTTGGTTGCACAATTTTGTTGTACATGTCAGAAATTATATTATTGTGACAAATCCTAATAACATCTAGGGTATTTAGGGCAGTTTTGTACTTGAAAAGACCAAAAAGAAAAACACATTAATAAATTTTTAAACCATTACCCCTGTTACATTACCCATTAAAATACCTGAAGGACTTTAAACTTGGCACATTATTAAGACATTTGAGTTGGATACCTAGAGTTGCAAGAAATAGTGTTATGTTTACTATGAGGACATATGTAACATATCTGCTAGGGTTTATTGATTGCAATTAATGGGACCTATCTCAGATAATTTAGGCAAAAAATAATTTAATAGGATGCCCGGTGGTAGCACATGGAATTTAAAGAAAGACCAAAGAAAGGGGTTGTAGTAAAAAACAGAATAGCTCCAGACGTCTGGATCTGAAGTCTTGTTAGGGTGCTGTTAGTGGGACATGTTCTCTCCGACTACTGACGTTTCTATGTGGTTCCCCTCTTGACTCTATCTCTTAAAGAGAGAAGCTGATTGGTGTGGGAGGTCAGGGGCCCAAACTTGGCCAGGGTAGCACAGTCCTTCCAAAACTGCATGCAGTAGTAGAAGAAATGGAGTAGAGAGTCAGATTGAGAGTACAAGCTGACTTCAGTTTAGGGCATGTGGCATTCCTAGTAACAGAATGTCTAGGCAGAAAGTTTATAATATGGGTACAGAGCTAGCCCTGGCTATAGGGTTAACTCAGTGCCATTTTTCTCATGGAATTTGGAAGGGCTAAAATTTATGATTAATTAAAAAAACCAGAAAAGAATATTTTTAAAACAGTTTGTCTCCTTAATTAAATGTTAAATAAATTGTAGATAAAGTATTATGTAGAATTCTCTTTTACATTCTTTTAGACAAAATATAACCATTTTAAAATGTTACTGTTTTAAAATGTTACAAATATTTTTTTTTTATAAATGCTCCCTCAAGCTGTCCTCAAAAAGGTACGGGAAATGGTAAAAACAGTCTTTTTCAGAGAATTAGCAAGGATGGGAGAGGAATCCCTGGTTTTAGAAGGCCTGGGCTATATGAACCTCAGTCTTGCCCACTGTGTCAGAACTAATCTGTGATGGAGCCAGATTTCACAGCCAGTTTTGAACTAAGGATTCTGCTCCTTCCCCAAGTCTAGAAGTGGCACTCTTGAATTATTTTTATAGAAGGGACTTAAGTGAGATAACCTGGTTGGAAGTGGTCAGGATTTAGTTAAGGTATCTTTAATACCAGAACTAAATTAAGTGTATATAGCTTGAGAAGATGGGCTGAGCCAAGGTAAAGCTATGAGTTATGTAGAAATTCAAAGCTGAGAACTAAATTATGTAAAGTTATCATTATACCCTCACTATAGGGTTAGCATTTTGCACATATGCTCCACTTTATAATTACAATCAGAAATAGATTGTGTATGGAGTCACGTGAGCCATCTTTGTTCTTGTTCCCCAGTATTAAACATTCCTTCCAGTCAGACCAATTGCCTTAGGCTGACTCACCTAGTCAGCTATGCCCTTTTCTCTGCCTTTCCTTCAAGGCTCAGCTTGTATTCTCTCCTCCCCTCCCAAAGCCATGTCAAGACAATTCACTAATTGTATTTAGGATAAATTTCATCATGTAGCTAATAACTAATTAGTAACATTAATTAATATTTACTAATAGTGTTGTCCTTTACTATCACTTCTTTTCCTAGCTAGATACTACCAATTGTTTATGCCTTTCCATCTCTACTTTAAATAATATTTTTGTCCTTTGTAGTTGTAGATTATATTGTTTATACCTCTATTTGATAATTATTTATGATCTATGCCATGCATATATTTTTTCTTACTTTCTATTGTTTTCATCATCTCCTCAATCATATCTCTCTTTGCTGTTAACCAATATGTATGTAGTAAAATGTCTATACACTTGTTACATGTGGAAGCATATTATACTATTTAAGCTGTGGCTTTCTAAATTGTGAGGAGAAATGGGATCAGTTGGATTCAGTTCTACGCTCCCAGGTTTCTCCCTACCTATAACTACAACTTTATCTAATTAAGAGCTAAGCTTTTGTTTAAAGATTTTAGAGACCATCTCCCTGCAAATGAGGACTATTTATTAAACAGATCTACATGTATTTTTTATTTATTTAATCTAATTATAAATATTGAATCTTGGTCTGGTGCTTCTTCACAGTTCCTAGTTTGATTTTGAATAAATTAGGAAGTTTTTAATAAATATTAAGATGAAATAAGTAAGATAATGATAATATTTATATCTTATAAATTTTATGTCCAGTTCAATTCTAAAGGATATTTAAATTAATTTTTAAGTATAAAAATTTCACCTTTCCTTATCAAGTGTTGAGCACATAAAATCATGCCTTAGAGAAATTTACAAACACACACATGCACACACAAACTTTGAAAGTACCAAGAATTACCCTTAATATTAATGGCCTGAACAGATAGCATTTATTTGACATTTTGACCTGTTCAAATAACAGTTGGATTTTGTACTTTTGAACTTTTCGAACATTGCCTATATTTTGGATTCATCTTTGTTGACAGGTAGGGAACCAAAAATGTAAGTCTGATCTAAATTAAAATGATACAGACTCATTATCATTTAACTTCTTTATCAAATTTTTTTTGTGTATGACCTCTCTTTATCATTTCCATTAATGCATTTTCGGACACAAATGATTTAGGTTGACAAAATTCAGAATTTTTCCTGGACATCCATGATACCAAATAGTTGCTTCCCCCACACTTGTAGCAGCCACCTCCTGTTCCCATACATAAATGGTAGCCAGCAATGGCTGGAAACAAAGGACTCTCTCCCAGTCCCTGAATACAGTGACATTCATTCTGAGAGAAGCAGGGGCAGCTTTTTGAAAGCCGACTTCTTCAGCTCGACAATAACACACAATGAGTTATTGACTTGTTTATATACGGAGCTCTTTTCAGTAACTAACTCTGACTCCCACAGTCTGGACAAATGATTGATTTCGTGGTTAGAAAAAGAGAAAGCTCTCGCGCTAAACTCTGTAGTGCAAACTACTTCTTCCCCATTTGTTCCCTAAATGAATAGGACCTTATTAAAATGCACTTTCCAAAAAAATACCTGCAGCTGGCCTTTATAACCATGTTTTGTATATATAAATAAGTAATTTGTCCCAGTCTTTTGTATATTAACAGACCATTGGGAAACTTGTCAATATATATGAAGGCTGATTGTCCTATTGTTTATGCTAACCTGTATTGCCTATATTGATCTGCATGAAAATATGGATCAAATAATTTATTATTAAATCAATTTACTGATCAAAGATTAGATTTTTGGTAGAAAAAGATTCAGTTTTCTTGTTGGGTTACATTGATTTATTAAGGACATGATATACAACACATATGAAATACTTCACATTGAATCACTAGCTGTTCTGAACACAGAGAAAAGTACATGCAGAATTGTAATTCAGAGCAGTAAGAGTATGGGTATGGTTGGACTCATTGATTAGTACCTATCTGGAATATCAATATGAATTAAGTAGACAGAACATACCATCTTGTTTGATCACTGTACCTTTTAAAAAATATATTAATAATTGAGCTCTAGAGTTTATTTAGAGTTATATTCTCCTATAAAATAGATCTTATTTTGTCTTACTGTCATGTTAAAATTTGTACATAATCAGTCTTTATGATTTTTATAAATATACTTTAAAATATTTGGGAGGAAGTTAAAAAAAAAAAAGAAAGGAAAAGCCACACACACAAAAGGAGATCACTGCTCTTCTCCAGCAGGAGATCTTGAGCCTGTTGTCCTCTCTAGGATGTCCATAGCTGAGCTTCCTGAGCCAGCAAATGTTTGAGGAACTCCTCAATGAAGAGCACTTTCTCTTATAGTCACAATGGGCCGTACATGTTATACAGAAGTACATATTACTAAACCATGACCCTTTAGGGCTTCAAAGAAAGTATAATGCCGGCTACCTTAGCATTAGAAGTTTTATGTAAAATACACATAGTCTGAAAATTAATGATCATTAGAAATCATTTCATTGAAACCTGTGGCTTCAGGTATACTGTATACTTTGGTGGACTTTTTTCTTAATTCCTAAACAGATAGTTTGAGGTGAATATATTCCTTTTTAATCATGTTTCTCTAAACAGACCATTTTTGGGGAGTACTTCTTATTTAGTTTTCTTTGACAGAACCATTATGTTTCTTGTTTTCTCCATTTCTGCCATTGTCCTGCACTCATCTCTTGATGGTTCTACTCTGGTTACCATTAATACTGAGTGAGAGCAACTTTAAACTGAGCTCTGATACCCAATATTTATTACTATTTTTAAAATATTAGCAACCAGACCTGACAAAAATGATAAATTAAACCTTCCTATTTAGCTTTAGATTTTTATGTGTAAAATGAATATTTATGGGTGTTTTCTTACATTTAAAAAGAGTGAGATATAGTTAGAACAAAGTGGCACTTCTCTGGTAGATATTTGGCTTTTCATAGTTTATATAAATTTTAGCCATCTCTGTTTATTTTTTATTGAGTTATAATTGGCATATAACATTATATTAGTTTCAGGTGTATGTCATAATGATATGATATTTGTATATATTGTAAAATGATTGCCATGGTAAGTTTAACATCTGTCACCATACATAGTTACAATTTTTTTGTGTATAATGAGAAGTTTTAAGCCTTACTCTCAACAGTTTTCACGTATGCAACACAGTATTATTAACTATAGTTACTATGTTATACTTTACATCCCTGTGACTTATTTATTTTATAGCTGGAAATTTGTACCTTTTGACCCTCTTTACCTGTTTCTTCTACCTCCCACATCCACCCCTGGCAATCACCAATTTTTTCTATCTATGAGCTTGGTATTTTTTTTTTTTAAAGATTACACATATAAGGACATCATGTGGTATTTCTGTTTCTCTGACTTATTTTAAATAGGACAATACCCTTATCTTTTACTTTTAACTTGAAGTTTCTGCCCCTTTATACATGAAAAATTAGCCTCAGAAATTTTGAATCCATTGACAAAAATTATTTCATACATTTCAGATAAGAACAGCAAATCAAAAGCACATAGTTCTGTCATAATGAAGGAACAGTATCTTTTCCTCCAAAGTGACAGGAAAAAAGACTCCTACAATTGTTATCATGACATGGGACTTGAGGGAAAGATGCTGTTAGCACTGCATATTATTAATACTTCAAGTGAAAATGCACTCTCTTTTTAAAAAATTTTTTAAAGAGTTTATTTATTTATTTGACAGACAGAGATCACAAGTAGGCAGAGAGGCAGGCAGAGAGAGAAGGGGAGAAGCAGGCTGATGTGGGGCTCCGTCCCAAAACCCTGAGATCATGACCTGAGCCGAAGGCAGAGACTTTAACCCACTGAGCCACTCAGGTGCCCCGAAAATGCACTCTCTTAATTTGACTTTTTACTTTCAATAATTTTCAATAAAAATCTCTCTACAAAAAAATAAAAATAATTTTCAATAAAAATCTCTCTCTTTTGGAATGGCTGGTCTGTTTCAAGAAAAGGCCCAGCTCTGTATCATTCTATTTTGTTAAGCATTTATTTCTTAATATCTTACTGGATTCTCTATTTGGTATGCATATGATGTTTTCCGATAATGTTGATGTGTTATGATCTTAGCTTATGTAGACTAGTATAGTGCTTCTTTAGGAGTTGAATATTAGAATGGTGGTGATTTTCCCAACTGTGGTTGTTTCAAAGGTAAAGAATTCCCACCTTTTGAAAAGTTACTTGGAAGCAGTTCTAAATGTCATAGCCCTGGGAGACCTCACTAGAATCTGACTTACTGCTGTGGCACCAAAGAATTTAGTATTCTGTTTTTGCTTTGTTTGTGTTCCTTGAAAAAGATCTGCTCAAAATGTTCGTGCATTTGGAAATTAATTTTGTAAGGAATGGATGAATTTGGTGAATATTTCCTGGCTTCTCCCCTTCACACCGATCTCCTCCTCAGATGAGAATCCCCACATAAAGAAATAGCCATAGAGACCTGACATAACTATGTTGCACCACACTTACACCCAAGCTTCCCTGAAGTAGATATTTAACTTTTTATAATATTGTGCTTTTTGTATTACTTCAGCATAAGTAATACAAAAAGCACAATATTATAAAAAGTTAAATATCTACAAAAGTTAAATATCTATAAAAAGTTAAATATCAGGGAGAGTAATCCTAAGAATAGTTTCACATGATGATTTCTTTCCAGTTTAATTGAGATGTAATTGACATACAACACTGTGTAAGTTTAAGGTGTATAGCATAATGATTCAACTTATTTGTTTGTTTTTTAAGTTTTTCTGAGGCATAGCTCTGGTCATTCACTATGTATTGTCTATTTCATGCTGCAAGGCTGGAGCTGAGTATGAGCAACAGAAACTGTATGCCCTCCTGCCCCAAGCCTCAAATATTTACTCTCCGGCCCTTTACAGAAATGTTTGTCAACTCCTTATACAAGGTGATCATCAGAATCACCTAGTCTTTTCCCTCCACCAAGACAGAATCTCTGATATGCTGTGCTGTATCACATATCAGTGGATGAAGAGTTTGCAGGTTTGATACTATTCTTATAGCACATATACATAACTAGACTGAAGAAACCATATTATTCACTCCCACCCACACTTTATCTCAAGTATAAGAATGGGTCTTCAGGCAGAGTAGGGATTAAAGATTCATGTTAACTCAGACATGATTTGCCAGGCATACAATGAAAAAACATGATTTAAAACAACAACAGGGGTACCTGGGTGACAATTGGTTGAGCGTCCCACTCTTGGTTTTGGCTCAGGTCATAATCTCAGGGTCCGGGGATTGAGCCCTGCGTTGGGCTCTGCAGTCAGTGTAGAGTCTGCTTGAGGTTCTCTCTCCCTCCCCTTCTCCCTGTCCCGCTCATGCAGTCTCTCTCTAGAATAAACAAATCCTAAAATATATATATATATATATATATATATATATATATATATATATATATATATCAACAATAACATTAACAAAGCAAACAAAACAAAACAAAAATGTGACCATTATTTATTCTTTATCCTCAGTAGGGAGATACAATATTGCCAGTCCATTGCTTAAGAATTGTTAAATATTCCAATTCAAAAAGTTTTATATTAGGCTGTTATTTTCTTCTTTTTTTTTTTTCTGATAATACCAGTTTGCTAAGTGAATATTATTGTGTGAATTTAGCTTTTTCCTTCATTGAAAATAGCATTTTGTTTCGATGGGGATTATTAAAAAAAAAACAACAACAACACAGAATGGATGACATTCATCTATTTATAACATATGGGTTAGCAAGAGTAGTGGAAGTAGTGGAAGACCTTTAATGGGTCAGGTTGCAGGTAACTGCTCAGGTATTTAAGATGCATTATTTCTTGTCTTGAAATATTATAAATCATTTTGAACTGTTCTAGAGTGTTTGAATTGACATTTGCTTTTGGTTAATGTTCTTGAATTTTTATCCTGATGTAACAGCAGCCAATTTATTCCCTACTGGCAATGAAAAATTTTAATAGGAAATATCAGCCTAATTAAAAAAAATTGCTATGCTCATTTTGATAAAATTACTTTTAAAAAAGTAATTGTTGGTGTCAAATGTCTGTGATTAAGGACCCTCTCCCAAATCACATTTTAATAAACTTATAAATGATAAAAGTGAGTGTGAATAATTCAGTGTTAAATATTTTAAATATAAAAATGTATTTTCAACTTAATCTAAATGGAGTTCATTCTCATATAAATGTGGGCCAAATTAATATTAAATTACCTTCCATGTGTATGCTAAATTGGTTGTTTGAAGAAATGTTGTAGTAATGCCTATTTTCATGCAATTTGTTTTTTTTTCTAGTTGAACCTGGCTGTAGATGAACAGAAAGAAAAAATTACCGAGAAAGCAATTCTTTCAATGACAGCAAAGGAACACCATAAGGCACAAGAAGAAGTAAGAAACTTACTTTTCAGGAGTGTCTGGGTGGCTCAGTGGGTTAAGCTTCCGCCTTAAGCTCAGGTCATGATCTCAGGGTCCTGGGATCAAGTCCCGCATCAGGCTCTTTGCTCAGCAGGGAGCCAGCTTCCCCCCTCTCTTTGCCTGCCTCTCTGCCTACTTGTGATCTCTCTCTCTGTCAAATAAATAGATAAAATCTTAAAAAAAAAGAAACTCCTTTTTAAACCGTATTATAAAATTATAGTGAGTGGTAATTTAAAAATTAAAACATATTTTACTTGGGTCTGATAGTAAACCAACTATAGTTATCTGATAGCAACAAAATGAAAACAATTGGTCAAAACTGGAATCATTTTATTGATATAGGCAGATTGAAAAATCATTATATGCTTGAAAGAATAAATATTGTTATTTTCTGAAAAATATTTCTGAAAACTTTCTCACAAATTTCCTAAATTAGGAAATTATTACATGCAAGTTGAATCTGGAAATTATAAAATATGCTAACATAGGAAAAACATTAAAATCTTATTGAACTTTGAATAAGTACTGAATCTTATTTTTATTTTCTGACTTCTAGAAGTAATATTATTGTTATGAATGTTAGAAATGCCAACAGTGTTATCTCTTATCAAAGAAAAACTGTAGTTTACAAATGTCAGGCTTAAGTAAGCTAATCATAAGCTTCTGTAGGCAATATTGTAATAAACTATTAAAGCAAAGCTTCTTCTCTCCAAAGCTCATGCTGTGAAGTTGACAGCATATTCCATAAATGAAATAATAATGCAAAATTGGTGTTAGACCAAAGGAAAAAATGATTTTTATGTAGGTTTCTGGAATGCAAAAGCATTTACTTTTTCTGAGGGAGATCATGAATTTGCTAATTCCCATGTACCATTATCAGTAAATAAAATCACAATCAACTTAAAGAATAAGGTAATGTGAATATTTAAAAATTAAACTTTCATGTAATTCTCTTTTGACACTTTGGCAAGGAAAACTATCGAAGCTTAGGGGCTCTAATATTTTCTTATCATTATGATTGCATCTGTTCTGCTAACTATGTATGATATGAAAATGAACAGGTACAATGCTTCAAATCTTCCTGAGTAAATTCAAACCTTTAAATTAGAGACTATATTAATCTTTGGGACTTATATATGTCCAATTTTAAAGACAATATTATAACCATAGATTGGTAATCTCAGTAGTGAATATTTCATAAGAAAAATTCAATTGAATAAGCTCTAAGATGTAGCAAATAATGATTGTATAAATTTAAGTTACAGTTTTCACTCATCCCACTTAATATTAACCAGTTAAAAGACAGGATTTACAGCTATAAATTAAAAAATATTGTCCTCTACTCATTTGGAAAATGTTTTTATCACAGTTGGAGTGTTTTACTACATTTTCACAGGAATTTAAATTGAATCTACCATGTATCTTGATATGGTAAACTTTAAGAAAGGCAAATACTTATCTCTAGTTTAATTAGTATCATTAAAAGTATGCCTATAATAACAAATTATTATTAGAGATTAAATCTAGAATAATCTAAAAGAATGAATATATTTGATATTTTCTGCCTTAAATATTGTAATTATTTTGCTCTTTGATATTTTATGCAAAACTGTAATTTCAGTGGAACTGAAATTGAAGTGGCCCAGAAAAATTATCATTATGCTAAATATATCACTTTAAATGCCACCTTGTTAGCAACACTGGAAATGAAAATTATCTTTTCTAGAATATCCAAAAGTAGCTGTGTTTGTTTGATATTTATTAATTTATTAATGTTTATTTAATACCCAGATACATTAGTGTTCTTCTCATACAGTGCCTTATTTGGTCACGTATTTGCTTGATTGGTTATGACTCAAATGCCTTTTGTTTCCTTAAAAAATAAAATACACAATAAAGGGAATATGTGGTTTGTGTATGTGAGTGTGTGTGGGCGTGTGTGTGTGCGCATGCACGTGCGTGCAGTGATCTCTAAATGTATTCTATACAGTTTGGGAATAATTTCTCTGTCATTACTTTGAAAGTGATTATATTAATCTTGATGTGTAATTTTCAGTATTTTGGTTGGAAAAAGTAAGTGACATCAAGTTTTGGGCCTAATTCATATATAGAAATGTGAAATCATGAATGTGAAGAGAAATGAAAAATCTGGGAGGGAAAAATTTCAAAATTTATTTAGCCTAGAGTTTATTTTTTACAAAAATATTGTATTTCTAGATATATTTCAAAATCCAAACTAAACATCATAAAATCTGAGATTTAGATTCAGATTTCTGCTGTCTGTGTTTTTATCTTAAGACAATAGACATGGCCTTGTTTTATTTCATTTAAGTTTTCCACATGAAAACTGGGAATAATAATAATGTATGTTTCATAAGACTGCTTTGAGGTGTTATATGTTAAACTACTTTTTTGGGAAATGGTTTATAGAAATGTGCATATAATTTGCTATTGTTAGTTTAAAAGTTATTCCAGGTTCTCTGGAAAGTGAGTACCAAGACAGTATTAAATGTGTATGTATTTTATTAGAAGAACTGCCTATGAGAGAAAATGGAGAGAGCTCTGGGTAAGTCCGGGAGACCTGTTAGACTGAAATGCAGGCTTGAACATGAGTGAAGGAGAGAGGAAAGGAAAACTGGAGGGAAGCCTCTTAGACAGCACTGCAATCTAAGGAAGGTTTAGTGAAGCTGGTAGTGTATCCCTCACCTCAAGTTGTCCTTCAGAGGAGTCCTATGACTCCCTAAGTTAGACCTACCTCAGCATCCTCAGCCATTGATGCAAACCAGGTGGTGGATTTGAGAGATAGTAGCTGGGACCTATGGTTCATTATGCTCCTGTAGTTGGTTAGAAGCCTGTGAAGCACATTCTCACTGCTTCCTCAAAAGGTATAGTTGACATTATTTTTGTTGCCATCAATATAGCTCAATTGCCAGATGAATTATAAAGACATTTAAGTGTTTCTATTTTAGGTGAAGGGGATTAAGGGTAACTTATGTTGATGAGCACAGAGTAGTATATGGAACTGTTGAATCACTATATTGTACACTGAAACTCATATATGAAACTCATATAACACAGTATATAAACTACACTGGAATTAAAATTTTTTTAAACTCTCTATTTTAATCACCCCTTCCTCCATGAATATTAGACTCTTGAATAGGCTTAAAGGTGGTACACACAATGGACCTCTGGCTGGAAGCATGGTAACTCTCCTTCAGAGATATCTTCCATCTTAGAAGGTTCTAGAAACTATTAAAAAGTTGGGAATATTTGAAGTGGTATGAGTAAGAGGTGGTACACACTTCAAGTTCTCTGGGTAGTTACATTGCAGCCCATCTTTCTAAATTAAGAGATACGTAACTTTGCTCATAGGTTCTCATATCTTTTCTAATCTTTGTTCATCAAATCTGTGTTACATTTCTCTTCAACCTAAAAAATGCTGTACCCTTGGGCCTGAAAGAAAGAAGAGATTTCAGGAAACTTAAAATACTCATTTTCATCTCCCTAACCCTTTTCTGGTTCTTAATTATGGCATAAATTAGAAAGTTTCTTGGTCTTAAGTTTAAGCACAGACCTAGCTTTGAGACCATTCCCTGTGTGTTGCATGCCAAGATGACATTTCCAGGATAGAGGCTGTCGCCTTTTGTGCTGATTTCAAGCAATAATTTAGTGCAAAGTTCTCTGGAGTCCTCCTTACTAATAGTAGATGGACTCAAGGCCACATAGAAACCAAGGAAGAGCTGAGCTCATCATTGGAAAAACCATGAACTCCTCAAAGCATCATTCCTAATAGCCAAAGGACAATATACAGAATGTGTAATTCAGAACATACAACTTCAATGTGCATAAATTTTAGAATCATTAGAAACAGAATGATATTTTATGGTAAATCTAAATCATCTTGAGAGTTGAATAAATTCAAGGGTTACATTAATGTGTTATAAAAACATGACTAAACTCCCCATGTGTGTTTTTAAGCAAAAAGCCTCTATGTTTATAGACAGGTGTGCATTTGCATTCTTTCAGAATTTTGTTCTTTTCCCTCATCGAATACTTATTTTTTTTGCTACCTTCTGCTCATTTGTCACTCTCCCAAATTCTGTACAAGTGTCACTTCCGTGCTGCATTTCCACGGAGAATGAAGAGTAGAATGTGTAGGCTTTCTGCCGCACAATGAGATGGTGCATTTTTTCAACATATGCATACGTAAGCCTTCTTTTGTGAATGGGACTGATAGGGTCAGATAATGTTTAAAGGGAAAGGCTTTATGTCTCTCAGGCCTCTATGTTTCCACATGGATGCTCCCACACACACATAGATTGAATTATGAACAGACCCATTAATGCTGGGATCACAAAAGGTCAAGTTTTGTCTTCTTTTACCCCTATTCACATTGCCTTTGTAGAGAGAGAGAGAGGAAAAAAAAGGATTTGCAGGAAAAAAAAAGATTCATGATGAAGAATTTTAAAGAGCATTTTTCCCCTTCTGGCAACATCTGTGATTTGAAAAAAAAAATCATATTATGTAAAATAATTCAGGGTTATTGTATTACCTATCCAATTTTGGTATACGAGTTACTTCATGTGTAGGGTTATCTTTAAGGGTAGTCTGTTATAATAACTGAGAACAAAATGTAGCACTTTGGGGATAAAAGACCTTATGAATATGTAAAGTAACATAAAGTTTTAGTAAGATTGGATGGAAATTTTACCAAAATGTCAATGGCAGGATTCTTGATATATTTTTTCCTATTTTGAGATATGTTAATTTTTGCTAGAACACCTTTTTTGATAGTTTTAACTTATCTTTTTTAAAAAGACAGGTGATAATTGATGTAATTGTACTTCACATACATTAACAGATAATCATGGGACAATTGAAAATAGCAAAAATGATAGAGAAATTTTTTGAAAGAACAAAGGATTCATAGGAAATGAAACTTTTAAGGCTTTAACCAATAGCCCTTTAGAATGCAAATGACATCATCAATTGTATGGTTGGTTGGTTTCTGATGTCACATGAAATCCCCTATCTGTGAAAGGCTATGGATTGTGACAGTAAAACCAGTCATGTATAAAAATGTTCTCAAATCAAAGCCTGAAATTCCTCCTATTTTTTTTTTTTTTGGTGGCTCACTATAGTATAAAGTACAGTACGTAAAATTGCAGAGAACAGTATTACTGAAAAGCATAATGCATTGCATGATGTTTAATATATTTTAAAGAATAACATAAAATTTTGTCTTTTTAAATCATATGATGCTGGGGGTGAGGAAAGGTTCAGAGAGGATCAGTGCTTTGCAGAAATGGCATCTGGAGTCTAAAGCTTTTCATTCTTGCATTTAAATTTTGTCAGACAACTATATGAACAAGTTGCTTGGCCTGTTTTGGTCTCTAGTTTTGGTATGACAGATGTTATTATCCATCATTTTTGAGGATAATACTGGAGGGTAGTATGGTGAAGATTAGGCTGGAAACTGACCAATTTAATATTGGATCACTTATTATTTCTGTATTTTAAATGTTACAACTTTATAGTAGAGTTAACAGTACTATGGGAAGCATAGACATTCATTCCAAAAAACAGAAAAGGTTTTTAATCTTGAAAGCCAAGCTGAGGAAGATGGGGGGAGCAACTGGGGGATTCACTGTTCTTTTGGAGGTAGATTAATTCAGGGGAGGTGGCAGGGTGACTCTGAGGTGGAGAGACCAGGGACAGAGAGACCACTCAGTAGGTGTTGTGGTAATTCAAGTAAGGGGAAAGGATGAGGAGATGAGGGCGTGGACCAGAGTATTACTTATAAGAAAAGGAAGGAAGGAGAAGAAATATATGAATTTGGAAGAAGGGTTGGCAAACTACAGTTTTAGGGCCAAATATAGTCTATTGATTATTTTTCCTAAAAAGTGTTATTGGAATACAGTCTTGCCCACTTACATGTGGTCTGTGGCTGCTTTCAAAGTACAACTGCAGGGTCAAACAGTTTTGATGGAAACCTTATGGCCTATAAAACTGAAAATACTATCTGTCCCTTTTCGAGAAAAGATTTGCCAGTCCTTTTTAAAGTGTAGGATTTTTTTTTTTTTTTTTTTTTTTAAGTGACTAGCTGAGAGGCGCCTGGGTGTCTCAGTCAGTTAAGCATCCAACTCTTGATTTCAGCTCAGGTCTTAATCTCAGGGTTGTGAGTTCAGGCCCTGTGCTGGGCTCCATGCTGGGGTTGGAGCCTACTTAATTTTTTTTTTAATGAAAATAAATAAAAAAAAATAAGGGAGTAGATGATTAATGACATAAGGACAAATAAGAGAGAAATGGAAGATCAAAGAAAAATAAGAATCATTTAAATTAGCTTGTTTATATGCACATAATGCTTCTAAAGTTTTGGGGGAAAGTTAATGTCATTAAAGTGTATGTCTACGTATATGTATGTGTGTGTGTGTGTACATACATATATAATCTTGAACTAACTAGGTAGAGTAGAAAAGTTAATATTCAAGTTATATAGATAAGAGTACAAACTTGCTTTCATTGATTTCTTGGAATCCTCTGTAGAAGGGATAGAAATCATGGATTTAACAGAGTTGGAGTATATACTAGGACAAATACCATATTCTCATTTGAAAGAGAGAAAAAGAGGATGAGGTGTCTGTACAAGGGAGACCCTTGGAGAAAGATTTCCCATTTTTTACTATGGACATTGAAGTGAGATGGAGAATCTGCTAGCAAATAGTTTCAAATTTTTATCTGCTTTTTGTGAAGTAGGGATAGGAATAGGAAAGATAGACCAAGAATAACAACTAACACTTGATATGTGGAAAATAACTAGATTTAAAAAAGAAAACACTATAATAATATAATGTACATTAGACACATTACTATAGGCTAGACAATGTGTCATTCATTCTGTAATCTTATTTAATTCTTAATATGATAAGGCTGTTATTATTCTTCATTACAGATAAGGGTTTTATTACCTGTTCACAGTCTTTCAGTCAGTAAATGGAAGAGCCATGATTTTTAACCCAATATTTCAAAAGCCCATTCATAACTCTAAATGGGTCTAATTTAATCATTTTTAAAGGGCCATAGGTAAAGTGAATTTCTGCTTTAATCTCTTTTGGTGACTACCATATATCACTTAATGTTTGTGTAAGAATCCAATCTATTAGAGAAAACAAATTTACATAACATAGTTTTCATATAATAAAATTAAATATTGTCAGTGATACATACGTTGGATTAATTGAAGTCTTAGGAAGATTTTATTCTGTTAAGCATTTTAGAAATCCTTCGCAAATTTGTGAGGTGCATGTTTCTTCTCATAACCGGAGATATTTTTATTCAGCATTTGTAAATGGCTATCTATTCCATATTAGTGAAGTGCAAAAATTATAAATTTTCCCATAAATAAAATTAGCTGATGAAGGAATGCGTATCTCTTCTGTTCTCTTTATTGAAGATAGCACTATACTCAAATTCTTATATTGAAGTCATTTTCCCTCCCATCAAACTAGGTACTCAAAAATCTAATAGGTGTGACATCAACAATTACTTCTTGCTAACAACTCTTGTAATTTAACCCCTTCAGGTGAGCAGGCTGATTGATGAATTGCAGACAGCTATCAAAAGCAACAGAGGTCATCTCTCTAAACTTGGCCCCCAATTACAGGCTGAGCAGGAGCAATTCTCCTCTTATGTCTACCAACACATTAAAAGCCTTCCAGCAAACACTCTTATCCCAGGAGGCCTGCAGCTCAAGGTGGGTGTCATTCTGTAACTCTCACTGGGTTCAGCCAGAGATGAAAACACTCTGCTCCATTTGAAGACCCTTCTAACAATGCCACTCAGCTTGAATTTCTTTTAATGTTGTCTTTCTCAAACCAGAGTTTGGCTTACAAGTGCTAATATTACCATTCAGAGAGTATGCTTTAAAGGAAAATACCTAGAGGCATTTGGAAAGTGGATTTATAAACTTTCAATGTTTTCAACTCAGAAAAGTAATTTTAATGAAGACATTTAATCATGTGAACATGGCATACTTTTCCAAGAAACATATATTTTTGATAGGAGTCACTATGTATTTCAGTTTCAAAAAAGATCTTATTTAGAGAAATGGGAAAGGCTTTAATAATTGACAGACAGTGGCAATAGGAATTAGAGGTGAAAGGCCAGGTGACTGATTGATGTACAAACTACATTTCCAAGGAAAAGGATCTGTATTGGATAAGTGTGACACATGTCTGAGTTCACTTGGTAAAATCAATACTTAAGAATATACTGGGGAAAAAGGTGAATTGGTTATTTGTCGGGACAAGATGGCTAAATGTTCTATGCTACATTTTGCTATTGCACCTCTGGAAGAGAAAAAAGTGACTCATACTTGGCTAAAGTGGCTTAAGAACTGAAAGTTAAGGAATTTGAATCGTTTGTTTATCACAATCAAGTATCCATGTTAAGTCTGTCAAGTTAATGTTGTTCTAATGATTTTGTAGCCCACATTTCAAGAGAAAATAATTGAATTACTCAGTGGATGGCCATTTTTCCATCAAAGGAACAAACTATTTCAACTCATCATTTTTAAAATTATATCTATATTTGAATGTGATAACAAAGTAATTATATTTTAATCAGTCTTTATTTCTATAACTTTTCTTAATATTAAGTTTTATTCTACAAATATAAACTTTATATTATAATTATGAACATCATATTTTCTATCTGTAATTCTTTAAAATGACATTCTTATGTTTGCATTTGGAATGAGAATATTACCATGCAAAAATTGATCTTTGGGGAAATGTAATTCCACAAAAAACATTATAATTTATTTTCTGTAGTCTACTCGTCAGCTAAAGGTTTAGGAAGTGATGTTCAAGACATCAAGGTCAAGGTTTCCCATCATCCAGTAATATTTTTCTTTTCCAGATTTCTGTCTTGGTTACAGATCTAGTCCAACCTTTTGCAAAGTACTTGTTATTGATTAAGAGAGGAGCTAGGTGAGGGAGCATGGTTGCCTTAATATCATTTATCTCCACTCATTTGTATCAGCAACCTGGAATGCCTGGGAATATGCCTGGAAAAAACAAAAGTGTTTTTTTTTTTTTTTTTCTCACAAGTTTGTTACATATTTCTGAATAATTTTTATCATGTGTTCATATTTGTACGTGGGCTTGATAGCAAATATTTAACTTCAGGATCTGAATTACTACTCTCATGTATTTCTTTAATATGCTTCATAATTTTTTCCATACCGGCAAACAGAAGAGGAAATGTATATATGCAAAGAAGCCATCTTCTTGTGCTGTCCAATACAGTAGCCCCTAGTCTCATGTAGCTGTTTAAATTTAAATTAATGAAAATTAATTAAAATGAAAAATCCAGGGGCACCTGGGTGGCTCAGCGGGTTAAGCAGCTGCCTTCAGCTCAGGTCATGATCTCAGGGTCCTGGGATTGAGTCCCACATCGGGCTCTCAGCTCAGCAGGAAGCCTGCTTCCCTCTCCCTCTCTCTCTGCCTGCCTCTCTGCCTGCTTGTGGTCTCTGTCAAAAATATAAATAAAACCTTTAAAAAAATAAATAAAATGAAAAATCCAGTGCGTCCATTCATGTGCCCATGACTTTTCTGGTTGTAGCACTGAAAACCTTATATCCAGGAAACCTCTCAGTCCCAGGCAAAACACGATGGTTAGTTACCCTGGTTTTATCTGAGTTCCCTCTCCCCACTCCAAGATATCCTCCGTCTTTATCATTCTTTTCCCATGGAATGCTCAGTTCCCCTTTCTTCTTCCCAGTTTTCCCCTTTGGAATATCCAATTTCTCTTAGGCAATAAATTCTTTTTCCCGTATTCCAAGAAACCTGGACATCAGCCCCATCAGGTTTTAGCATAGACCACTGGTCTTTCAATCCTGGCTGCCACATTAGAATCATCTGGAGACCTTTTCTAAAACATCAATACCCCCACCTCCAGAGGTTTTTTTTCCTCCTTCTTTTTTTAAAGGTTTATTTATTTTTATTTTAGAGAGAGAAAGCATGCAAGGGGTGGGGGATGGAGGGAGGGTGTAAGGAGAGGGAGAGAGAGCATCTCAAGCAGATTCCCTGCTAAGGCCAGAGCCAATGTAGGACTTGATCTCACAACCCTGAGGTCATGACACTTGAGTGAGCATAACACTCAAGAGACTAAGTGGGTTTGAAAAGCTGAAACTTGCTCCTACTGGTTTGAGATTGCTGACTGTTAAATTTTCAGGAATTTCATGAGTCAGTTGTTAAATACAGCCATTGTTAAAAATTATATAAACTTAAAATAAAGTAGTCATGTTAAAAATAAAGATAATAATCTTCACTTCCTAATTATTTTATTATGTTTTACTGTTACCTATTCTCCTTAAAATTATTTATGCCTATCATGTTTGTTTCACAGAAACACTATATAATGGTGTGCTACTGAGTGTCTCTTCCAAAGTTTGTATTCAGTGACGACTTGTAGTAACTTGAAATTGTTGGGAGTGCATGTTTGGACTGATGGAAAAGAAACCAAGATCTGCAGTTTTCTAAGCCGGTTCTTAAGATGGAAAGAGCCAGATAGTAGTGACAAAAATGGATTAGCAAACTGTATCCCAAAAATATTCAGATTTGCAAATCTTAGAATTGAAGTCTTTTTTTGCACTTCCTCCTTAGTGGGGAGAACTTGCTAATTCCAGCTGAAGAGATACTGAGCAAAGGCCACTGCATGCCATCTTTTATTAATTCCCGAATCAGATCATATCTGTTGTCTGGCCGAACTCTAGCTTCCCATGGCACATGGATGAACTGCCCTTTCTTGGAGCACCATCTCTAGAACGCAGTTACCTCTGACTTACTGTGGCCAAGACCATGTCTTTTCTGGTTAAGAACAACTTTATCCTGTCTCATGGCATGTCCTATACAGAGTATTAGATGATATATCAACAAATGAATATGTTTTCTACTTATAACTCAAAGGCATTGTGGCTCTAGTAAAACTTATTTTTCCCCCTTTCTATCCATTTTGATCTTAAAAGAGTGCCTGATCAATAAAATAAACTGGGATGATCATCTTTCCAATTTTCTGTGTTTGATGATCTATATCACTCTGCTGAATATGTATGTATATGTATATTATACATCTATGTTTATACACATATGCACGTGTGTGTGTGTGTGTATACATATCCATTGCTAGCTTTAAGAACCAAAATAATTGATTGTATTGTCATCATCTTCTAGAGCAGTGGCTTTCAAATATGGGCTGAAGGCCAGGTGTGATTCAAAATTCCCTGGCGTGGTTTTTCATATTGTATATGGTTTGTCTTCAATTTTTCACTGAGGTTCTTATCCTCATCATATCTTTCATTGATAACTTAGAAATAGGAGCTTTTGGTTAGGTCTTAATACCAGCAGGTCACCTCTCAAAAGGACATACTCTTTCTGTATTCCATGTAGCCTCAGTCCCATTTGTGCAATTACATGGCATGAAATAGACCTGAGTTTAAATGGATATATAAGACAAAGGCCTGAGAACAACCTAAATGTCTATCCCTGGTATGGGAAAATTCCCTATAAAAAAAATTGAAAACATAATAACATTAGAGGAATTTTAAGAAAAAGTTATGTCACTTATAATCCCATTATTTGTTATATAACCATTCTCACTTTTGCATATAATTTCCATAAGCACTCATTTGCCCTATGTAGTCATAACCACAGTCTACATTTTTTTTTTTTTTTTTATTCTGGTACAGTCTCTTGCCCATCATGGGACCTTTTAGGTTGATGGAATCTTATTGTTTCTAGCTTTAGTAGTCACACTTGATGTGCACCATAATTTATGAAATCCTTCAGGTTTTTGGAGTTAATGCTTACTAGTCTAAACCTTCACTTACCTTAGATCCCCTGTCAATGCCACCACCCCCAGCCACTTTGAGAACATCTGCTATAGCTATGGCTCAATGACTTCTGCTTTTCCAGTCCTGTTCTTTCTTGCAGCTCCTCCTCTTCGTCCCCATGGAGATGCTGTCAGAAATGTTAGCGTTTCCCTGGGAGAGCAGGAAAGAAAGGGTTGATAGGAAATGGTATTAGCCAAGCTTTAAGAGATGGTGGGTGGAAAAACTAGAAGGACGTTGGGTGATTGTGACAGAGAATTGATGAGCACGAGTGTGGGATGTGTGAGTGGGTGGGAGACAACACGGGGAAACAAGTGGAAGATGGGTACAGGGAAGTTTTTTCACTAGAATTAGTGCTTTTCACACACAATTGGTCAATAATGCTCTGTGGGTTGTCTTCCATTCAATGTCAGTGGAGGCAGATCCGGTTTATGTGAGGTCTAGAGCTTACACAATTTGGGTGAAAGCAACCTATTTAAAATTAGGCCTGAAAGTGGATATTTATTTGGATTAAGAGGAACCTATTTAAAATTAGGACTGAAAGTGGATATTTATTTATATTAAGAAAGTAAACCATGACAAATTAATGGAGGATTGGAGATTTAGATCCTTTCTTTTGAGACTTTTTTAAGTTTTTCTCAGAAGTACTTATATGGAAATACTCCTTAATTGCTAGAGAGTTGCTGGCTTCCCTTCCCTACTTATGATAATCTAAAGCTCCCAGCAATTTCCAGTACTCTCAGGGCTGGGGCAAGTATGGGTCTAGAAGCTTAATCTTCATTAACTTTACATGAATTCACTCTGGTTGGGAGCAAGGGAAATATGGTGGAATTTAGTAACTAAAACAAAACAAAAAAAGATTCAGGCAGCTGTGATTTGGAGATTTTTAGCCTTTCTATTTTTTTATTGTTTGGTTATATTGTTCTCTTATAGCATAAGGAAAATTAGCTTTGTTAAAGGGATAATTTAGGGATTTATTTTTAAAAGATTATCTTTGTCCAGCATCTAGTTCATCTTCTGAGTAGTATGGTATGCATCTAACAATTTGTATTCTGCCGGTGACAGAAAGAAAGATGATTTTCAATGAATAGTGCAGTAAATCCTCACATTATCAAATACTGCCTGCCAGGCATTCTCCTAGGTACTGTGGGAAGATGCAGAGAAGCCTAGAATACCCTCTTGGCCCATGCCTATGATTATTTTCATACAATTAGAGCAATATGACACCTTTTGAAGACAATGAAACTAATGTGTGGGTTTTCTCAGCTTTTTACTACTTTACCATTCCAGTTCATGGGTTTATTTCTCTTCAGAAGATGGGATAATTTGATTGATAACAGAAAAGAGACTAACTTTTATCTGCGATACCTAGTCATCCCTATGCTTTGGATATCTGAATTTGGATTTAGATATTTGAATATGTAATTTGCTCTAACAGTGGCACAAGAGCATCATGAATCCATTTGAGATTATTTGGTGGTCTTTTTTTTTTTTTTAATGTTTGAGGCTTTCTAACCATATGTATTAATAGAAAGTTTATTTATATATTTAGGAATATGTGGAGCAATTAAGTGAATAGAAGGAGAAAACAGGTTATCCGTAAAGTAGTGGCAAGATTTGTTTCTTGAATGGCCTCATCACTGTGTGTGCATTATGTCCTTATTTCCATTGAACAGCCCTTGATTTTTGTCTTTCTGTTTAAACCACTTTTTCCAGATATGTATTTATAATCCCTGAGCTGTTCTGTTATTTCACCTACATTATTTGGATAAACATTGGAAAAACAAATTCAGGATATGCGTTAAGTATAGATACTAAAATGTTCCAAGATGACATTCATTTTCAAAGGAATTATGACGAGACTCGGAAGATTGGAATATTCGGGGTCATTGTTAAGATTTTAAGAACATTCCTTAAAATGTTGGGCAAAATATGATGGAGATTATTAATTTTTATGTGTGGATTTTATCACTGTAGGCAAGTGTCAGACTGCTCATTTTAAAGGCAAAGAAACTTGAGATCCTGTGAATGCCTTCCAACATCTCATGGAATAACGGTTAGCAGTAGGCACAGAAACCACTCATCTACTCTACTTTCTGTTCTATTCTTTCTTTGCTTTGCTTGCTGGCTTGTTTCCTTCCTCTCTTTCTCTCTCTCTCCTTCCTCCTCTTCCTTCCTTCCTTCCTTCCTTCCTTCCTTTCATCTTTCAACTGTTGGGGGGAAATGCCAGTGTATTCACCTCAGCCTATTTCCTGACAGGCATTTGCAGCCAGGTGTAAATCTCTGTGCACAGGAAGATACAATCTTCCCTTCCTAGACCCACTGAAGAGAAAAACTGCGTCTGGATCAAAATCAGGGAAAAGCAATTGGTCGGGGCATCAGCTCCCATGCAGAGCTGGTTGTAATGAGAGCAGCTTTCCTTGCACAGTCCTGACAGCCTTGAAGGTGCCCAGAGAATTGCCAGGTGGGCAGTCAGCAGGGAAAGTCCACAGGCCAGAGCTGGATTACTGTCCCAGCAGTTACCCGGACTAAATGCAACCACTGAACCTTACTGCTGTCGGCACACTCTCTCTCTCGGGGAGATTGTCCTTCTCCATAGCAGTTAATTTGTTTTTACCTCTCAATTAGCTTTTTCACAGAGTGTTTGAGATGCTCAAGTCATTGAGATTCTCTTCCTACATATGCTCCCGTCCCCTGAATTACCCACTGACATCTATGTTAGCCCAACTCACCATGGATATTATCAAGCGTCAATTCATCATCTGAACATAGAAATGAATACGGATTTTCTACTAAGTGCAAATGAAGTGATACATTTACACTTACTTAAGATTCTACATACAATTTCAATAATGTTTTATGAAAAATGGATTACTTACTAAAATAAAAATGGACTGCCATAGATGGCAAACTTTTATACAGGTTTTAGTTACCCAGTTTCCCCTTATTCATATTAAGGGGGAAATTAAATTTGTAGGCATATTTGATATATTCTAAAAAGACACTGAATAGCATTAAAAACATGTACCCTACCTAAAAATGAGAATATGATTTCTGAGGCTGAGAATTTGGGGAAGTCTGATGATTTAGCTCATATTTAATCTTAAGATGTTCATTTCCCCTATTGAAATAGGATTTGGGAGATGTGACTATGTTTTTCTCACCAAAAAGAAGTCCTCATTTTCTTTGAAAAGAAATATATTAAATCCAGGAGCTTCCAAAAAAGCCTTAACTTACCAAACTCTGGTATATGGTATATTATATTATACCCACTACTGACAAGATCTATACACCTTATACTTTAATCCCAATTAAATAGAATTTTAGGCACTAAATTAATTTCAACAAAATGAGATCTTTGTTTCATTTCTTCTTGAAAGATCCTCATGTATAAAGGGCTTATTGAAATTACTTGGCTTAGGACGTGACAGGCAAGCACATTTGCCTTGCCACTGTCATCCAGATAATTTAGAACATTTTCATATCTTAGTGAGAATTTTAATTGGATACAAAGAAAATATTTTTGTAGAACTTTCGCTTGTTTTGGAAATTTTACTTTGTCAATAGACAGAAAAATGGGATGGCAGGGAAGTTCCTTAAAAGAAATATTCTGAGGCACCTGGGTGGCTCAGTGGGTTAAAGCCTCTGCCTTCAGCTCAGGTCATGATCCCAGAGTCCTGGGATCAAGCCCCATATCAGGCTCTCTGCTCAGCAGGGAGCCTGCTTCCTCCTCTCTCTCTCTCTGCCTGCCTCTCTGCCTACTTGTGATCTGTCAAATAAATAAATAAATAAATAAATCTTTAAAAAAAAAGAAATATTCTAACAAAACAATGAAATGTGACTTTTTTTAAAAAAGATTTTTAAATTTATTTTAGAGTTGGGGAAGGGCAGAGAGAGAGAGGGAGAGAGAATCTCAAGCAGACTCCACGTTAAGCAGGGAGCCCTGTGCAGTGCTCTATTCCATGACTCTGAGAAAACTACTGGAGCCAAAGTCGAGAGTGGTTGCTCGACTGTCTGAGCCACCCATTGCCCCCAAAATGTGACTTCAAATGCTTAAAGGCAGGGAAATGTAGTCCTGCTCCCACGTTAACTGTGAAGCCTGTGATGGCCATTTTGCAGGCCTCTCCATCCTCAGCCTCTGTTGGCCTTCAGCTATCCCCAAGCCCCTAAGCCCCCAGTTTAGACTGTCAGGTACCCCATGTTCTCATTTACCACCTTTTTTCAAGTTTCATTCTTTTGAAAAGGGCGTGCCATACTTTCTTTCAAGCTAAGACAGTTTACAACAATATATTTTTCTTAGATTAAAATTCTTTTTTGGATTCTACTATATAAACAAAAGTAGGATCTACCCTAGTTGAAGCCAAGATGGTGGCTGCCCACACAGACTCACTCAGGTTTGTTCTCCCACTTGGGACCACAGACCTGTTCTTGCCCTCCACCCACCCCAAGCCTGCTGAGGGATTCCAGAGAGCAGAGACCGAAAATCCCAGCCTTAAAGGAACAATAACCTATACGGCTGAATATAATTTCCTCCGTGGTATTTTAATTATGACAAAGGAGTTAATCTCTAAGTGGCATTTCAAATATTGACAAGTTGGTGGGAGAGATATTTTTGGCTTTTGGATCTCACCTAAAATTCTGCCCCATACGCAGTCACCCAATTTGCATCTGCTAAATGGTGGGCTCTGCTTCAACCTATTTATAGAGGAAACTTAAAGCGTCTCTTTTAAAATAAATTATTTTCTCAGGTATCCCTTTAATGGGCTTTAAAATATTATTTGACTTTTTGTCCAGATACCATCTAAACTGATAAAGTTTAACAACTATGTAACTTGTTTTTACCCAAGTGTATTTTCATTTCCTGGGACAAAACATACTGGCTCCTCACCTGTTAAATACTACTTAACTTGGAACACTACATCAAAAAGTAATGATGAATTTTATGGTGACTAACCTAACACAATAAGAAAAAATAAATAAATAAAATAAATACTAGTTAAAGACATCTGTTAGGCAGTAAAACAATTTTTTGTATATGCAGTATAAACTAACTAATTCATTATTAAGTTTTCATTGCCTGAGTCCCATAATTTTAATATTTGTTATGTGATTATCACTTTATCTGAATATTTAAGTTAGATATGTTTACTGTTTGATAGATAATATACATTTGAGAAAATATAGAAAATGTGAATATTCTAAAAATTATCTTGCAAGTCTATAAACATGAAAACCCTAATAGCATATTTATTTGATTTAACGTACTTATAATATTAATTCAGTCTGAGTTGATTTTCTATCTCTAAATGTGATTTTGAATTCTGATTGGATGAAGATTTTTTTCATGGCTAATTAGCATCTCACATAAGACTAATATTTCATTTCCATTTTCATGTTCTTTGACTTAGGTTAAAAAAATCTTTTACACTAAAATACTTTTCTGTGTCCTTAATTTTTTTCATATCAAGTTTCATCTTATGAAAGTTCCTAATACTATATATAAGACTAAACTTTGATATTTGTAATTAAAACACTAGAAGACTTCATTTCTGAGGATCTCCTTACTCATTATGAGTAGATTTGCTCCCGGGCAAGTCATTTAACCTTTGAGAGAGACGTCCCTGTAAGATGTGCTTGCTTTGTAGTATTGAGTGAGTGCGTGTGTGCGATTGTGCCCCCTGCACTCAGGATTGCCCGGCCTGCGTGTAGTGGATGCCGTGCCCGCTACTGCCAGAATCCCCTCTTCAAGACTGAGATACCCACCCCCAGCTGCCACAGCTCTGTTCTAATTGGGGAGTGGCCCTCTGAGTAAAGGAACCGTTTCTCCCAAGAACAGGCACACATCCCGAGGGCAGCCTGCAGCCAACATTTGCTTCCCACACAGTGAGAAGGCAGGGCTCCTCTCCTTACTGAGTTCTGGATGACTCTGAAGGGCCGGCCATTCCAGCTCTAGAACTCCCACCTGAGGCCTCTGTTGCCACTACATCACAGTTCACCTTGACCTACCCACTCCCGATGTCCTCACTCCCGACCAGTGTTGCTCGGAAGAAGGCTCACCAGTATACTTCCTGTGAGTAGATCTTGGCTTCAGAATCTGCATTCTGGGGATCATAATCCAAACAATGTGTCAGCTAACCTTGTTTCAACATCTTTAATTATATCCACCTGAAATATGCCAAATACTTTTGTGTGGCTATTTTATACTCCTGTTCTTCACTGGACCACTAGTAGTAAATCCTGTTTCTGCACAGCCTCTCAACTGTTGGCAACACGCTGCAGTGTCATTTTCTTATTATTGCCTCTTGACAGCGTTGTATCCTGAGGTATTTTGAAGCTTAGGTGTTTGTCTTCTACTCACACACAGAAGAGCTTCCTGGGTGGTCTGCCCAGCAGTTATGGAGCATTTGGGAACCTGCTGTTCCTCCACAGCTAGCTCTTAACCAGACTTCACAGTATTAAAGGCTGGCTAAAGGCACTGAACTAGACCTTATACAAGCCCTTAAACAGATATGATGAATGATGCCAGACAAACCTGTCAAAGAACCACATTAGGTCAAAACTCATTCAGGTCATCTTTCCCCCCAAGGGGTAAGTTTTGGTCACTATATATTAAATAAAATCTTTTTAATACTTCGTTGATATTTTTCTGCCTTCACAAATACTGCTTATGGACAGTTATGTTCAGTTTGATTTATTTATACCCATAGACACAAATATCATATTTCAAAAATATTTGCTTGGCTACAAATTTTATTTCCCAACCCTGCTAATACACAAATGAACAAGTACAATTACCCAGGAATGAGCTACAGAAATAGACCTTTTCTAACCATGTTCACTGTTACCACTGTGGTTGGAGCCTCCATCATCCATTCTTTAGACGGCTGATGGATACTCCCTGCAGTCTGCTCGCTGCCCAGCAGCCACAATAATCCTTTTAAGTTAGATTCTGTTTCTGCTCTGCTCCAAACCCTGCAAAGGTTCTCCACTTCTCTGCCAGTCTCTTAACCCTCTGACTTCATGTTACCGTCTCCCTCTATCACCTTGCTCTGATAACACTAGTCTTTTCGCGGTTCCTAGAATATACCGGCCACATCTCTGCCTTAGTTTCTTTGCTCAAGCAGCTCCCTCTGCCTGCAATTCTCTCTCTCTTTTTTTAAAAAATATTTTATTTATTTATTTGTCAGAGAGAGAGGGAGAGCGAGCGAGCACAGGCGGACAGAATGGCAGACAGAGGCAGAGGGAGAAGCAGGCTCCCTGCCAAGCAAGGAGCCCGATGTGGGACTCCATCCCAGGACTCTGGGATCATGACCTGAGCCGAAGGCAGCGGCTTAACCCACTGAGCCACGCAGGCGTCCCTGCAATTCTCTTCTCATAGCCTATCTGCTTGGTTAACTCTCCTTGGCAAGTCCTTACGCAAATCTTTCCTCTCTTGAAGGCCTGTTCTGGTCACCTGCTTCATATGGTGCTGCCCGTCACACTCCTGATCCCAGACCCTATTTCCCCTGCCCTTTTTTAGGTAGCACTTAGCACCTTCTAACAATCTCAAAGGTGTAATTACCATGAAGCTTCAGGGTTCCTTCCCTGCATGGACCCCTTTGAAAACCCTGGGAGAAAACACACGAGCACTGAGTGCAATGGCCACGTATTCTTGTAAAATTTGAAAATATATCTTAACTGAAATTGATTGAGACCATTTTCTGTCAACTTCCTCTCTGTCAAGTTTTCCCTTGTACCACGTGGCTGCATGCATTTTTTAAAAATATATTATTTATTTATTTGCCAGACAGAGATCACAAGTAGGCAGAGAGGCAGGCAGAGAGAGAGGGAAGCAGGATCCCCCCCCTGAGCAGAAAGCGGGATGCGGGGCTCAATCCCAGGACCCCTGGGCCATGACCCAAGCTGAAGGCAGGGGCTTTAATCCACTGAGCCACCCAGGTGCCCTGGTTGCACGCATTTTTGAGGTCTGGAGGGGGGGATACTGAGTTGGGGATACATTTAGTTTGGGTATAGCAGAATGTAATTAATGTTTTGCAGTCACTTCCCTGTATATATAGTTCAGTTAGTGCCAGCTGTTCTGGCAAAAAGCACTTCCAGGAAGATGGCTACTACCTGCTGGCTAGAGTGTATTGCTTTCTGTCTATGGACTAGCGTGCTTGGCTTCAAAAGGTGGTGGAGGAAGAACATGGTGTGAAAATAATAAAGCCAGCTATTTGTAGGAAATTCTTCCACATTTTATAGCTCATATTTTAAAGAAACCTGATCAGGTTTTCCCCAAATTTGACATCAATCCTAAATACTTTTTTTTTTTTTTTTAAAGATTGTATTTGTTTATTTGACAGACAGAGATCACAAGTAGGCAGAGAGGCAGGCAGAGAGAGAGGGAAGCAGGCTCCCTGCTGAGCAGAGAGCTCGATGCGGAACTCGATCCCAGGACCCTGAGATCATGACCTGAGCCGAAGGCAGCGGCTTAATCCACTGAGCTACCCAGGCACCCAATCCTAAATACTTTTATAAAATGATCAACAGAGTTATGATACTGAGAGAGATTTTTCTTTTTTAAACATTTTTTATAAGATTTTATTCATTTATTTGAGCTCAATCCCATGACAACAAGATTACAACCTGAGCCAGAACCAGAAGTTGGCGCTTAACTGACTGAATCACCCAGGTGCTCTCTTTTTTTTAAACAATTTTTTAAACAATTTTATTTATTTACTTGAGAGAGCGGGGGGGAAGAGAATCCAAAGCAGACTCTGCGTTGAGCACAGAGCCTGACAGAAAGAGATTTTTCTAATCAATAATAAAAAAAACTTTTGATTAACCATGCCAGATTAACAGTGCTAAAGAATTATTCCTATTCTCCTTATAGAAAATGTAACCAAATTACCACATGAAAAGATGATTAAAGACAATTCAGAGAAAACGTGTTAGATAGGTAATTAATGGAAATATTTTGTAATATTTTTACTATGTGTGAGCTTTTTAATGTGTGTAAATTGTGATTTCTTTTCTCATTTTAAATGAATATTTTGTATCTAGTTTTACATTTATAATTTTGCATTCCTTTTATTAAAGAAGGCCCACCAAACTCTATTGAGGGTCTACCAAGTTTATATAGTTTGGTGGTCCTTCTGTAAAAAAAAGAATGAACAATTAGCATTTAGAAGACCTGGATGTATCCTGACTATGCTATATGATTCACTTACTTGTTCCTCAAAAGCAGGAATCTTAGCTCACTGGTGTTTCTTACCTGAGCAGTGGTTGGCATGGTAGGCACTCAGTAAATATTTGTTGAGTGAATGAGTCGATCAACAACATTACAATAAAACATTGGTGTTAATCTAATTTAATTCTGCTGTAAAAAAGTCAATATTGACATGAAGGAAAATAAGACTGTAGTTCATGGAAAAAATTCCTTAAAACTTTTTACTTGTTATAACTAATCATAGAAGTAAATTCTTATTCATAGGTTTTTGTTTTTTTTTTCACTAGTCATTAGCTACCATGTTTTCAAGAGGATCTGGATCACTGTTTTTAAAGGTTCTATTATCTTACTCCTTGGGACCCAAGACTAGCCTCAGCTAGCTTTTTCCATCATTCCACTCCAAGGATAAGAATTTAATTTTAGAGCTGTAGGGAGGTGAGGCCATGCAGAGAGCCACTGGGAAGCCACTACTGCAGTCAGTTTTTCTTAAGCCAAGAATCAGGCAGCAGGAAAATAAAAGACTATTTTTTAATTTTTCTATATTTAGTCAATCACAGAAACTCTGTTTAGAGAGTGCTCTTTGTTTAGACATGGACGGTAGAAGTAAAAATACTTCTCACGCCAAGGAAGAAGAAAATAAATATAATACTTGGATTTTAGAAAAACAAACATAGTAATGAAGACCCTAAAAATGAGAGGTGAGCCTTAAATACAGAAAACAATACATTATATAAATGACTGATGGACAGCAGCCTTCTTTCACTTAAATACCTATACTTTTACTTAAACTCTAAAACATATATACATGTATTTAAATGCCTTTATAGGGATTCTGGAGACCAGAGCCAGCCTTGTTTGTTTGTTTGTTTGTTTTTGAGAACACTTCTGGATATAGAAGGGCAGACAGACTTCTTACTGGTAGTGAAGGAAGAAGAGAGCTAATGAAGGTCTTAGGGATTGGCCAACTTCTTTTTGCTTTCTCAGTTTGGCAGTAGCACTCACACTGCTCTTTTCTAGAACATAATTTTCTGCACTGTCATTCCACATCTAGCAAGTCTTGACAAAGGGATATTAGTAAGTTCCAAACTGTGCTTTTGTCAATGCTAACTTTGCAGAATGTGCGATGTCCAGAGTTGTGACCATCCCTGCCAACTGTCACTGTTGTTTAAAAGCTCTATTCCAGGTGAGGGCTCTGAAGAGATTGTTGGGAGAATAAGATTTTCCACCCAAATTATTTCCTGTGGGTTTGCAGGAAACCCTGGGTTGGATTTACAAAATTCCTTGCAAAAGTAGAGAGATTTCTTGCCAGAATTGTGTATGTACTCAGAAAAGAGGTTTTAAAAAAATCTTGGTTAACAAAAGATGCTATAGGGTAAAGTATATCAAAGTACCAAGGCTGATAGCTGTACTATCTCCAGGGATTATTAGCATGATAAAAAGCACTGAGTAGAGAAATACCTACAATTCTTGAACAGTATTACTCTTTTTTTTTTAATCCATCTTTCTCTTTCTTTCCTTCCTTCTTTCCTCCTTCCCTTTCTTTCTTTCTTTTTTCTTTCATTTCTGAAGCCTAAGGAAGTGTTATGGAAGCTCATTATTTCCCAAATTAGATTAGGACTAAATAAATAACTCAAAACTGTCTCAAAAGCAGAAGATGGTTTTCTTCCTTTTTCAATAAGATATTTTTCTTGATTATCTTCTCTGGAAATAGCACTAGAGTTAAATACAATGACTGCTCTGATGTAATAGGTGTATCAGAAAGGGAAGAAAAGAACTTTTGAGAAAAATAAAATAAGCAAGGATTTAACTTAGTCATTAGGCCTCTCTGGGCCTGCTTCTAGTCTTAAGAGCCTGGTGAATGGAATGGCACACCCCATGTGGGTCTGCAATGTGGTTAGGGGATGGTGTTCACTCTATTGGATCCCTCCTTCTGAACTGGTTTGTTCGGATATTTCAGACCAGAACTCTTGCTAACATTTTTCTCAGCAAGTGTTGCATGATGCAATTTTAAGAATTTTGTCTCTGTTACCACCAACTGGTTGCATATATGCACTTAAAATGGGTGGCTTCATTGTACTCTTATGAAATAAATCTGTCAGGTTGAATTTCATTTAGTGAGTTCGAAGATGAGGTGAACACGGATATATTTTATTATTTCTATTTTTTAAAGGCTTTATTTTTAAGTCATCTCTATACCCAACATAGGGCTTGAACTCACAACCCTGATATCCTGAGTTGCATGCTCTGCTGACTGAGTCAGCCCATGAATGCTGATACATTTTACATATAAGTCAAAGATTCCTCATGTAATTTGTGGCTTTATGTTTTCAAGAAGGATGAAATGAACTAGCCAATTGGTCGCTAACTGACCTTACTTTAGTGCTTGTTCCAATTATGCCTCCAATGCAGTGATTTTTCCTTTAATGACCACCTTTTTAAAGTATTTTATTAAAATGTAGGGAATGCCCATCAGGTTAAAGACACTGAAACTGTAAGGAGAAACAGAAGACTTTCTTATACTAGTCCCGTTGATTTTCATTGCCAATTACTTGCACTTGTTCATAGAGACAGGCCTTGCTTTGCAGTTTTCCACATGCATGACTTTTATTTGACACCACACTGTGCAAAGCCAGGACTGCTTCCCTTTATCTATGTATGTATGAACATATGTACAAATGTGTAGGCGCATGTATTTTTAATTTTGAAGGTGTTTATTTTTCAGATATTTGAAAATGGTAAAGACACTGGCGAGATCTCTGTTTGCATCAGCAAAAAAGACCTGGAGTCTAATAGTCCAACTCAAACTGGTGATATGATGGAAAAAGTGAGTTTTCTCTTTGCTTATGGCTATAAATATCTCTCAGGTTACTTGTAGTTAGTTTAGACAATTGCATCTTTAAAGTTGTTTTGAGAATATTGATCATTTGTTGCTCTGTAAAGATTGATAGTCTCAAGCTTGACTTTTGAACTTCTTAGGCTCTCAGCTTTGGAAGAGTATTAACTCTTGGTCCCATACTTAACAATGTCTTAACCTTCATTATGCCTGTATTTGGAAATCTGTCTACACTGGACTCTGGGATTGCCCTCTAGTTTACATTTTGAAAAGAAGTGACACGATATTCAGTGAAGGGAATGTGCTGGGTTGGGGGTATTACTAAGCCCTAGACCCTGAGCAACTAGCCTATCGCCTTAGTCTTCAGTGCTCATTGCAAGCATATGCAGATGGTTTATTTTAGGCACTCTTATCTTTGCTTACTTTCCAGACAATTGGGACGTTTCTCAGGCAGAACCAACATGTTCAGGGTCTTTATTTTGGGTCTTTGCCTTGCATAAAAGGACAATGAATGCCCTGTTGTTTACAAATTGGGGTTATGCATCCGAGCACACACCAGTGTTTTGGGCTCTGTTCCTTGGCCTTTGTTTAGACACTTGATCCTTTTTGCCACCCCCCCCCTTCAGTTTGGCACCCTCAAACTTGCTTCTTCCTGGTGGTATCCATTACCTGGCCTTTGTAATTTAGTATAGAGTTAGGAGAGTATGCAACACAAAGGTTGTGTTAGGAGATGTTCATCTGATCTGATCTTTGGCTGGGCCCAGTAGAGATGGGAAATGTTACTTTGATTGATTAGAGAGAGAAGGATCAAGAGCCTTGGTTGGTTTCTTTTTACTATCACATCTCTGACTATATGAATCACCATGGTATAAAAGTCTTCCTAGAATTTTCTACCTGTTTTTCTTTTACTCACCTTAGAATTTTTTTTTTTTTTTGGTTTACATTAAAATTAAAAATAGCATTTGTTTTATCTTATACAAGAAGATATTATTTTGTAGAAAGTTCTTGTGTTGAGTGAAAGCATGCTGAAATTCATCTATGCTTTGCTTTTACATGCAAGTAAATCTGAGGGAAAACTTGAATTAGGGCACAATAAAGCTCTCTGTTAGTGAGATTCCCTTGTGATACCCAAGGAGGACTGTTCCTTTGGTGCACACTTGTTTCAATCATTAGCCCAAGATTTTTCACAGTCTCCTCAGGTCCCTGAACAAATTCTTATCCTATAAAAGCCTGGTGATGATAGGTTTATAGATAAATGGGTGAAGATTATCACAACTTTTGGTTGCCATAGCCTAGCCCTAATCAATGACCTAGAGATGAAAGATACCAAGGCCCTTACCCCCTGTTGGCTGTTGAATGCTCTTTTTTGAACACCTAAAATGCAGTCTGTCACCAAGTTGAAAAAAAAAAGAGAGATTGCAATGCTACTCCTGTGAAAATGAATTTGGTTAAGTGGTCAGGTGTTCATATCCTTCTGCCACATACTCCTGTTTCTTGTGTGCACATTTCTTTCTTAGATCAGACCTTAAATCATTTATATCTTTCCCCTTTACCAAAAAAAAAAAAAAAAAAAAAAAAGGTAATGCCTGTAAAACAAAATCACTGTCATTCCAAAGATGATCAGCTTTACAAGTTTTCTGAAATAATAGCAGAGCAACAGAAAATAAGCTCAAGGGCTGAGATCACACAGAAATAAATTTGGGGCTTTGTAAAAACAGTTTATAGAATTCAAACTATATTTGTGGTTCCAATGAACAAAACCAAGAACGATGCAGATTTTTACTGCTCTTCTACCTAGTCTACTATACTCCCAAGGAGAACAGGAATCATTATTTTTAATTCAGAGGACTTAGTTAGGCAGGATGAGAAATACTAATTTTAATGAAATGAAAAATGTGTCTTTATTTTCAGCCTTTCTGACGCAGGGTAAAAATCTAGTCAACACAGAGGTGAGGAAAACATTAGCAGAGCTAACGAAGTCAGAGATATGGGTGTGCATCTCCAATTACAACAAAGCCTAAATCTTAGGTATTCTGTAAATATAGTTGCTGGTCAAAGAAAACCTTTTTCCTGGACAAGAGTTTATAGCCAATAGGTGAGGATACTGAGATAGATGGCAAGATTATAACTTAGGCTTCTTTGGTCTGAGCTTTGGCATTTAGCTTCTCAAGATACCTTCAATGGGAATTAATAGAAGGAGCAAAAATAAGGATCCCATATAGCAGCGAGGCAAGAAAAGGCCACAAATGTATCCGCATCCCTGCAGAGATTACAGAGTAACGAGAAATTGAGAGACACAAGAACTGACAAGGGAGAGAAGACAGAAGGCTCAGGGGAGAACAGTGATGGATAGTGTGGGGTGCAGAGCGGGACGGAGCAGAGGCCTAAACATTCAAACAAAGTTGATAAAGCAATACAGTTCAGTGGGATTTACTTTCACTAAAATGTGCCTGAAATTGGGAAGATCTTGCTGTAACCTGAATGTAAGAGAGAAGCAAACACTGGCAATGCTATCATTTAAAATATCAAATGAGAGCTTTCATACTTCACATTCCAATTATGGCTTACTCACAACTTGAAAACATTCATTACCGAAGCAGCTCACAAGCTTTTGCAAGGTTCTTAATTGAACTACATTCACAGGAGTTCTTGTAGGTGAACAGACATTGGCTGAAAATCCTGTTTATTTTTGCAATCCTGAGAGTGGTGAGTTGTTCTGCCATGGTAATCTGCAGTCATCTGGGGATGAGGAGGTTGCTGATTCTAAAATCTGAACGTGCTCTGGAAGGATCCTAACAAAATGTGTGGCTCGGACAAGAAAAGCATAACCCTTATCAAAGAGGACTTTTACCGTGTGGGGAAGCTAAATGCTCTTTCTCTAAGGCTGTCACATCTGCTTTCAGTCCCCGTGCCAAAGGGTCAGAGCTCAATCACAAGCCTGTGGCACCCCCTGCTGGTTAAAAGCCCATGCTCATTTTGTTACTTTACACTGAGCTAAACATTGCCATCATTTCACACTTCTTTTAACATTCCATATGAATTTAATTATCATTTGTTTGGATTCATTTGTTACAGAGATGAGACAGTTTGTTATAGATGTTCACGTTTTACATTACTTCTTCTTCTTCGTCATTATTTTCCCCCAATACCAGTTACTTCTCAAGATTCATCAAAGGCTTCAAGGATCACCCATCAACCCACCAGGCCTCAATTTTTCTTCAATCCGGCTTTTTGATGAGCATGGTCAAGAAATTAAGAATCCACTTTTGCTGAAGAATGAGCAGAAAATTTGGGTCTCTTATGGTAAAGCATACAGGTAGGAACATGTTGTTTATTCTGTCTATCCTCAACCTTTCCAGGGGCAAGCTAATTTAAAAGGAAAGTTGAGAAGGGTGCCAAGTAGCACCCTTTAGGGATTTTTTTTTTTAAATCTTGAATTCCAATAAAATTTCAGGGGCGTTTTTTTGTGAGGCAGTATTGTTTGTGAGATATGACATCCCTCTCTCTCTTTCTCTCTCTCCCTGACTTTCTGTCTTAATGCCTTGTCATAGTTCTTGAAGTCTGCCTGTCAGCACAGCAAGTGGGATTTGTTCATGTCTGAGTAGTCACCTTAATGATAGCAGATGGAAACGCCACGGGGGGCCCAAGCCCATCACACTGTCATTGTCGCACACTGCCCTGACCTGCTTCCACTCCTCTATTTTTTTGTCCCTTTTTAAAGGAGAAATGGATGGTAATTGAAAAGGATCTTAAGCAAGATTTATGAAGCTGTGGACAACATGATTCCCCACTATCTCTCTATGTTTTCACAAATAAAGTCTTAACCTTTTAAGCACCAATGACAGGACAGCTAAAGATAAATTGGTAAAGCTTGTAAGCCCTATCCTATCTAAGTTATATTCCTCAACAGCGCCTTACATTATCCCACAATAATTACTAGTTATTGCTGAGCATTGTGTAAATTTTTGTAGATTGGTAAATTCCTGCATAAAATTATCTGTGTTTCTGGGAAAACAGAAAGGCTGCAGTCTGTATGCACTGATGAGCTGGGCTGTTGTGTGGAATATCTTAGAAATGTATGCATATTTTGACAGGACACATCCAGATGAACTCGGAAACTGCTTGTCAGGAAACTTAAACACACTTTTCTGCCGACTTAAAAAATTTTTTAAGCCCTTATTTATCTGAATAGGGAAAGTAGGGGAAAATAACTTCGCTTATTGAGTGTAATTGATCGTATATTAATTATAATGAAAATAACATTGATAGACTAGGAACTGATTGGATTTGCTATATATTCTAAGAGTCAACATTTCAAATACTGAAATAAATCTGCTCACAAATTCAGGAAGGTTTTGGAAGAAGTTGGTGGGACTAGTTTTAGATAGTATATTATAAAATTTGATTTCTTCTCTCCCAGGAGAGGGAAATTAAAATGTTTAATAATTTCTTATGCTGTGTAATTTATAGAATTAAAAATATATGTAAGGAATGTTTTCTTCCATAGACAGATTTCAAGATATAATTATGTTACATTGTGAGAATTGTTTTTATAATGGTAGAACAGTGATGAATTTTATAGTGGCGAGAATTCTTGAATAATTTAGCAAGCTCTTCCAATTACAAGGAAAGGCTTTAACAAAATGTGTCTAATAATATCTTCTTAAATATCATCATTAAAGTGAAAGCAATGACTAATTTGATATTTTTAATAATGTTTGTTATAATATGATATTTTGACAAGATGAAACATTTGTTCTTGGTTTGTTGGATCATACTTGTGGAATAACTTAGTAAAATGCAAAGTATCTGGAATACTCTAAAATCAACAGGGTTGCAGCTGGAAGAATTCACAAGTGTATATTTGTTTATATGTCATTCTTATTTTAACAGAATAATTTTTTTCTGGTCTTGAATCCAATATAAAGCACTAGGAAACCATTATAGCATTTTGCTACTATTGGAATTTCTGAAATTTATGTCTAAAGGTTATTTCCTAGATCTAGTTTAAAACATCTTGAGAGAATGTGCAAATATGTACCAAGTAAATGATACTCATTTTTAGATAGTAATTTTAATGTGTTGACATGGGGAGTTAGCTTACTCATTTATAAAAGTTGATTTTGCCGATATCTGCTTTTTCAGTCCTGTCATTATTTTTCTCCCAATTTTTATTTTGGAATATATCCAGTCTACAGAAAACTTGAAAGAATTATACAGTTAACACCTATGTATCCTTCACCTAGGTACACCAGTTTAGAGTTTGCCTCATTAGTTTTACCTCTTCTATCTCTTTTCTCTCTTTGAGAGCTTTTAGATTATTTCCAGACAGTCACTCAAGTTTCAGTCATAAATGCTTCAGATCATATAAGTGAAGAATAGGATGTTTTTCTATGTCACCACATTGTAATATCTAACACAGTCAACAATAATGTAACATCATCTAATTTACAATCTATGTTTAAACTATGCAAAATATGCTTTAGAGTTTCTTGTAGTCTTAAGATCCAAGTAAGATTCATGTATTACGTTATCTCCTTTAGTTCTCTTTAATCTAGAATATTCTCTCACCTTTTGTTTTGCTTCTCATGACATTGAAATTTTTAAGAGTTTGGCAGTTTTCTTGAATGTCCCACATTCTGAATTTTTCTCATGTTTTCTCATGATTAGATTCAGTTTAAAAATTTTTGACAATCCTACTCAGGTGATGTGCTTGAGTCCTATAATTATGAAGTTAAATAGCAAGACTTTGTCACCAATTTAGAAAAAAAGAAAAGGCTCATAGTTGACATAATGCCAGTTGCCATTGTTTTTATTTAAGGTAGGTTTCCTATCTGATTTTAATTATCAAATAATTAAATAGAAAAGAAAGTACCTAACAGTATGTAATATGAAAAATCAAATTAGCATAACATTTAATGAGCTCCCCAAAATAGTAATTTATAGCCAAATATTAAGAATTCACTTATTTGTCAGCTCCAGAGAATGTTAATGGTGTATTGTATTGTAGTTAAATGTTAAAAAATAAAAATTGCATGAATGACAATTGGTTGTTTTTCTCAACTAAATACTTTGCTTTTATTATTGAAATTATTTTTAAGAATTAAATGTTTTACAACTATCCTTGACATATAAATCAGCCAGATAAACTAAAATGTGCATTTCAGGTGTCAGTATAAGGTATCAACAATAGTGGCATATTATAAGAAATTCACTTACTTCTGGACTTTGTTACTCACTGATATTATAGGTTTTATTATTTATTTGTGCTCAAATTTCAATGTTTGTATGATTTTGCATATAGCTTAGATGTTTTATCCATTTTTCAGATCTCCACTTACACCTGTTTTGAGTCTCACCTTTGACCAAGTGACTGCATTGGACAAAGATGGCATTACAGTTGCATATAAAACCTTCTTGGACCCTAATGCTGTTCTTCTACCTGGATGTGACAAGTAATAACATGTGCTCAGTTAAAATAATTTGAAATACCTAACTCTGATTGCAACACTAAAAGATGTTTTTTGTACTGTTTTAATAAGCAATTATTTTATTGGCTTATTTCATGATATAATGAGCTAGTGTCCAAAAAGTTTTTCATTAACTTCTCTTGAGTTAAACAAAAAAACCAACAAAACCCGTGAAGCAATGAGCAGACTCTAGTTTCTGCTTTGCAGATGTAACAGTTTTATTTAAAATGTAAAAAATGTTTAGTGGATGTTTCTAAATTAAGAGTTTTGAGTGGAATCATTAAAATATTAAATAACTTTTTTTGTGCGAGCATTCATATTTAAACGTCTCCTTTGATGATGATAAGTTGAAAACAAAAGCAATATACTAAAGAATTGATGGAGTGGTGGGAAGAATAGGAGTTGGAAGATTTCTCTGCTGCTCATGATTTTCCATGAGCTGGTGGGTGTCAGCGTCTTCTTTCTTTCTTTCTTTTTATTTTAGAATTTATTTATTTATATATTTATTTATTTATTTGACAGAGAGAGATCACAAGCAGGCAGAGAGGCAGGCAGAGAGAGAGAGAAGGAAGAAGGCTCCCCGCTGAACAGAGAGCCCAATGCGGGACTTCATCCCAGGACCCTGAGATCACAAAACTGAGCCGAAGGCAGAGGCTTAACCCACTGAGCCACCAGGCCCTCTGTGGGTGTCAGTTTCTTATCTGTAAATAATAAACCCCAGTATTTGCTAAGTGTTGATCACAGTTCTAAATGAATTGGGTAAGGATTTGTTTAATCCTCAAAACAATGATCTTAATCCCATCATTACATTATTTTATTATTACTTCATTTTATTATTACTTTTATAGAGCTAGAACTGAGGCTCAGAAGGGCAGAGTAATTTGTCCATTCATAGAACTAGTACATGGTAGAGCCAGGGTTCTAAACCAGAGTGTCTTTCTTAAGAACTGAGGGCTTAACAACTACCTAGCACTCTCTACTAGAACTTTCTGTGATGATGGAAGCATATGTTTTGACTACTGAGAACTTAAAATATGACTAATGTGACTGAGGAACTACATTTTTAATTTTAAGTTATATTAGGTTAAATTTAAATAGGTATATGTGCTAATGGCTATTATATTGAGCAGTCAGCATGATTCTGATAGTATGTTGGATTAGGTGATCTATCTATAAGATCCCATCTATCTTTAATACTTCGTTAAGTTAACAATTTATTGCTTTCCTTAGTATACAGGTGAAAAGGCTGGATGTAGAGGGAAAATCCAGAGAACCAGAACTGGTCTGTCTGATGAGGTCACTCAATATAGCTAGACATTGCTAAACATGTCTACAAAGACAAATTCTTTGGTCTTCCTTGGTTGTTTAAACAATTCTATCCCCCAATGACTGCCTGCAGTATCCAGGGAAGACTGGGATGTTTTGTCTTGTTCTTTTTCTTTATAGATAGAAAATAGCTTAGCGTACTTTTCTTTTTCTAATAAATATTTTATTTTTTTGAGAGCTTGCGCACATGAATGGGGAGGAGAAAGGCAAAGGGAGAGGAAGAAACAGACTCCCCATTGAGCAAGGAGTCCAGCACTGGGCTTGATCCCAGGACCCTGAGATAATGACCAGGCTGATGGCAAATGTTTAACTGGCCGCACCATTCAGGAGACACCCCAGTACTTTTTTTTTGCAGGCATTTCCATTTATAAGAAGATCCATTTCATGTGCCCCAATCTTTCCCCAAACTGCTAAATTTGCAAACAGGCCCTTTTCCCTTCAAGTGTTAGCTAGGAGTTTAATTTTTAATTCATGTATTCCTTCCTAATTTCCCTTTCCTGGGTGCATTAAAGACTTATATTGAGTGGTTTTAAGTTAGATCTAGGTCACTAAGCATAACAATATGAAACTACCCTTATTGAAAACAAACTTATTGGAAGATAATTTACATAATTTTTAGATCCCATTTGAAAATCTTTCTATACTCTAACATGCATTATTTGAAATCTTAATAATCATAGTTTAACATATATCTCTTGGGGTATTGCAAAAAATACTATTTCCTGTCTCAGAACTGGTTTTTGTTGAATAACATGCCATATGATATGTCTTAACATATAAGTGCTGAGCCAGATAATTTTCTTTAGAGTAATGATTAGTTCACTTTTATTGTTTTAAAATAATTATTTGGGGGCATCTGGGTGGCTCAGTCAGGTGAGTGTCTCCCTTCGGCTCGGGTCATGGTCCCCGTGTCTGGCTTCCTGCTCAGAAGGGAGTCTGCTTCCTCCCTTTGCTCCTCCACCCCCAACTCGTGCTCTCTCTCTGTCTCAGATAAATAGTCTTAAAAAATAAGTGATTTGGCTGAACCTCCCACTCCCCATTTGTAGTTTGTGTGCCCCCTAGAATGTGCTCCTTTTTAAGACTGTCTAAAAATTGCCAAAACAATGTGCTTCACATAACCATTTTAAGTATAAAACTATCTTGTATTATTTATAGCCCATGGTATTTAGAGTAAAAGTTAACAGTGAAGATGGTGCCCACTATGAGTGATTCTGTAAGACTGAGTCATTTTTTTGTTTGTTTGTTTCTCTGTTCTGTTTATAATTAATCAGTCATGGAATCCTCCAGTATAATAAATAATTGCAAGATACAAATTTGAAGTCTTCATTTCCCAATTATAGATAACAAAGCACTTTACAAATTTCTGTTTAAAAAGATTGTGAACTATACATTTGTTTTTCTCCCCCTAGTAGAGTATAAGATATGTAAATTATTATACCAGTAGAATAAAGAAAGTTATAATTAAGTGCATTTTATTTTGACAATAATAGTTAAATATTTTACTTTTCTTAGCTGGGAAGTTTGTGAGAGATTTCCAATTAATTTCAACAGTACCAGTCAAGAGATACCTGATCAATTTGAAAAGGTGGACTTGGAGAACCATTTCCTACAGAACAAGGTCAGAATTCTTTCTTTCTTTCTTTCTTTTTTTTTTAAAGCTTTTATTTATTTATTTGACAGACAGAGATCACAAGTAGGCAGAGAAGCAGGCAGAGAGAGGGGAACGGAAGCAGCTCCCTGCTGAGCGGGAGAGTCCCATGCGGGGCTCGATCCCAGAACCCTGGGATCATGACCTGAGCCGAAGGCAGAGGCTTTAACCCACTGAGCCACCCAGGTGCCCCAAAGGTCAGAATTATTTCTTGTACTTAATAAACGTATTTTATGTATTGGACAGTCATTCACTATATGGTGACTGAGTGGATTTTTTTGAAGGTTTTTTGGAAAGTACAGATTATTTTACAAATGTTGGGGCAGGTATTATTCTTTTTTTTTTTTTTCTCAGTCTATTTTTATTTTATTTTTTTTAATTTTTTATTTTTTATAAACATATATTTTTATCCCCAGGGGTACAGGTCTGTGAATCACCAGGTTTACACACTTCACAGCACTCACCAAAGCACATACCCTCCCCAATGTCCATAATCCCACCCCCTTCTCCCAAACCCCCTCCTCCCCAGCAACCCTCAGTTTGTTTTGTGAGATTAAGAGTCACTTATGGTTTGTCTCCCTCCCAATCCCATCTTGTTTCATTTATTCTTCTCATACCCACTTAAGCCCCCATGTTGCATCGCCACTTCCTCATATCAGGGAGATCATATGATAGTTGTCTTTCTCTGCTTGACTTATTTCGCTAAGCATGATACGCTCTAGTTCCATCCATGTTGTCGCAAATGGCAAGATTTCATTTCTTTTGATGGCTGCATAGTATTCCATTGTGTATATATACCACATATTCTTGATCCATTCATCTGTTGATAGACATCTAGGTTCTTTCCATAGTTTGGCTATTGTGGACATTGCTGCTATAAACATTCGGGTGCATGTGCCCCTTTGGATCACTACGTTTGTATCTTTAGGGTAAATAAATACCCAATAGTGCAATTGCTGGGTCATAGGGCAGTTCTATTTTCAACATTTTGAGGAACCTCCATGCTGTTTTCCAGAGTGGCTGCACCAGCTTGCATTCCCACCAACAGTGTAGGAGTGTTCCCCTTTCTCCGCATCCTCGCCAGCATCTATCATTTCCTGACTTGTTTATTTTAGCCATTCTGACTGGTGTGAGGTGATATCGCATTGTGGTTTTGATTTGTATTTCCTTGATGCCAAGTGATATGGAGCACTTTTTCATGTGTCTGTTGGCCATCTGGATGTCTTCTTTGCAGAAATGTCTGTTCATGTCCTCTGCCCATTTCTTGATTGGATTATTTGTTCTTTGGGTGTTGAGTTTGCAAAGGCAGGTATTATTCTTTACTTCCTGTTAATTCAGCACTTTAAAACTGAACCAATATACAGTATTCCCACTAGAAAAATTTTTACCTGAGTTGTCATTTAAGTGCTATTGCTTAGCATATTTTCTTTATATCTACTGTATTAATAAGTTGGAGTTGTTTAAAAAAATCTTTAAGATGATTGTTAAACAAGCATTTGATCTCTTTGCTCTGTGGGTCAATGTATTTAAGGAATAGGAGTTCTTTAGAAAAACGCAACTCGTTACAACCCAATTCAGAAGGTTTGTTTATTAATTTATACTTAGAAATGTCAGTAAAGAATTTTCTTCTTCAACTGAGCTATGAGACGTATTTGAAACATGTCTCCAAAGAAAGAATATAACTTTGTTTTTTTCCCGAGCAGCAGGGTTGTTGTCCATTTCAGCAGCATAAGCTCTAGTTTTTGAACTCATGAAATCAAAACCAAAAGGTACCCACAGTGATAAAGATGCTCAAAGTAGGACTTCCTGTTAAATGGTCTAGGCTCTTTATTTCTAAAAGACAATGCAAAGATCCATTGTCCCAACCTGCTCTTTTCTAATTTCTGTATGAGTGTCAGTTTACTATGTCAAAATGTATACTGAAAATATTAGTTGTTTTAAAACACCTGTGAATCTAAATAATACAATTATAAAAATAGAATAAAATAAATAATTATAGTTGGAAATACACATATAACTTTTTTCCCTGTAGAACTTTTCACTGCCCCCAAATTTAACTGCTAATAACCTACCGTTAACCAGAAACTTCACAGAAACGGTCGGTTAACAGGTATTTTACATATTGTATGCATTATGTACTGTGTTATTGCAAAACAAGCTAGAGAAAAGAAAATGTTATTAGGAAAATCATGAAGAAGAGAAAATGCATTTATATCATTGTACTGTATCAAAGAAAATCCACATCTAAGGGGACCCATTTAGTTCAAACCTGTGTTATTCCAGGGTTAGCTGTATTTCTAACCCTGTCAGATTTTGAGCATATTTAGAAAATAAATTCAAGTTGAGAAATACGTGAATAATTAATGTCTATATTTATATTTATATTCATCTCTCATTAAGAGTTATTTACCATAATTCTGATCCTGTTGGCATTCCTTTTTAAGTTTTGATGTGACATTGTTTCCTGTTCAAAAAAACTTGTAAGCCTGCCTGTTACCCACTGAAATTCCAAATCCTCGTCAGACCTTCATTGATCTCCATGGTTCTCTAATCTGCCCCTAATCTTGACTTGCCATTCCAATATTCTCTTCTTGATCTTTGTACACTACACTACAGTTAGAGCTAGTAAATTGTGCCCCGTAACATGTTCTTCATGTTCACTTGTGCCATGGTATGTGTTGTTCCTGGTCTAGCATATATATACCCCCCACCATTACCATTCCTTGCTTTTTAAAGCTTTATTCAACTCTTCTTCTTCCATGGAGCCATCTCAGATCCTCCAGAAAGAATGAACTTCATATTATTGAAACTCCTTTTCATCCTTTGAAAATGTTCCTAAAGTTTGTGTTTTGGTATCGTCATTTGTTTTTGTGTCTTTCTCTTCCATTAAATTGAGAATTCTTTGGACACAGACATTATGTCTTACTCATCTTTGTATTTTTTAATTCTAGCACAGATCTGTTGTATGGCAGCTGCACAATTCATTTTTGATGAATAATTTTTAAAAACCTAGGTACAACCTTTCTTTTAAGGCTCAATATTCTCTAATACGTTCTTCATGTGTTAGCCAAGCCTGATTGCTCATTTGTTGTTTTCTGAAAGTACTTCGTGATTTCTGTTTTTATGACCATGTAGATCACTTTGCCTAGAATTCAACCCCTTTTTCTTTGTTACCACCCACCAGCCTTCTTTGTCACTTTTATGCCATATTCTAACACTGTCTGGCGTACAGCTGGCATTCATTAAATGCTCGCTGAAATTCTGCCCATCATTCTAACCTTATCTGATTTGTGCCTGTTTCATGAAAGCTTTATCAACCTTCATCCCCAAATTGGATATGTTGTTTCTGGACTTATATCTTCATTGCATTCATTCTGTTATCCTTATGACATTGAACTTGATGTTTCTCTTAAACATTTTTTGCAGGATTCAAAGTCAACCAGTGCTCCAAATGAACACATTTCAGGTCACATTGGGGAAGAAAAGGGAGAATGGTAGATTCCACTGAGAATATTGGGATCAGGTCATAAAGGGTATTAATTCAGTGTTAGGGGTCCTGGATGTTGTTCTGTAGAAAACGAGGAGCCATTGGAAATATTAAAGCAGAAGCAGGATCGGATTTGATGTTTGTGTTAGGAAGATAACTCAGGAGTCCTTTGTTTATCCTCCCTGCTGGATTAGCCATTGCTCAGGGACAGAGGGCATCCTGCTCATCCTTGTCATCATTGCAATATCTGCACATTCAGAGTTAGCTAGATGGAATTGAATTCACTAGTTAATTAACTCATTCAACAGAAAACAGCTCAAACCAGGAAAAAAAAAAAAAGGATATCAAAGAGTGATCAGAGAAAAAGAACTCAGAGGAAGCTTCTTTTTTGATTTTATGCCAATGTAGGACTTTAAAAGATAACTATATTTTCTCATGTTGAAAAATGAGAGAATAACATCCAATTATTTCACCATTCCTAACTGGTTTTAATGATTTAGTGAAAATGAGAAAACTGTCAACTGAAAGTTTGTACACTATTATAATTTTAGAAGAAGAATTTGGTTTTGAATAAAATTTCAGTCCAACAAAAGTAGTAGTATAAGAAAGCAACAATTTGATAAGTTGGCTAGTAAAAAGAAGCTTTCAAAGAAAAATGGCCCTCCCTTAGCTACAAAACCTTTACAATCCTTTCACAAAAGCACCTCCAATTATATACAGAGAGGTGATCAGTGCATTGGAAATAGTAATTTAATAACCTGAAACGGAGCACTTTTCAAGAAAGAGTCTAGCAGAGGTGATAGATATCTATAGGCCTTTTATTGTAGAATCTTGATGCTCATTGTGGTAAAGAAGACACTAAGAGGATTACAACAGGGGTAGAGAGAGGGAGGCAAAAGCCGATATTCTTGATGCATACGTTTTAAAATTGGCTTGAGATAGAGATATCAGTGCCCAACCCCTGACTGTTCTTTTAAAACTCTTATTGACAAGTAAAACCTTTCCTACAGAGAAAAATTTGGAACATATAATCCCTATTAGTAATGTAGGAGATAGATATAACCCTGACAATTACAACCTGTTGCTCTTTTATCCATTTCAGAAAAAGATTTGGAATCTACTACAAAATGACACTTTGGCAAATACATCTTTCAATGGTTCTCTCTTGCTACTTAGATTGACAACATTTTTAGATTGCTTCAGTTTAAGGGCAATAAAATTAAATATTTCCATGCATTGGATGAGATTTGAACTTCATAGTAGTTAATATAAAAGAAAAAACATTAGTTTGAGTAATGCCTGGCTATGGGAAAAAATAGCAGAAAAATGGACTCCAGTGTTTAGCAAGTAATACATTCTGCCAAAATGGAAAGGAAACATATTTTGCTCCTAGCCTTTTGGTATAATCAGACTTTAGCAAGACATTAGTGACAATTTTGGTATGGAAACGGCAAGAACAATACCAAATAATGATTTTACAATTGTAGCATTCTTGTTAAGAGTTATAAACTTACAACTTGTAAATTCAGCAGTCATGGATACTAGCAGAATGAATTATTTTATATATCACAAAGGAGACTAACCAAAAATGAACACTTTTTCTGTTCTCTTTCTTTGGAGGGCAAGTCATTGAAAAATAATGTTTTCTACAAACAATTTATACTGGGAAAAATACAAAATTTTAATTTTAATTTTGAACCAATTGCCATTAGAATAGGACACAAAACTTTAAATAAATTCCCGAGTCCCTTCCTTATTTTTTTAAAAATAACTTTTAATTTATTCCTTCCTTATTTTTAAACCAATAGTTGGAAGATATTTGAGGGCTGCATAAATACATCTCAGATATTTTGCCTTGTTTGATTGCATAATTATGTACTCACTGGTGCTTTCTGCCTTTAGACTTTTCCAGTTCTTGGTCTTTGAGGTGGATGTATTAATCAGCTATAGATTTAGGGAATAAAAAGACTAAGAATGAACAGTAGGGACACGAGGAAAGAGATTTTATAACATTTATTATTGTTGTGATTTTATTTTTTAAAAATATTTTATTTATGCATTTAAGAGAAAGAGAGAGAAAACAAGCAGGGGAGAGAGGCAGAGGGAGAAGTGAACTCCCTGCTGAGCTGGGAGCCCGACATGGGGCTCAACCCCAGGACCTGGAGATCACGACCTGAGCTGAAGGCAGACGCTGAACCATCTGAGCCACCCAGGCTCCCCTTATAGTTGTGATTTTAATTTGTGTATCACATTTTTTAACTTGGCCCTAAACTCATGATCAGATGTGAAAAATCTTATAAAATTTCTATGTAGCAAATGATTTGTTTTTGAATAAAGGGGGTGATCAGTGAGCTCCTGCTTTCAAGAAAATTCACTATCTTGTGTTTCATTCCTCAGATCTGTAAATAAATACCGTAAGTGTTTCTCTTATGAATTTGCACAGGAATATCAACAGCTTTCATTAGTGATTTGGAAAAAGAAAATTGAACAAGAATTTTTAAGAGGCCCAGAGTATGCATGCACGATTTTTTTTTTTAATCACTGGCAGCTTTTGTATTAATACAATTTATTCAGGCAACTAAAATCATAACAGTCATTTAAAGGGATACATTATCTATCTATCTTTCTATTATCTATCATCTATCTATCTCCTGTATATATATAGGTATTCAAAAGAATAAAAGAGGTTTCCTAATGACCTAATGACACACGTGATAATATGTATGTAGAGAATAGCTCAGCCTCAATGCTATCACATACCTGTGTGTGCCTGCATGCATGCAGGATAGACCATGTTGCAGGTTGTCAAATCACTTTTCTTTTATGAGTTGTAATTTTCACCATTTTTATCTTTCCCACCTTAATAAATGTTTGGTCTAAAGCTAAACTATCCAATTAAACTAAAAATGGAAGAGAAGGTGAAATCATGAATAGAAATTTAATGGCCACTGTCAATTTTAAATGTATCAGAACCCCAGACTTGGCAAGATTTTTTCTTTTAATAACAGGCAGTGAAGCTGAGTTAGTGGGCCTGGCTGAGTCTGGTCTATGTAGAATCACTTGGGAACTGTCCAGCAAAATATCTCTCAAAAAACAGCATGGTGTTAATACTGGGTGCCAACCCAAGACAGACACAAAGAACCCCTTCGCTCTTCACCAATAAGCCAACTGTTAAAAGATTAAACCATGTTGTGGAGATAACAAGAATTTAGGCGCTGGCAGCAGGTGCTGTACAAAGAAGCAGTTGGCAGTACGGTTCTTCTGTCTGACTAATTCCAGTCAAAACAATCTTCTTCCCTGTTGCAGAGGAGAGTTTTGAGTGTGATGGCAACTTGGAGTTAGGAGGTTGAGTAAGAGTGTTACTTTAAATGCTGAGTCCTGTGGTGGGTGGATTAGTAGAATATAGTTTATCATTGTTCAGAAACTGTGGGGGATTCCCCTTCAGAATCCAGCCACTACTGGCTAACTGGGGAAAACACAATCAAAGAGCTGAAGTCAAATCTGTTTCCGTCGTGGGGTTGCTGCATTTTTAAAATTTTATTTTCACATAAACAATAATAAAGAGAAATAAATTAAAAAAAATTAAAAGAAATATTTCTCTTGAGATGTAACTATCTTTCATTGTGGTGTAATTACCAAATATACTAGGTATGTCCTTTTGTTATTACCTGATCACATGTGTAAATATTGCCTTTTAAATTATCATTTAATTTTTGAATTTTTAAGAATAAATTGCTACTTGGCAAATATCTAGTGTTAGCGCAGATTTAGAATACACTTTTTAGTATTAGAAAATAATTTAAATTGTTATTGAAGCAATGTTATTTATTGGGTTTAGAGTATAAACTGATATATTCGCATAATCCTATATAAGTAAATATTGATACTTAAAAATGTACTCAGGAAAAATGATCATATAAGTTAGCAGAAGAGTTTTAAATATGAAGTAGAATTTCTACAGGTGATGTGAATGCCTATTTTACAATCATGACTAAGTGAGAAATGCTAGAAGGTATACAATTTCTTTGATGTATGTAGTCTGATAACATATATGGGAGACAGGGATACTGTGCTTACCAGTTAGTTCCCTCCTGTCCATTCCCACAACTATCATTAAATTCTCAACTCATGTCCCTTTATTCTTAGAAGATTGTGGGGACTCTTAACTGTTCTCCTTTGATGTTCTATAATCCATGTTGTCTGTCTGTGTGTGTGTGTGTGTGTGTGTGTGTGTGTGTGTTAATGCCTCTTCTGCTGCAAGTTTCTCTAAGGCAAGAAAAAAATGTTTTTAGAAGATTTTATTTATTTATTTATTTATTTATTTATTTATTTGAGGAAAGAGCACAGAGGGAGAGTGAGAGGAAAAAGCAGACTCCCCACTGAGCAGGCGAGGCTGATTCAGGACTCAATCCCGGGACCCTGGGACCATGACCCAAGCCAAAGGTCGATGCTTAACTGACTGAGCCACCCAGGGGGTCCCAGGCAAGAAGAATATTTTATAATGCCCCATACCACATAGTCTAGGGCCTTGTGTATCAGAGCTGATGCTCACCAAGTATTAATTGAATTAAGTTAAATGGGATGGAGCACTACTACTTCAAAAGAAACCTTTTCAGTCAGAAAATAATGATCTTGGATAACCTGTTTTGAAGAGGGTGGACTTCCCGACTGTACATTTAAAAATGCGCACTTCTTCTCATGGTACAGGTG